>NC_057741.1:35608729-35801833 GCF_004010195.1 Chiloscyllium plagiosum
ACTAGGACCCGTGGATACAGCCTTAGAATTAGAGGGGGTAAATTCGGAACAGAAATGCGGAGACATTTCTTCAGCCAGAGAGTGGTGGGCCCGTGGAATTCATTGCTGCAGAGTGTAGTGGAGGCTGTGATGCTAAATGTCTTCAAGGCAGAGATTGATAAATTCTTGATGTCACAAGGAATTAAGGGCTACGGGGAGAATGCGGGTAAGTGGAGTTGAAATGCCCATCAGCCATGATTGAATGGTGGAGTGGACCCGATGGGCCGAATGGCCTTACTTCCGCTCCCATGTCTTATGGTCTTCAGTGAGAGTCTGGGAGATCTCTGTTCTGCCCCAAAACCACGGAATCTGATAATTTTCTTCAAATTTGTTAAGAATTTCAATTGACCGGAATGAACCTTAATTGGAAGCATGTGAGCGTGCCTCCAACCAGCGTAATTTCAGTGTTTGTGTCTGTGTGTTAACACACACTTAGATTTAAAGCATCTTGAAACTTGTAATAGGTTTGGGATCTTCTCAGCACAACCTGCCCTAGGCATGGTTATCAGTCTTCAAATCAAAGGCAACAAATGTGTTTGGAGTACATGAGGCATTCAAAGGACAGGAACAGCTTCCTGCAACACGTGAAAGTGAATAAACAGGCCAAGAGAGGCGAAGGAGAAGGGAGCCTGTGTTGAATTGAATCACCAAAGGCTGTTGAAGCATTAAAAACACACTTGTTACAAACTAAGGCTAACAAGCCACATTTGCTGGCAACAATTCCCTGTAATTTCGTGGCACAGTTTTGTGAACCAAATATTTTTTCTTTTTTCCTCTCTCTCATAACAAATTCAAATCTAAATGATTACATATATAGTACAGAAAAAGGCCAAGGAGCCCAATGGGTCTATACTGATGTTTATGAGCTCACCCTGTCAGCATAGCCATCTATTCTTCTTTCTCTCATGTTTGTCCAGCTTCCCCTTAAATGTATACATGCTAATCAGCTCAATTAATCCTTGCAGCATCAAGTTCCACCCCCTCACCAGCTCTCCAATTCAGGGGATTTAGGGAATCCCCGAAATTAGGGATTTCTCCTAAATCCCCTATTGGATTTATTAACAATTATTTCACATGCAAATACTGGTCTTCCCTACAATTGGAAATATCTTCTCTATATCTACTTTTCAGAACCTTGAAGATTTGATTGCTCTTTTTTGTTCTTATTCTTTAATGAAATATGGATGCCGCTTGCAAGTCCAATATTTGTTACCATAATCCCCTTGAACTAAGTGGTTTGTTGGGAGGGTTGTAAGTGTCAACTGCATTGCTGTGGGTCTGGAGTCAGATATAGGCCAGACCAGGTAGTGATGGCAGATTTAAGTCCCTAAAGGACATTAGTTAACTAAATGGATTTTAATTTTTTTTAAAAATCTCCAATGAACAATAGTGGTTATGATCACAATACTGAGTCTGGTTCCAGATTGATTCATCAAATTCAAGTTCCACCATCTGCTTTGGTGGTATTTGAACCGACGTCCCCTGAACATTAGTTTGGGTCTCTGAGTCACTAGTGACATGACCAATATGCCACCACCTCCCGACTTTAATATAGCTGCTGCATGTAACTAAGTGACTTGCAGACAGAAAGAAAACGAGAAGCAGGAGACCGGTTTCCAACTCTGAGAAACAGAAGTCACTCAGTCACAATCTGGGGGTAGATAATCTAAGCTTTATTAATGGTATCAGTCCTCAGGACTGATGCCAAATTTTGATAAACTATTGTCGAGAAATAAACCCTTTAGAATTATTACTGAAATTAAGTACTTAGATAGTTCTCTTCTACATAGAGGGAGCCAAAGTCCCTGAAATTAATTTTATTTTAATCAGACCTATTCTAATGACATGATTTGTCATTGAGGACATCACTACAGATGCAAACAAAAAGCTGCAGGAACATTGGAATTATGAGATTGAAAAGATATGAAAATTCCAGACAAATCTAAAACACTCTTGACTATATTAATTCCTAATAATGAACCAGCTACAAATTAATTGCATAGAATTGGCAACATGAAAAGGAAACACAGTTCTTCAGAACTACTGGACTTAAAATGTTAATTCTGTTTCTCTCTCCACAGATGTGTCCAGACCTATCGAGTTTCTCGAGCATTTTGTATTTTTTTTAGATTTTCAGCATCGTCAGATAATCAGAGGGTTAGATAGGTTGGACAGTGAGAGCCTTTCTCCTCAGATGGCGATGGCTAGCACGAGGGGACGTAGCTTTAAATTGAAGGGTGATAGATATAGGACAGATGTTAGAGGTAGTTTCTTTACTCAGAGAGTAGTAGGGGCATGGAATGCACTGCTTGCAACAGTCGTAGACTCACCAACTTTAAGGGCATTTAAATGGTCATTGGATATTAGTATGGACGAGAATGGAATAGTGTAGGTTAGATGGGCTTCAGGTTGGTTCCATAGGTCAGCGCAACATCGAGGGCCGAAGGGCCTGTACTGCGCTGTAAAGTTCTATGTTCACTATTTTGCTTTTAGTTACCATTAATTTCAGGTTTTAACAGAATTTCAACTGGCCTCAATTGTTCTGTGCTCAAAAAGAACAAAATAATAAACACATTGTCTATATCATGGATCCCAGTAACCAGAGATTATCAGTTTGTCAAAGAAAAGTTTGAAGTTAATAATATATAATTTTCTGCAAGTGTCTTTTTCTCTTCGTGGGATCTGGGTGGCAGCTATATGGGAGTGAAAGCTGTGATAGATGTTTCACTCTCAGTTTTTGACATGGCCCAGTATGTGATTGTTAACTGTTAATCATTCCCAGGTGCCTGTTATCTGCCATATGCTGTGGATCATTACATCTGTAATTTCACTTGATAGTATCCGGCATCAGAAATAAGCAGGACAGTTCTGACAGCTGCTGCACTGCTCAAAAATGTGTGACTGCTCAAAAGTCACAAAGATAACTAACTCTGGAGCTGAAAGGTCCTCAACTATATCATGTTGATCAGACACAGAGAGAGTCACAGAGTCATACAGCACGGAAACAGACCCTTCGCTCCAACCAGTCCATGCAGACCATAATCCCAAACTAAACTAGTCCCACCTTCCTGCTCTTGGTCCATATTCCTCCAAACCTTTCCTAGTCGTGTACTTATCCAAAATGTAAGTGTTGTAATTGTACCCTCATCCACCACTGCCTCAGGACGTTTATTCCACATGTGAGCCACCCTCTGTGTTAAAATAAAATGCCCCTCATGCCTTTTTAAAATCTTTCTCCTCTCACCTTAAACCATTAACCCTATCTATACCTCTCATTATTTTATAAACTTCTATCAGGTCGCCTCTGAACTTCCTGCACTCCACTGAAAAAAGTCCCCACCTTTCTCTATAACTCAAACCTTCCATACCTTGCAACGTCCTGGCAAAACACTTTCCTGAACCCTGTACTCGTAATGATTCAGGGTGTGTTCCGCAGAAGTTTGCTGAGTTCAGAAAAGTCATCAGTTTCGGAATCACAATTGTTCAATGCACGAAAGGATTGGGGTGTGGGATCTCAATCATCTTCTCTCAGATGAGACGTATGGGAACCAAATTATATCATGGTAGTTAATGGGTTGGATACGTTGCTTTGTTTATGATGCATTAGAAAGTAATATGTGGGGCAATTGGACAGAACTATGACTGACACAAATTCAATGACTTCTAAAGAGTGAGTAGAACAGACTGGGACACTAAGAGAAATAGCTACATCCTGGGGGTTAGTATTGACTTGAAATTCAACTGGACTCATTATATATATGTGGTGGTACAAGTGCAGGTGAAAGGCTAGGAATACTGCAGTGAGTAACTCATCTCCTGACTCCCCAGAGTCTGTCTACCATCTACAAGGTACAAGTCAGAAATGTGATGGACTACTCCCCACTTACCTGGATGGATGCAACTCCAAAAGCAGTCAAGAAGCTTGACACCATTTTAGAAAAAAGCAGCCTGCTTGATTGGCACCACATGCATTCCCTCCACCACCAACAGCCGTGTGTACTATTTGCAAGATTCCCTGCAGAAAATTACTAAAGATCCTCAGACATCACCTTCCAAACCCACAAAAAACTAATATCTTGTCAAGGCCAACGAGGGGCAGGCAATAAATGCTGGCCAGCCAGCTGCACCCATATCCCACAAGTGAATTAAAATAAAAAGAGAAAGGGGCAATGAATTTTGGATTAAAGCAAAATATTGCAGATGCTGGAAATCTGAAACATACACAGAGAATGCTGGAGAAACTCAGCAGTATTGGTAGCATTTATGAGGAGAGAAACAGAGTTAATGTTTTGACTCTAATATGAATCTCCTTCAGAATGGAAGAACATTTCTGAAGAACCAGCACAACAGACGCAATATGTTAACTCTCGTTTCTCGCACCACAGATGCTGCCAGACTAGCTGAGTTTCTCCAGCATTGCCTGCATTTGTTTTCCAGTGAATCTTAGAGCTATTTAAGAGATCACTTTTCAGATACTTTAATTGAGATGTCTTTCTGGGGACATTTCCGAGATGGAGTACAGGAAATACCCCAGTTGTGCACCTCTGAAGTGAGATGAAGGGATGAGTACAGAATAGATGTACTTCTTCCCCAGAACAGAATAAAATGCCAGATTTTTCTGGTGCCTTGCATTGTAGCCTATAAATTGGTGCTCCTTTAGTGTGTTAGAAATCAGGTGCAGGAGTACAGCAGTGTGATACTGAGGTATGCACTAGGGATTGACAACTCTCATCAATGTTTTCTTGAAGGTCTTGCACCAAGATCTCCTACCTTCAACCAACCTACCTCGATCCTTACCACAGGTCACCTGGCACCATCTTCCTCACCTACCTGTTATCAATTGGAAGGTATCTCAGTTACATTTTTACCGAATAAATGTTGGTTAGATCATTAAAAATGAATGTTTTATTTTACTGATTGACGTGGGGACATAGGGGAAGTGGTCTAATTCCAGATTCAGGCACCTTCTGTAAAACCAGTTTCTGTTGGGCAATCAGTTTCTTACAGTTGCTAATGGACAGTGTCGAAGGCTACCTGGGGTTCACCTGACAAAGGAGCAGCGCTCTGAAAGCTTGTGATTTCAAATAAACATGTTGGACTATAACCTGGTGTCATGTGACTTCTGACCTGGATTTGGAAGAACGAGGGGGTTCTTATAGAAATCCATAAGATTCTAACATGACTAGATAGGTCAACTCAGGGAGGATGTTCTCAGTTAGGAGAAAGTGAGGACTGTAGATGCTGGAGACTAGAGTCGAGAGTGTGGTGCTGGAAAAGCACAGCAGGTCAGGCCGCTCTTTGGATGACTCACCTCGGATGCTGCCTGACCTACCATGCTTTCCCAGCACCACACTCTCAACAAGGATGTTCTCAATGTCCAGGGAGTCCAAAACCAGGGATATAGTTGAATGATTCAGATAGGCCCTGGAGCATAGATGAGGAGATATGTCCTCACCCAGAGAGTGGGGGAGCCTGTGGAACTCTCTGCCACAAAAAGCGGTTGAAGCCAAAACATTGAATGTTTTCAAGAAGGAGATAGATGTCATTCAAATGGCGAAAGGATCAAAGGGTATAGGGAGAAATTAGGAAAAGGGGACTGAGTCGGATGATCAGCCATGATCAGATTGAATGACAATGCAGGTTCAAAGGGCCGAGTGGCCTACCCCTACTCTGATTTTCTCTGTAAGGCATCTCGAATTTGTTCGGTATTCTTTGCTTTCTCTCTGATTGGGTTGGTGACTCTTGTTGGGTTGCAGGAGAGAATCGACATACCTGTGCTCCCCATGCATAGAACTGGTTTATTACATCCACTGGTCTTAAAGGTCAAACCTTCCTTCAGCTTAGAATGAGCCTCTCTTCATTACATACCTACAGTAGGAAGATTGGGAAAGATGAGATTGGAGTGGTGCTGGAAAAGCACAGCAGGTCAGGTAGCATCCAAGGAGCAGGAAAATCGACAATTCAGGCAAAAGCCCTTCATTAGGAATCTCCTCTGCCCTGAAGCTTTTCAACCTCTCTCACTGCAACCCCCAAGTCATCTACTCTGCCCTGAAGCTCTTCAACTCTTCCAAAGGATGCCTACCTTGAAGAAGTTCTCCTTTCTCTACAAGATCTCAGTGAGTCTCTGCCTCACTGCAACCCCCAGGTCACCTCCTCTGCCCTGAAGCTCTTCAACCTTTTCCTGCTCCTCGGATGCTGTCTGACCTGCTGTGCTTTTCCAGCATCACTCCAATCTTGACTCTAATCTCCAGCATCTGCAGTACCCACTTCTGCCTAGATCGGGAAACATGCCTTCCCATCTCATTCCAGGAGTCTGGAATTGACGCTTCGATTAGAAACAGTGAGGAAACTATTTTCTTCTAAATCCCATCACACAACGTGTCATAGACAGCTCATTGCAAATGCAGACTGTATGGAGCCGTCCGGAGTTCTCGCTGATATCTTTGCTGACGTGGATCCATTTGCTTGTGGGTGAGCAAGATGGTTTTCAGGAATCGGAACTACAAGCAAACTGACTGAGCTAATACTTGGTAAGCTCTGCCGGACATGCATGGTTTGCCCTGCACTCGTCCTTTCCAGATTACTTCACTGTATAGAGAAGTCATGGAATTTCCTGGTACATTTCTTTTTTGCAAAAAAATATATTTCAAGGTTCATTTTGATTTATTTTCAGTTGACATGTTGCTGCTCATCTCAGCTGCCACCATTTGATTTAATGATTTATCTATGTCTACTATGCTGAATATCAGAGGGTCAACACTAGCTTCGAGTTAAATAGGGATAATTGTATTTAAGCTTTCCTTTAAGGCTAAATCTGAATCTCTTAACATATTTCATATCTAAATCTCTTTTTCCTCCTCATCTAAATCCTTTCACTTATTGGTTTTTGTTTCTTTCACTTATTGGGCTCTTCTTCACTCATTCTGGACATTGGTTGGTCTCTTCTTAACTGATTTTTGACATTGACTGGTCCTTTCCTATACACATCCCTTTATTGATTGGCTGCTTCTGAAGTGCTGAAAATGTGTTGCTGGAAAAGCGCAGCAGGTCAGGCAGCATCCAAGGAACAAGAGAATCGACGTTTCGGGCATAAGCCCTTCTTCAGGAATGAGGAAAGTGTGCCCAGCAGGCTAAGATAAAAGGTAGGGAGGAGGGACTTGGGGGAGGGGCGTTGGAAATGCGATAGGTGGAAGGAGGTCAAGAGTGGGGTTCTGTCCTGGTGAGGACCAGTGGGGTTCTGTCCTGGTGAGGACCAGTGGGGTTCTGTCCTGGTGAGGACCAGTGGGGTTCTGTCCTGGTGAGGACCAGTGGGGTTCTGTCCTGGTGAGGACCAGTGGGGTTCTGTCCTGGTGAGGACCAGTGGGGTTCTGTCCTGGTGAGGACCAGTGGGGTTCTGTCCTGGTGAGGACCAGTGGGGTTCTGTCCTGGTGAGGACCAGTGGGGTTCTGTCCTGGTGAGGACCAGTGGGGTTCTGTCCTGGTGAGGACCAGTGGGGTTCTGTCCTGGTGAGGACCAGTGGGGTTCTGTCCTGGTGAGGACCAGTGGGGTTCTGTCCTGGTGAGGACCAGTGGGGTTCTGTCCTGGTGAGGACCAGTGGGGTTCTGTCCTGGTGAGGACCAGTGGGGTTCTGTCCTGGTGAGGACCAGTGGGGTTCTGTCCTGGTGAGGACCAGTGGGGTTCTGTCCTGGTGAGGACCAGTGGGGTTCTGTCCTGGTGGCGGTTGGAGGGGCGGGGCTCAAGGGCAGAGGAGCGGGAAGTGGAAGAGATGCGGTGGAGGGCATCGTCGACCAAGTCTGGGGGGAAATTGCGGTCCTTGAAGAAGGAGGCCATCTGGGTTGTACGGATTTGGAACTGGTCCTCCTGGGAGCAGATGCAGCGGACTGAAGTGATTCTCTTCAGTAGTCCTTTCTTATTCAACTCTCTTCTTTGGTCCTTTGCATACAAGAATTCCTGCTTATCTGAATCTCTTCATAGACTGGTCCCTATCAATTCTTTACCCTTTTTTCCCACCACACTTGCTTTATCCTGAGCCACTTCGTTGGCACAGCGGCTCAGTGGTTAGCATTGCTGCCTTAAAGTGTTAGGGACCCAGGTTTGATTCCAGCCTTGAATGGCTGTCTGTATCGAATTTGCATGTTCCGCCCTGCTTCAGAGGAAGGGTCACTTGACCTGAAATGTTAACTGTGATTTCTCACAGATGCTGCCAGATCTGCTGAGTTTTTTCAGTAATTTCTGTTTTTGTCTCTGATGCAATATCCTCTATTTGCCTGGATAAGTACAGCTCCAATAACACTCAAGAAGCTCAAAATCGTCGAGTACAAAGCAGCCTGCCAGTTTGGCAACACATTCATAAACATTCACTCCCTCTCCCACTGACACTCAATAACAACAGTGCATATTATCTACAAGGAAATTCTCTAAAAATCCTGACATAACAATTTCCAAACTCATGACTGTTAGTATCTAGAAGGACAGGGACAGCAGATAGATGGGAGCACTACACTTGCAAGTTCCCTTCCAAGTCACTCACCATCCTGACTTGGAAATATATCTCCATTTCTTCACTGTCATTGGGTCAAGTTCCTGGAATTCCCTCCCCAGGGACATTGTGGGTCAACCTACAGCACATGGACTACAGTGGTTCAAGAAGGTAGCTCACCACCACCTTCTCAACTGGGGACGGGCAATAAATGCTGGCCCAGCCAGTGACACTCACGTCCCACAAGTGATTTTTAGAATGAAAACATGCGAGGAGGTTTGGAGGGATATGGGCCGGGTGCTGGCTGGTGGGACCAGATTGGGTTGGGATATGTGGTCGGCATGGACGGGATGGATGGAAGGGTCTGTTTCCATGCTGTACATCCCTATGACTCTGTGGAGAGTTTGTACCACTGGAAGCAAGTGCAATTTCAGGATACCCTTTTGGTTCAGATGTGGGATATCCCAGGGTCTCCAGTAATGTTCAGCCCTGCCATTGCTTCCTCCTGTATTTCGACCTGCTGAAACACTATCTTTTGCAAAAGCTTAGTGCACAATGAGATTCTGCATTCAGCTTTAGCTAGCTGCCCGTTACAACACACAGATTGCATTCTCCCAGGGTCTTATTAGTCAGAACCAGATGGAGATCTTAATAACCTCGGTTATGTGAACTTGTTGTGCATCAACAAACTTGTTGCCATACAATTTAACTGTGAAATGTGCTCGGAAACTAACGTTGAGTAAGTTGCCAGAATTTGCCTCCGGCAGATAAGAGTTCTGGGTTTTATCTGGCGTATTTCTTCATCAAATATGCTGAAAGGGCAGTGGGAAATACAATGATAATAGACCTTATTAAATTCACGCTTAGCTATTGACACATCTAGTCCGTGACCCTTATTTGTTTGTGTTTTGAACTTTCTTGAGCCTGAAGGTAGGTCAGCAAGCACAGCTGATGATGGGTGAATAGTGCTCAGTGTGAGTTCATGGACAAGCACATTCCACGGTGAAATTTAACCCTTGAAGATAGCTGCTGGATTTAATCATCTAACCGCATTTACTTCCTGTTTATTCAGCTGGCCGGGGAGCAAGACTGTAGCTCTCCTTGCAGCATCACACAATATAGATAAGCAAGGCTACAGGATAGCGAGAGTTAAGAGCTGCCTTCTTCTGTCATGTTCTCTCTCTCTCTTACCCCCCCCCCTTCATTCTCCCTCTACCTCTCCCTCTCCCCCTTCCCCCTCTCTGTCTCTCCCCCCACCCCTCTCTCTTTGTCTCTCTCTCTCCCCTTCTCTCTCTCTCCCAACCTCTCTCTCTCTCTCTCCACCCCTGTAGTGTGGTGGCGTACTGGGGAGGAGACAGCAATAATAAATGTCAGATGGGCCCCAATTAGGATTTTATGAGTGGGCTGACGAGAAATCACTAAATCTGCTTTCAATGTGCACAGGTTGAATTTTTAAACAGTAACATCTGGCCTTGAAGGTTTGCACTAAGATGAGGCTGTAAATATTTATTATAGAAGTGAAATATTTCAAGGCTCGATGATGACTTGATAGTAATGTCACAGGGCTAGTCATCCTGATGCTCTAGGGGAATGGGATCGAATCCCAGCTCTATCTGAGGAATGTAAAGGTGTAAAGGTTAGAGTGGATTGGCCATGGTAAATTACCCGAAGTGTCCAGGGATGTGCAGGCTAGTTGGGTTAGTCATGGGAAATGCAGGGTTTCAGGGATAGGGTGGGAGGATGGGGATAGGTCTAGGTAGATGCTTTTCGGAGTGTCAGCATGGACTTAATGGGCCAAATAGCCTGTTTCCACACTGTAGCACGGTGGCACAGTGATTAGCACTGCTGATTCACAGCGCCAGAGACTGGGTTCAATTCCCGCCTCAGGCGACTGACTGTGTGGAGTTTGCACATTCTCCCCGTGTCTGTGTGGGTTTCCTCCGGGTGCTCCGGTTTCATCCCACAATCCAAAAATGTGCAGATTAGGTGAATTGGCCATGCTAAATTGCCCGTAGTGTTAGGTGAAGGGGTAAATGTAGGAGTATGGGTTTGGGTGGTATACGCTTCGGCGGGTCGGTGTGGACTTGTTTGGCCGAAGGGCCTGTTTCCACACTGTAAGTAGTCTAATCTAATCTGTAAGTAATCTAATCTAATCTGTAAGTAATCTAATCTAATCTGAGTAGGGATTCTATGAAATAATAAATCTATCACACAAAGCATGTCTCAATAATAGTTGATTGAGTATTAAACAAACTTAGTTTTTTTAAACAAAACTGTTCCACTGAGTACCTGTCAGTTTGCTTTCTCCAACATTTAATGCTCCTTGTGGCACGGTGGCTCGGTAGTTAGCACTGCTACCTCACAGCACCAGGGTCCCAGGTTCGATTCCAGCCTTGGGCAACTGTCAGTGTGGAGTTTGCACATTCTCCCTGTGTCTGCGTGGGTTTCCTCCGGGTGCTCCGTTTCCACCCACAGTCCAAAGATGTGCAGGTTAGGTGAATTGGCCATGCTAAATTGCCCGTAGTGTTAGGTGCATTAGTCAGAGGGAAATGGGTCTGTGTGGGTTACTCTTCAGAGGGTCGGTGTGGACTGTTTGGGCTGAAGGGCCTGTTTCCGCACTGTCGGGAATCTAATCTAATCATAATGACAGTGAGAATGATCATGCACTGCCATTAAAAACCCTCTCTAAGGAAGCTGCCATCCGTACCTGGTGGCCTACATGTGACTCCAGACCCACAGCAGTGGCATTGACTATAAACTGCCCTCTCAAGTAGCCAAGCAATTCAGGGACAATGAGGGATGGGCAACAAGCACTAATGTTTCTCAGTAACAGCCACATCCCATTCAAAGAACAAAGGAAGCAAAGCCGCAGTACTGTCAAGGAAGTGATTCGGAGAGAGTTTGTTCCAACGATTAACAATTAGCTACTCGCTGTTATACAGTTGGTTTTTCTCCCACGATGTAAACTCCTCACTAGAATAATGTGTTTGACCTCAACACTGGCTAAGCTGAATCCTATAATTCACTTAAAATGATTTATGTGGAGTGAAGCCCACGTTATTATATGACTGCATTGTTTCATGTTTTTTGCATTTTGGTTATGAGTTCGATTGTTAGAGTAGCTATCACAGTTATTTCAGCCTTTGAAATGTTTGTTTTATGAAATATACTGCATGTAATTTTTCCCACTCTAATGTGGCATGAGCAACAGTGAGAATGGTGGGAAATATGGGAGAGAATGAAACAATCAGAATTTCAATGCTGAGAAAAATGATTCTGGTTTCTTTGTCTTGAATGGTGACATCACAACCTTGCCATGCACTTTCATCTCATTAAAGTTCCGATTAAATCCCATTTCTAAGCCCGCCCTCTCTCACCAAGAAACTAGATAGTACAAACTCCTGACATGTGATTTCCACCCATTGGGAATTTGAACACTCTCAAAGAGAGCAGCTGACTTGTTGTTCCATCCAGCCGTCTGACTGCTACTTTGCAACAGTGAATCTGTATTCTTCACATTGACCATCCTCCTCGACCCCTTGTCTGTGACAGTTGGCATCGGCAACTCACCATCCTCACCACATCATCCTCCTTGCTCTTGGGCCATTTCTCACACCAAATCAGCCCTTCAACACTTTGGAGCTCCGGGACTTGCTTGCAGAGACACACATAGATCTGTAGTGGATGCGTCACACTCATAGAGGCATGTAGCACAGAAGAGGCCCTTTGGCCTATCAAGTCTGCACCAACATGTGGAAATCCCACTTTCCGGCAATTGAGCCTTGAATGTTATGAACTTTCAAGTGCTCATCCTTTTTAAAGGCTGTGATGATTCCCACCTCAACTATCCTCCCAGGCAGTGCATTCCAACCCCATCACCCTCTGGGTAAAAGCCTTTTCTCCTCAAAACCTTTCTAAGCCTCTGACCCTTCAACCAAGGGGAACAGCTGCTTCCCATCCACCCTGCCATGCCCCTCATAATCTTATACACCTCAATCAAACTTCCCCCTCAGCCTTCTCTCCTCTGAGGAAAACAACCCGAGCTGATTCAGCCTCTCTTCAGCACTGAGCTGCTCCATCCCAGGCAACAACCTGATCAATCTCTTCTGCATCCCTTTCAGTTCAACTGCTTCCTTCCTCTATCGAGGCGACCAGAGCTGCACTCCAGCTGTAGCCTAGCCAGAGTTTTGTAGAGCTCTTAGCCTGCTTCTTTAGTGCACAGTTTCTTCATTGCTCAGCTACAAGCTCACAGCCTCTGTGGTTGCGTTCCTGTTAATGTGGAGGTAGAGGAGGACAGCTTGTGATGGTGAGCATGAACAGTCAAGGCAGGTAGTGGATATGTCACTGTGTGGCTCCATGCTGTTACACAGGAAGCGGGTTTACATAGCAAAAACACTGCATCTGCTTCAAGCAAATTACTCTGTGTGAAAGTCAAAGGGAAGCAGCCTTTACCAGGGTGATAGAACATAGAACATTACAATGTAGTACAGGCCTTTCGCCCCTTGATGTTGGGCTGACCTGTTGAACCAATCTGAAGCCTATTTATCTTCAACTATTCCATTTTCATCCATATGTTTATCCAATGACCATTTAAATGCCCTTAAAGTTGGCGAGTCTACCACTGTTCTAGGCGGAGCATTCCACGCCCCTACTACTCTCTAAGTAGAGAGTCGGTAATCATTTTGAAGATGTTGTCACATTCGGCAATGGAGCTCGTCTAAGTCCATTCCAGAGGTTTGAAACAATCAGTCAAGTACTTGCTGCTATCAGAGTCCAAGGTATGTGTCCTTGCAATCTAGGGACTTGGCCTTTGGTCAGTCCTGTAGGTCAGGAGCTTGAGGTTACAGGTAGGTCAGTCAGAGAGCCGTTGAGATTAGTCTGGGGGGAGTGTGGTTGGGCTACTTCCTGCAAAAAGAAAGATCGAGTATGCTGTAAATGAATGGAAGAGCAGTTAGTGGTGACTTAGGAGCAAGAGAGATGATGAGAGATCTGGATGAGTGGGAAGTGCAGAGGGCAGGAAGGGATAAATGTTTGTGAGCTGAGGTGGGGGTTACATGTGATAATGGTAGTGCATGTTGAGAGGTACATGCATTGGTAGGTTCGGCTGAGTGGTGGCCCTGCGAGTAGCAGAGAGAAGAATGGAGCAAGATTCCCACATTTCAAGGAGAAGATAACATTTACCCTTTTGGAGCTCAGAAGTTTGTTCACCTTCTCCTGCATGCTGGGCAGCCCTTTCCACCCAGGGCACAATACTGACTGTAATTACCTTGACTGTAATTACAGGCTGTAATTTGGTCAGATAGTGTGGCCTCAGGAAAAAGACTGGCATTCTGTCCAGCCCTCATCCACAAGGGCTTCCAGGGCCTGGTTTAGGAAGTAGAGCAGGAGCTTTCCTTTCCGCTGGGCTATGTCCTCAGTGGAAAACCACAGTGTGAGAGTCAGTTCCTGGCTTCCAGTGTCTGAAAGGAGGTGCAACTGGCCTTCAAGTGTGAAGCCAATGGCATGAACCCCAGAGGCTCTACACCATCTTCACGTCTCTTACTGACTGATTATCGAAGGAAGGCACCCAAGAAGCTAGCTGCAGATATTTTCCTATATCAACCCAATCAGAGCTCTCTTTATACACCTCTGCTGCAGGTGGGTCTTGAACCCAGGCCTTCTGGTTTAGAGGACACTGCCACTGCAGCACACAAGATTCCCCATATGAATAGTTGAAGATTGTGTGAGAAAGACTGTTCTGAGTCATCTCAGACCAGACACCGTAAATCTCACTCAAGAAAACACTTTAACTGAACTTAGGAAAATTTCACCCACAGCCTTTGTTAGTGCCAATTTTGACACCTTTTGATTTCTTTCAGAATTGAAGTTATATTTTAATCAAATACAGAATTGATAATCACCATCTTAGTAGCCCTAAATAATTGAGAACATACAAACTTCCATTTATTTCCACTGGCCTGCGGTCTTTGTTTAATGGTTTTGTAGGGGTTAATGTTCATGTTACAATAGTACCACCCAAGGTGTTCTGGTCTTGCTTTCAGAGGGAGCAGATGCATCTGTAACCAGCTCCCTGAGGTCCTTGTAATTACTTCTGACCAAATTTACTTGTACCTATTACTATCATGCAACAAACCTTGTTATCCAAGAATAAAGCCACTCTTGTAGATTTGCCACAGTGGTGTGTTTTGGTCCATAACCTCTTTATAGGCCCAAGCCAAAGCAAAGATGAAAGAGGTTTTGTAACCATTTTACATGCTCCTTGTCCAGTACCACGTGTAGTGGAGGTGGCAAATACCACAAGGTACTAACAGTGGCCATCTGGGGAAATATCATTCTGAAGTTGAGATAACAATTAGGGGAACTCCCATTAGTAGCTGCATGGTTAAAAGTTGAAAGATAGTACATTTATGTAATGTAAGGAACGCAACACGCCAATTGTACAAAGCAAGCTCCCATAAAAGGCAGAGCGATGACTCCAGGTAATTTTGTGGATTAGCTGGGGAATAAATATTGGCCTCAACAATGCAAGATCTCTCGAGTCAAATTTGGAATGGTGGCATGAAATATATCCAGCTGTGAACGCCGACTGAGCTTCAGTAAATCTTATTTGGAAGAGGGCACCTTCAACAGTGCTGCACTCCGCCAGTACGGCACTGGAAGAATGTCAGCTTTTGTGCTTAAGTCCCTGGACTGTGGCTTCAACTCACAAAACCTGACTGAAAGTTGAGTGTGCTACCTGTTGAGTTTCCCATGATCAACCTTGAGCATTCTTGTATCCCTGATTCTTCTATCTTTTAAGATGTTCGAAACAGTACAGACAGCAATCTTCAACAACTTTTAACTTTTGGTGTCTAACGTCTTTAAATTTTGACTAGTGCTTAAAATTCCACATCTGCAAATACAAACTACCCTCTAGAATATTTTAAAACTGTAGGATGAAGCATTCCTATGCAACCTTCTTTAAATCTTGAAATGGAAAAAAGCTTTTATTGTTATTTTGTATTAATATAATTCACATATAATCAGTACTTTTGACGGAATTGCCACCTGACCCTGAATTGTTCCTGTGACTTCACATTCTGTTATTCTGAAGTAGCCTGTGTGATTGTGTTCCTGCAGAAGCAATGACATCCCTGTTAGGTTCTAGATTATTTTGGTAGCTCTGGGATTTTCTTGGTGCCAATGATTTTCTGTTTAAGTTTAAGTTACAAAATGATCACTTTTAAAAAAATCATTTAGTTGCATAGTTGCTGTAATGTGAAAAATAACCTATTAATTTGGCATCCAGAGCTCTGTCACAATCAAGGGGCCATTCAGTTGGCAACTACAAGAATAGGCAATTGCTGAGGGTAGGTGAAAGTGAGGACTGCAGATGCTGGAGATCAGAGTCAAGATTAGAGTGGTGCTAGAAA
The DNA here is from genome assembly GCF_004010195.1 of Chiloscyllium plagiosum. Lineage (NCBI taxonomy): Eukaryota > Metazoa > Chordata > Chondrichthyes > Orectolobiformes > Hemiscylliidae > Chiloscyllium > Chiloscyllium plagiosum. The sequence continues at coordinate 35,624,660 of NC_057741.1, forward strand.
AGCACAGCAGATCAGGCAGCTTTCAAGGAGCAGGAAAATCGACGTTTCGGGCAAAAGCCCTTCATCAGGAATTGCTGAGGGTACCCTTCTCTCTTCTCCCCATGCCCACCCATGAATAAATGATTAATTGATAGAAACAGCAGGAATTAATGCTCATGTTTAGCAGCAGTATAAAATGTTGGATGTGACATAACAACAGGTAAGACTTAACTGTTATACACGATACGTCTTTAGCAATGTTGCTGACAAACTTTGGAGGAAGTGAGAATCTGGACTGGAGGCAAGGTGTCACCTTGACATATGACGCTCTTGTTAGCGGTCAGTCTGGGCAGTACGATACAGACAATCTGACAGTTGATGAGGTAATAGCAATATCATTCAGCATTGTGCCCACACGATATGCACAAGATTGAGATGTCATATTCAGTAGTAGTTAGTTGTTCATAAACTTCATAATCGCTCTCAGTCACTGTGATATATATTACATGAGTTAATATTGTAGGGAAGGGGATAGCCCAGCGATATTATGGCTGGACTGTTAATCTAGAGACCCAGGTAATGTCGTGGGGACCCAGTTATGAATCCTGCCATGGCAGATGGTGAAATCTGAACTCAATAAAAAAAATGTAGAATTGTAAGTCCAATGAATCCATTGTTGATTGTTGGGGAAAAGCCCATCTGGTTCACTCATGTCCTTTAGAGAAGGAAATCTGCCATCATGACCTGGTCTGGCCTACATGTGACTCCAGACCCACAGCAATATAGTTGATTCTTAACTGCCCTCTGGACAATGAAGGATGGGCTATAAATGTTGTCTGGCTAGTGAGGCCGACATCCCATGAATAAATAAAAAACATCACATGACACAGTTTTAATAATTTCAAAGACAAGAGGAAAGAACATGTTACAAGGACTGATTTGACAGCATTTTCAAAGAATCCGCACAAAGCTGTGGATGGAATGGCCTCTTTCTGTGTTGCAGGATTGACTATATGGTCTCTGTTGTGAATCAACTGGAATTGAAATACTGATGAGATGAGACACCATCACAGATATATGCTCAAAGTGGTACACTCTCACTTCTCCAGCTCACAATCAACTTTTCTGGATTACAATCTGAACAATGTCTGATCATGTGTAAATATTTACCCGAAACATAAAGCACCGCTTAAATATTATAAAGCATTAATAAAATTGCTTTACTTATCCACATACTGTGTCTTGTGTGTTTCCATTGCCAAGGTATGGGACAAAGATGATGACGTCAAGGGAGTGCTTGGCTTTGCTCAAAGATTTCCTCCCATTTGACATTTCCACGCAATTGACTTCTGGACTTAATGTATTGTGTTATGCTACCATTACCAATAAAGCCACTAGACCATGGCTTTAAGTCAACTGTGGTAAACTATTTATCGGAAATGTTTAAAAATGGTGGCCTGTCATCCAAACGCAAAAATATTTTTGTTTAACTTAATTGGAGTAAATTAAGCTTGCAACTTTGTATAAATACTCCTTCTTAAATTTAGCACTAAGTATGTGGAAAGATTTACAAAGGCTATCCAGAACCAACTGGAAAAATATTATTACTCCATATCAAAAACGGTTAGCGCTGTCTGACTGAAATTTGGGAAGTCAGGAAAATTAATGAAAATCACTGTTTTGCGCAATGAAATATGTGCCAATCAGATTAGATTTTCCATATGTCAGTGATAGTTGGAAAGCCAGCAATTAGGTAGTTTGCATCTGGAGGGAAATTTGTTCAAAGAGGCGAAAATGTCTAACCCATTTTTGCAGCCAAATTTCTATCAGTCCGAATCCATTATGAGTATAACAATGGGTTGAATCAGATGTTATAAGCAGTGCTCAACTATGTATTGTTGAGGTCTTACAGCTCAAATCATCAACCTATTGTTAGGTTTTTTTTGATTATAAGCAGAGGTGGATAGATGATGGTGACATGATACAATGGGTCTGATTGTGGTCAAAGAAATAAAAAAAAAATCACATCTGTAAAGATGAGGCTCCCATGCAACTGCTGTGAGGATAAGAGAATTCACATTTGTTCCTATCTTATCAAGGTTTATTTGAAATTATATTGTGAGAAAGCTCTTTAGGGTTTGCTGGCTCAGTTGTCATTTGATTTATTATTACTCTTGAACACAACGTGTTTCTACAAACAGCGAGTCAGTGATAACTAGATAATCTATTTAAATAATAACTAAAAACAGAAAGTGCTGACTAAACCCAGCAGGTCTGCCAGCATCTGTGTCGAGAGAAAGAGTTAATGTTTTGACTCCAATATGACTTTTCTTCAGAACTGATAATGAATCTATTTTGATGATGTTCTTACCATCTCACTCAGGCAAACTCTGAATCGCAATTAGATACACTTTGCATTGTCATTATAATCCTGACCAATCCTGCCATTTTCTTCCCCTGCACATATGGAAGGGTCATTACTGTAACTTGTGTCAAGGTTACACAATTTCTGACTGTCAAGACTGAAGCAGGAATTTCAAAATCAAAGAAATCCAACCAGGGGAAACTTTGCGGTGGTCTTGTCTTAGCATCAGTATGGCTTTTCAACTAGAACCTACAAACTTATAACTTTAGACAGAATGACTCTCATCAGTGACCTAGTTGGTGGCTTTCTGAGTCACAAGGTTCTTTTCTAACTTCCACTTCAGGATAAAACTACGTTCCAGTGCCATAGTGAGGGGTTGTGGTCTGACTGGCAGTACATCTTTTGGATGTAATGCTAAACTGGAGGATCGTCAGCTCTCTGTGAAAGAGTTGTGGTGCCACAGTGAAGGAGCACAGGGAAGTAGTCATCGGACTCTCCTCAAAATTCACCCCTTAATCAGCATCATAAAAACTGATGATCTGTTGATTGCTGTTTGTGGAACCATGCTGTGCTTCAAAAGTACTTAATTGGCTGTAAAAGTGTATTGTGACTTCTGGTCATGGAAGGTGTTATATAAATGAAAACATTTTAATGCATCGCTACCAGCAGTCAAGATAACAGACCCCAGTGAAATTTCTGGATAATATAGCCCTTTCATCTTTTAGCTGTTTTTGGGAGCTCAACACTAATCACCTTACTGAAATACATTTTTCTCTTGCACCTTTGTAGCTGGGAGATGGTTATTAATGCTCCTCTCGATTGTGTGTCTGCTAGATAGCCAGGTGATATGCTCACCAAGAATTTCTGTGCATGTTGAGATCCACAGAAACACGAATGCACAGCCATAAAAAGAGAAGTAATGATTTGATGGTAAAGATGATTTAAGATTTTAGACTGCCAACATAATGACAGCAGTTGCAACACGTGTTGGATCATTTTTTCTTTATCTTTTATCCTGTAAGATATTCATAGCACAGAACAATTTAACTTTTATACGGTGAACCTTTACAAGAAATTAGCTAAGTGTCAAATTTGGTGAGTTGAGTGATGGGTTTCTCTCTATGCTATCTTCGCAGACCAACTTCATTACCGGTACATCATTCCCCAGTGGCCTCCCTCTCATTGTACTCTCCCACTTGTGTCGGTGGAATCTTCAAGGATTTCTGGCACACCTGCTGCCTTTAAAACTTCACTATGTACCTGGTCATTGCGGCAGTCTACTGCTGTCCCACGTGGTTCCTGTGGATTGACCCCAGCCATGGTGGGCTAAGGCAAATTGGCACCTTGCTTTGTCCATTGGGAAGTGTGTGAGATTGCTGCCCATGGACTGTGATCTGAGATGTTGGTGACTGATGGAGGGCCAGTGGAGCAAATGGTCATTTGGACTCACTGGATAACTGTTTTGACCTTTATGTTGGGAATTGTCACTGTCTGGTTTCGATCTGGCAGGTGGAAGAATGGGACCTCAACGATCAGTGAGACAAGATTGGATTTGATTTGATTTATTGTTATCACATGTACCTAAACGCAGTGAAAAGTTTTGTTTTATGTGCAGCACAGGCAGACCACAACATACAAAGACATACAGATCATATAGTGCTTAAACAGAGTGAGGCATACAGGGTTACACTGCACAGGAGGTGCACAAAGCAAGATCAACATTAAATTTGAAATGTGAGAGGTCCATTCAGCAGTATAATAACAGCGGGGAAGAAGCTCTTCTTGAACCTGTTGGTGCATGTGTTCAAGTTTCTGTATCTTCTGCCTGATGGAAGAAGTGGAAGAGGTTATGACTGGGGTGGGCGGGGTCATTGATGATGTTGTTTGCCTCTATGCAGCAACGAGAAGTGTAGATGGAGTCCATGGATGAGACATTGGCTTGCATGATGGACTGGGCTTTCTGTAGTTTCTAACAGTCTTGGGCAGAGCAGTTACCTTACCAAGTGTGACGCACCCAGGATAGGATGCTTCCAATGGTGCGTCAGTAAAATTTGGTGAGGGTCCTTATAGACCTGCTGAATTTCCTAAGCCTCCTGAGGAAGGAGAGACATTGTTATGTCACCTTGATCGTCACATCTATGTGGGTGGACACGGACAGATTGCTGGCTATCGGCACTCTGAGGAACTTAGCGCTCTCGACCATCTCCACCTCAGCACCGTTGATGTAGATACAGGCGTGTGCTTCTCCTTTCTTCCTGAAGTCAAAGATGAATTCTTTAGTTCTGCTGATATTAAGGGAGAGATTGTTATCATTACACCACCAAGCATTCTATCTCTTTCCTGTACTCTGGCTTGTCATTGTTTGATATCCGGCCTATCCTGGTGGTGTCATAAGTGAACTTGTAGATGACGTTCAGACAGAATTTGGTGACACAGTTGTGAGGGTACAGGGAGTGCAGTAGGTGACTGAGTGTGCATCCTTGCGTGGTGGTGGTGTTGAGGATAATTGTGGAGAGGTATTGTTGTCTATCTTCATTGAATGTGGTCTGTGGGTCAGGAAGCTGAGGATCCAGTTGTAGAGGGCAGAGCCAAGACCTAGGTCTTGGAGTTTGGAGATTAGTCTGGAGGCGATTATATTGTCGAAGGCGGAGCTGCAGTCAATGAGTAGAAGCCTGACGTAGGTATCCTTACTGTCCACATGTTCCAGGGATGAGTGTAGGGCTAGGGAGATTGTGTCTGCTCTGGACCTGTTGTGTTGGTCAGCAAATTGCAAGGGACTGAGGCAGACTGGGAGGCTAGAGTTGATGTGAGCCATAACTAACCTCTCAAAGCACTTCATAATTATGGAAGTCAGAGCCACTGGGAGTATCTGAATACATGCAAATAAGTCTCTTGCTGCTCACGAGTCAGAATCATTGGCTTTCAGATCTTGGCTGGGAAGTGGGATGTCAGGAGACCCCCTGCTCTCATGATTCTCCCGATCTGCTCACCATTTCCCACTTGGTTCAGGGGCTGGAATGAGTTTAACGAGGAAACACAACCATGAGGAAGAAAAGCCTGTCTGGTCTTCTCTTCTGTAATAAATTTTTTTTTTGCTCTTCCCTATTTCATTTTATCAAAAACAACATTGACTTGCATCTAAGTAGTGCCTTTAACATAATAAAAATGTCCCAAGGTATTACATGGAGAGAGTCTGATTCAAAATTTGGCACTAAGCATTGTAAAGACATATTTGAACAGCTGACCTCTGGCCAAAGAGTTTGAGTTATCATGTATTACAAGATAATACATGGCTTGGAAAGGGTGGATGCTAGGAAATTGTTTCCATTAGGCAAGGAGATTAGGAGCCGTGGACACAGCCTTAGAATTAGAGGGGGTAAATTCAGAACAGAAATGCGGAGACATTTCTTCAGCCAGAGAGTGGTGGGCTTGTGGAATTCATTGCCGCGGAGTGCGGTGGAGTCCGGGACGTTAAATGTCTTCAAGGCAGAGATTGATAAATTCTTGATGTCACAAGGAATTAAGGGCTTCGGGGAGAATGCGGGTAAGTGGAGTTGAAATGCCCATCAGCCATGATTGAATGGAAGAGTGGTCTCGATGGGTCGAATGGCCTTACTTCCACTCCTATGTCTTATGGTCTTATGCTTTTAAGGATGCTCTTAAAGAGGGAGAAGGTGTGATGGAGAGCAGAAAGGTTTAGGATCAGAATTCCAGACTTTAGGACTAGACAGCAGAACGCGAAATGGCCAATGGTGGATAAATTAGAAGTTACTTTTGCTGATTGAAGGCTAATCAAGTCAGTGTGCCCTACACTGCAGTATGTGCTTCATGAGAGAGAGTAGTTTAACCAAGAGTAGGGCAGTAAATAAGAAAAACGGTCCCGGCATTTGGGAAAGATCTGGTGATGGAGTTTCAAAAACCTGACATCCAGAGGAATTATGGGCCCTTGGGCTAATTTTTGCATTTGTATGATCTAACTTGCCAGGGTGGCACCTCTAGTTCAGCACCCTCTTAGCAATTAATCACCAATTATAAGGTGCTGGTCTTTGTATGCCAATGCAGTGGGACATAACTTAGAGTGCGGATTCTAGAGAAGGTGCTTGTGCTCTCTATATGCTCAGCCTTGCAACCTCCATGACAGCCTTGTCAAATGTAACATGCACACTATCTGTGCTGTGTGGCTGTTGCTTGCCCCATTTAATGAGGTAGTAGTTCTGCTATGACAACAGTACACAGTGTCCTGGTGTAATAGGAACAGGTCTGTGTGTTTTGGAAGTACGTGAAGAGTTGCCAGAATGCTGATAATACATTCAGGTCTCAGAATGTTAAAGCCAGGCCCAAGTTGCCCTGCGCTCCCTGTAGCATAAATCTTATCTTTGAAAGGGAAAAGGTAAAAGTGAAGGCCTGAAATGCATATTACTGGAGGTATGGCACAATGACTCTATAACATAAGCATATGTCTATAATAACTTTGCATCCCACCAGTTGAAAACAAAGAGAAAAGGCCAAGCAGTGCGTGAGCAGACAGTGTTAAAAATTGATAAATGGATTTTTTGTATTCCAGACAGACGGAAAATGGTTCATCAATCTCCCTGCCTTGAGCTTGATACTGCTGATGATCAACTGTTCAAAACAGCCATTTGGACAGTGGCCTATAGGAACTGCCATAACCGACTGGAAATAAACAATTTCTCTGACACTTCAGATGAGATAGATGTTAAACCAGTGTCTACTCTCTCAAGTGGATGTAAATGATCCCATTGATTATATTGAAGAAAAAGCAGGAGTGTTATCCCCTGCACACTGTTCAACATTTGCACCCCACACTAGCCCCAGAAAGCATCACAAACCAGATTATCTGATTGTGACCCCATTATTGTTTGTGGGAGCTTGCTGTGTACAGATCACCCATTCCATTTTCAACATTATGACAGTGCCTAATGCTCAGCTGCAAAACACTTTGAGACGTCCTGTGATCATGTGTAAATGCAGTTTATTTTTCATCCAAAGGTGAGAATCTAACTTTCATTTAATTTATTTTTCAAGTAATAGACACTTGGGCTACATTGAAATCAACACAAAATAGGTGACAGTTATGAGATGGAACTTTGTGCAGAGTTTAACTATGGCATTGCATCAGTAAGTTTTTATTAACTCAAGGCTTTAGCCGGGAAGGGTATCAAACGCTTAGCATTGGAATCAATCTGTCAATTTTATGCAGCAATATATGAATAGGGGGCTGTAACTTAAAATGTGATAAACTTCAGTGCAGCAGTTTTAACAATAGAGTTGGTGTGTTCTGAATCTTTGAGTAGATTGAAGATTTAATTCACTTTTATTTAATTTCATTTGGCCCTGACACTTGTTTGGACAAATCAGTACTGTTTCAGAGTTTGAACAAAGTCATTTTGGTTGTGCTATTCTGTTCAAGAAGTGTGTAGGTTGATGAGACAATTCATTTGTTTTGTTCATTTTTCCACTTTCTTAACTATTATGGTATTATGTTCTGAGAATTTTGCTTACTGACAACTTAACAAGGAATAAATGCAACTTTTGGAATTAGTTTAATACTGGCAAGAGGATGAAGCAAGTTCAGAGTTTCAGGATAATTGGTAAAAATGTCGAGGGAGGCTGTAGTGACATTTTTAACACAGTGAGTTTTTACAGTAGGGAGTGTGCTGCACAAAGGGCAGTGGAACAAGATTTAACAATAACTTTCCAAAAGGAATTGGGTAAATGGAAAGGAAACATTTACGTGGCTACCGAGAAAGAGGAGAGGAGTGGGATTAATTGTTTTTCTCTATGCTTTATGATGGTATGACTATTTCTGGGAATTTCTTTTGTAAAACACGAGTTGATGTATTTTTATGAAGCAGCAAGGAACTTAGTGCAAATCTTTAAGGTCATGAGAACATTGGAAGTACCTTTCTGCATGAATAAGACAGTGATACCTCATTGAGGCTCACCTCATCCATAACAGGCTTTTAAACTGAGCCCACAAAAGCTCATATTAGACTTCTTTTCATTCGTTCAGGGTCATGGTCCTTCCTAGCCATTCATTACCCATTTCAGTTGCCCTTTAAGAGGATGGTGATAACCTGCCTTCTTGAACCATTGCAGTCCATGTGGTGTAGGTAGACCCCAATAACATTGGCAACACTGAAGGAATATTAGGATGTTTACAAGTCAGGATGGTGAGAGGCTTGGAGGGGAACCTGCAGGGGATGGTGTTTCCATGTATTTGCTGCACTTGTCCTTCTAAATGGTAGTGACCATGGGTTTGGTAGGTGGCTGTCGAAGGAGCCCTTCCCCTTTTGGTATGTTTAATCATGGACATTTATTGATATGGTGGACATAGTCCAAAACTTGCCTGACTCTTTCATATCATGCAATTTTTGTTGAGCTTTAGCCCCTAGTATATCCAAGGTGTCTGTTGCTATGGTGAACTAACAAGTCTGTGCTTTTCGCCATTCTGGTCCAGCGAAGAACAGATTTTGAGAAACCACACGTCTCCCAGCAGGAACAAACTGTCTTGTTTCCACAGTGGGCATACTGCGGTTTGCCTGTTCAAAGCATCTGTTTCCCTGATGTTCTAGGGATCCAACCAGGACGACCACCATGGTTAGTTCCAGTAATTCCAGGCGTTTCGTTCTGCTGACCACATTTGTTGGTAATTCTTTTTTCTTCTTTCCACCCGACTTCAGATCAAGACGACTGGGCTCCCTAAGACATTAAGTCTGGATCATTCTGAAAACCTCATGCTATGCATTACAGGTATAGTTTAAGAAAAACAAGCATGTTAAAATACTCCACATCTGGTTTGGATGAATCAGCCATGTCGTAAAATGTTGCTACAATAAGTTATTTAATATTGAACATTTCATACAGTCCATTTGACTGCTCTACTCAAGGTAAAAACACTATGTGAGGCTTGAAAAATGTCGCATTTTGCATCCTCCAGTAACATTATCTTTCTTGAAATTTGCAGGCCTAATGATAGCTGTTAGTTTAATCTCTGATTGTGTGCAAATTATGTATCGACCCTAGGGAATCTCCTAGACTTGATAAATGTGCTCTGCTCCTTTTTTTTTAAGAAAAGAGTTTTGTTCACGTTAGTTCATCTGGAAAGAGTAGCCATGTCTGGATATAGACACCATGTGTGGAATCCCAGCTACGTGGAAAAGGGTTGTATATATTAGGTTGGCAGGAAAACCTCAGGAAATCTGATGGAGGAAGGTAATGAATAGGACTTGTTTGAGAATTTCTAAGCTGCAAACAGAAAAAATAACCACAAACATTTGTTGTCTCTGTCTCAGAATGTGCAGGAGCATGTTAAACCCAATGAATTAGTGGTTGCCACCTCTTGAGTGCTACTGTGCTGTATCATACACAAAGAGTTTCGCTGACCCAGAGTATTAAAACTGTAAACACGTTTCAGTGCTGGTTAATACTGCAAAGTCTTTTCAGTTATCATCTAAATGTAGAGAAACCTATAGTTTTTTTAAAAGGTGTTGCCAGCTTTAATCAGCCGCAAAATGTGCAAAGTTGTAAGTCATTGTACAATGGATTGAGCTACTTGCAAACTGTAAGGCAGTTCTGAAATATAACAGTTTACTGCAACAGCCTGAGGAGCTGATGTGCATCTGATACCAATTCTGCTGTTAGTTTTCATGTGTGTCTGGTAACTCAGCTTTCCAAAAAACCGGAGGCAAAGTCTTTTCCCTGGGGTCGGGGAGTCCAGAACTAGCGGGCATAGGTTTAGGGTGAGAGGAGAAAGATATAAAAGAGACCTAAGGGGCAACATTTTCACGCAGAGGGTGGTACGTGTATGGAATGAGCTGCCAGAGGATGTGATGGAGGCTGGTACAATTGCAACATTTAAGAGGCATTTGGATGGGTATATAAATAGGAAGGGTTTGGAGGGATATGGGCCGGGTGCTGGCAGGTGGGACTAGATTGGGTTGGGATATCTGGTCGGCATGGACGGGTTGGACTGAAGGGTCTGTTTCTATGCTGGATATCTCTATGACTCTATGACTCTAAGTAAGTCATTGGTAGCATTCAGATGAGAATTGGATAAATATTTAAAAGGAAAACATTTATAGTGTTGGGGGGGGGGGCAAGAGCAGGAGGGTGAGACCAGTTGAATGGTTCTACCAAAGAGCTGACATTGGCACGATGGGCCAAATGGTCATATTCCGTGAAGCATCGTTCTATAATTAGAAAATCTGACCACATGTTGTTGCCATTCCTTAAAGGTAAGGCTAGATATGAATTTGTATTCATGTTATTGTAGAAATACACTTCATTCATAAATTATCTCATAGATCATTACAAAACAGTTCAACAACATGTAGGAGCAAATTACTGCAGAAGCTGGAATCTGTATGCTGGAGATCACAGCAGGTCAGACAGCATCCATGGAGAGACAGTAAGTTGGATGTGACAAAATACAATTTAAAAAGTCACGTTTCTCATTTGAGCATTGCACATTTAAGTGTCTCCATCCAAATGCAAATTGGAACATTTACTATTTATGACCGGAAACTACAGGGCGACCGCCGTATCCGCGAGTCTGGTTACTGCAGTTTCAGTTACCTGCGGTTTACCATGGCCCAAACAGACTACATGGGACATTCCAGAACCAGGGACCAGGGGGCTGCCCGGGAGGTAAATTTCCCATTTCTGCGGTAGGTCCTGGAACTTAACCCCGACGGTACAGGGGCACTACTCTATACACATTCCCAATTCTAAGAGGTGTTCCATAAATTAACAGACCCTCAGTACGTTATGGCAGAAAAGCCTTTTCCCACTGAACAATGTCAGCTTGTTAGAAAGTTCTGGTGATGAGGCATTCTACCAAATAACTGAAATTGTACTCATGTGATTATCTTCACATTGCTGGGGAGAATGTACTGGTTATATATTACCAGCAGAGAGAGAGAGAGATAGAGAGAGAATCCCCTGATGCTAGTCTATCCTAGACATCCCCAGGTGACTGTGTTTCTATGGAACAGAAACAGAGACTCTCAGAGCAGGTCTGGCAGCTTCTGTGGGGAGGGAGTCAATGTTCCAAGTCCAGTAATAACTCTTTTTCAGACCTCACCTTGAATTTTGATATGTTGGTGGTCAACAATGAGTCATCATAAAACTGCTTGCATCACAACAGTTTCCTCATGTGGATACTTTTGTGCATCACAAACCTTTTCTCTTTGTCTTCTACTCCACTCTGCAGTCTAAACCCCAACCCAATCTTCTCTGCTGAAGACATTCACTCCTGTCTGTGTTATACCTCTACAAGTGCTGGCAGTTCCCTGTGATTTTTTCAGAGAGGAATGATCAATGATGGCATTTCTTTTACTCACTTGGTGCTCACGTGTAGGAACAGAGACAGGCTGTTTGACCCCTTATGTCCCTTCTGCTGGTTTTAACTGGATTAAGACTGACTTGCACCTCAATTCCAGCATATCCTGTGGCTTCCTGACTGAGCAAAACATTTGTCGATCTCAATCTTGAAAGTTTCAGTTGATCACTAGCACCATAGCCTTTCAGGAGAGAGAGAAGGAAGTTGGAGTTTTCCACTTTATATTGTGTTTAACTTGCTTGCTGATTTCACTTCAACATGATATTAATTAAGACGATGGGCCTTATTTCTGGAATTCCTCATTATTGGAAATGTTTCCTCTGTCACTATCCTATTAGTTCAGGCCAAGACTTGCACAGCCTTTCCGAGCTCCAATATAGCCTCTGTGTCCGAGGAATCTAAACACAACTGTTCAACCTTGTTCATCCAGTTATGCACCGTGCAATCTTGACCTCCTCATTTGGTCGACAGTTTGGTTGCAGATATGGCACCTTAAAGGTTGTCCTCTGTAATCTACAACTGATCCCACCCCAGGATCTCAAACCCCCTCCTATCTAGGACAAGGGCGAGTCCAGAGCAATGGGCTAATAGCTTAAAATTCAAGCGAGCCCATTGAGGGGTGAGGTAAGGACATACTTCTTCACCCAAAGAGTAGCAGAAACCTAGAACTCCCTTCAACAAAGAGTTGTCGAGGCTGCAGAATCAATAGAAACTTTCAGAATGCAAGCTTGATAAATATTCTGGAGATAAGTGTGTTAAAGGTTACAAAACCAAAGTAGATGTAATTTAACCGACATGCCAACCAGACCGAGGGGCTGAATGGTTTGTCTGTTCTACCAGTTAATACATCTTGGATGACATGTCTGTTGAATTCAATCTACTTGTGATTTTGTAACCTTTCATGAACTTAACTCCAAAATATCCATATATCTTTCAGCACACATAAACCATGACTTCAGGCAGTTCATATCCCAGAGCCTTTATTTTATTTGTTCCAAGATATCATCAACCCTTGGAAGCAACCCAGCACTGCGGCTCATATAGTTAAAGTCATATCGAACAATTACTCTTTATCTGTACTATTTGCTCGATAGATTAGTGTTAGAAAGTGGGGAGAACCATTTGGAAGATCAGGAAATCATGTACAATTTTACCTCCCTTTGTCTGTTGATGATCTGATTCACTTTGCAAAAGCTGACAGTTCATACCCCACGCGCCAGCCAGAGTTTAAGCACATTCCAGACCATAGCTCAGTGTGCTTACTCTCAATTGCCCTGTTTAGACCAGAAGATTCCCAAGGTTGAATCCTGACCTGCGCTGAGCTTTCTGATCTAAGCTGTTCCTGAGCAAGAGCGAGACCAAGTCTGGAAGGAAAAAGAATCAGTCTGGGTTCCCAGTCCTGTCTTCGGTGCCTCATCCATGAGGTGACGGAGTGTGCAATGACAGGAACAGACTTGGCCTTGAATCCCATCATGGCCAATTAAGCTGCCAGAGCACTTTATGCCTCAACGTGAGGAATGACCATTTGAGAGGGATCTGGTGATTCACTGTGTTATATCTCCACATGGGTCAGTGTGGCCAGGAAAGTAGTGGCGGAAATTGAAGGGGATGTTTTTTAAAAAGGAAAAATAATTGCTTTGATTTAAATTTTATAATTTGATTTACCTGCCCTTTAACGTGCGCAGTGTTGTATGTGGTGCTGGAAAAGCATAGCAGGTCAGGCAGCATCCAAGGAGCAGGAATATTGACGTTTCAGGCATAAGCCCTTCATCAGGAATGTGCACCAGAGATTGAGCACTTGATATAGCATATCTGAGAATGTGGAGTATTGCAATCACACATAAAAATTATAAACAAATGCAGCTTGTTGAATTAAACGATAAGCCATACTGAAATGTAGGAGTTTTAAAGCTGTAATTTAGTAACTGTGAACAGATATGATTGAAGTAACAAAAAGATAAGTGATTAATGGGTTTGGTCTACAGAGGTAGAAATCCTTCTACATGGAAATATCTCCACTGACAGGAACTGAGCAAAGAGGGATGGGCACATCAATTCCTATTGATTGAGCCTTTGTGATCCTACTGTACAGATGGAGAATGCTGCAATGCAGCCATTGATTTTCCACGCTGGGGCCGATACCCAAATAAAAACTGTCTGTCTTGATTTAAAGTGATTCAAAAGCCAGTCCCATTTCATCCAGTGGAGCATGAGGTCTTAAAGGCACATTCTCCTCCTTCTAATCCATTCTGCAGGGCGTTCGAGAAGAGCAGGGGGAGTGTAGAGCAGGGGGAGTGTAGAACTGGAGACGAGTACAAAGATCATAGGGCTGGACATGGAGGGATTTCAGCTCAAGAATAAAACCTTTAAAAGTGAGTGTGGAATCGGCCAGGAGCCAGTATTGGTCAGGGGATAGAGTGCGGATTGGTGAATAAGATTTTGTGAGAGCCAGATTCCAGGCTCTGGTGGTACACTGTGCTGACCTAGTTGCTGGGGTGCAGTCCCAGGTTCAAGTCACACCTGCTCCAGTTGTGCGTAATAACATCTCTGGACAGGTCCATTAGAAAACATCTACAGACAGCAGAACTATGGATGAACTCAGGTTTTTGGTCATCTTGGGCAGCTGGGGACATGGCCACCAGGACTGGGGTCAGTGAAAATGAGGGATATACAGGGATTCAGAATTAAAGTTTTAATTTTAATTAGATTACTTACAGTGTGGAAACAGGCCCTTCGGCCCAACAAGTCCACACTTTGGTCATCTTGGGCAGCTGGGGACATGGCCACCAGGACTGGGGCAGTGAAAATGAGGGATATACAGGAATTCAGAATTAAAGTTTTAATTTTAATTAGATTACTTACAGTGTGGAAACAGGCCCTTCGGCCCAACAAGTCCACACCGCCCCGCCGAAGCGCAACCCACCCATACCCCTACATTTACCCCTTACCTAACACTACGGGCAATTTAGCATGGCCAATTCACCTAACCTGCACATCTTTGGACTGTGGGTGGAAACCGGAGCACCCAGAGGAAACCCACGCAGACACGGGGAGAACGTGCAGACTCCACACAGTCAGTCGCCTGAGGCGGGAATTGAACCCGGGTCTCTGGCGCTGTGAGGCAGCAGTGCTAACCACTGTGCCACCGTGCCGCCCAAGGTGCCAAAGTGCCACAGAGATCTCAGCAGCTTTCCCTGCCACCACAGGAAGTGCAAAATCTGCGCCCACACCACTCCCCTCACCTCCGTCCAAGGCCCCAAGGGATACTTCCACATCCAACAGAAATTCACCTGTACCTCTACCAATGTCATCTCCGTTGCACCCGATGTGGTCTCCTCTACTTCGGGGAGACAGGACGCCTTCTTGCAGATCATTTCAGAGAACATCTCAGGGACACCCGCACCCACCAACCACACTGCCCCGTGGATGAACACTTCAACTCCCCCTCCCACTCCATCAAGGACATGCAGGTCCTGGGCCTCCTCCACCGCCAAACTGTTACCACCCGATTCCTGGAGGAAGATTGCCTCATATTCCACCTTGGGACCCTGCAAACACACGGGTAAATGTGGATTTCAACAGCTTCCTCATTTCCCCTTCCCTTTACATTATCCAAGTCCCAAGCCTCCAACTCAGCACCACCCTTCGGCCAATCCCCCCTCTGACCTATCACTTTCTCCCTCACCTTCATCTACCTATCACTTTCCCAGCTACTTCCCCCCAACCCCACCCCTCTCCCATTTTACCTCTCAGCCCCGACCCACAAGCCTCATTCCTGATGAAGGGTTTATGCCTGAAATGTCGATTCTCCTGCTTTCCGGGTGCTGCCTGACCTGCTGTGCTTTTCCAGCACCATGCTTTCGCCTCTGATCTCCAGCATCTGCAGTGCGCACTTTCTCTATCCTCAGAACAGTGCAGAGAATATACAAAAACATGGTTTCCCTTTTGTAAATCCATGTTGACTTTGTCTAAGCCTATTGATATTTCCTATGTTTCCTTTCTGACAGACTCCAGCATTTCCCCTGCAAATGATGGGCTAACTGCTCAGCAATTCCTGTTTCTTTTTCCTCCCTTCTTTTTTGAAACAATGGAGTTGTGTTTGCCAGGATTGTTCCAGAATCTACAGAATTTTGGAAGATAACAACCAAAGCATCCACTATTTCCACAGCCACTTTTTAAAATACTCTGGATAAATCCTGAAGATTTACCAGCTGTTAGTTCCATTAGTTTCTCCAACATATTTTTTATGAATGCTAATTTCCTTAAATTTCCTCTTCTCAGTTGACCCTCGGTTGTATGTTTAGAAAGTTATTTGTGACTTCTTCATGAAGACATAATTGAAGTAATGGTTTAGTTGCTCTGCCATTTCTTTGTTCTTCATGATAAATTCTTCCCTTTCAGATGTTAAGAACCTATATTTGTCTTTTTTAAAAAAAAATTCTACACTATGCCTTCATGTACTTTGCAAGTTTCAGCTCATACTTTATTTTTCTCCTCTTGAGCAATAAATTGATTGTCCTCTGCTGAATTTTGATTTGCTCCCAGTCCTTATGTTTGCTAGTTTTTCTAGCAACTTTATATGTCTCCTTTTTGGATCCAATGCTATCCTTTTGTTTTGTTAATCACACTTGGGCCACACTTCCTGCATTTATGCCAAATCAGCCGAGGGCTGTTTTTGTTAGAGCAGAGGAGATCGAGAGAGCACAACTGAGATGTATAAAATTATGAAATAGGGTAGATAGGAAGAAACCTTTCCCCTTGATGGAGGGATCAATGGCCAGGGGACAGAGATTTAAAGTAGCAGGCAGGAGGTTTTTAGGAGATATCAAGAATTTATTTTTCACCCAGAGGGTGGTGGGAAGTTGGAACTCACTGCCTGGAAAGGTGGTAGAGGCAGAAAGCCTAAGAAATGTTAGGAAATATGCAGATGTCAAGGCATACAAGGCTGTGGGCCAAGTGTTGGAAAATATAATTTAAACAGTGTGTGTTGTTTTTGACCAGTACAGACTCAATGGGCTGAATGGCCTTTTTCTGGAATGTGCATTTTCCAAACTCACGGCCACTTCCATCCAGAAGGACAAGGACAGCAGATACTGGGGAACACCACCCCTGCAGGTTCCCCTCCAAACCACTCACCATCCTGACTTGGAAATATATCGCCGTTCCTTTAGTGTCACTGGGTCAAAATCCTAGAATTCCCTCCCTAAGAGCATTGTGTGTTTACCAACAGCACATGGACTGCAGCGGTTCAAGAAAGCGGCTCACCCCCACCTTTTCAAGGGCAACTAGGCACGGACAATAAATTATGGCCCAGTCAATAACATCCATGTCCCACAAATGAATAGAAACACATTTTGATACTTTTATAAAGCAAGGTATAACTAGTGTGACATATGCAACTATTTATTAAATTATCCAATGTCAAGCCTTTTAATGAAGTTACCCAGTTTCTTGTAGCCAACTCACCCCTCGTACCCTTGTTTAGATACAGGATTCTAGATTTGGATTGAATATTTCATGTTCCATGCCACTAAGAATTCTATCATGGTGTGGTCTCTCTTTGCAGAAGAACTCTGCACAGTGAGATTATTAATTAACCCCTCCAATACCTAATCTAGGATAATCTGTTCCCTAGTTGGTAGCTCAATGTACTAGCCTAAAAGTAATCTAGTACACACTCCAGGAATCATTTGCCACAGTTTTATGATTAATGTAGGTTGCCTACTCTATATGGATATTAAGCCAACCATTTTTGCTACAGCTGCCTTTTTATAAGCATCTCTCGTTTCCTGCTCAGTGCCACCTCCTACCTAACCGTTACTATTATTTGGGGGCCTATGGACAACTCCCAGCAATGTGTTCCACTCCTTGTTGCTTCTTAGCTCCACCTAGACTGACTCACCAGCTTGATTTTCTCATTGTTGCCTTGGTTTCACTCCTTGCAAATAATGCCACCCTCCCCCTTTTCCTTTCTGCCCCTGCTTCCTCAGTAGGCTGTGTTTGCTGACAGCAGAAATATGGGCAGTGTGCTTTAAGGAAAATCCAAGTATCCTTGAATCCCTACAGTGTGGAAGCAGGCTATTTGGCCGATCGGGTCCATTCTGACCCTCTGAAGAGCATCCCACCCCTGTAACCCTGCATTACCCATGGCTTACCCACCTAGCCTGCACATCCCTGGATTTTATGGACAATTTAGCATGGCCAATCCACCTAAATGTTTGCGCATGCACTAGTAAATGAAATTTATTGAAAAGTGGTTCAATTGTTTCCCCCATGTACCCAGGACCTTAGGATTTTGGGGTTGGGGAGAGGGGGTCGTATCAGGGTGTATGAGGGATGTGTAAGTGGTGGGACCTGGGGGTGGGTAGATCAGGAATGGGGAGGGGAGATGTTGTTGAATAGGAGATCATGACCTGCTCGAGCATGCTTGGCATCCAGATGCTGAAGGGAATGAAGGAGTGCGTGGGGATGTAATAATTGTAACGAGGTCAGCCAGGTGGACCTCATAGAACATGAGTTCCCTGATTGGGGCTGTTAATCTGGTGTCAGTCTGAGAGCTGCATCAGAGTCAGGGACTCTCCGTGTGTCAATAAAGGGTGACTTGGTGGTGGGATACCAGCTTCTGTGGAGTTATTTCAGTGGGAATAGTAGAAAGTCTGGGAGGATCACATGTTCTGTATACACATGCACAGAACGTTGCAACGATGTAGTGTGTCTGGAAAGCGTGCATGTGCATTTCTGAGCGAAGTTACAGGCACAGTTGCAGTGTTAGCAAACGCTATCTTCTATGTATCGAATCTTCGGTTCCCAGCCAAAACCCTACAGTAATGTGTTTGTAACAACAATCATATTGTACCTGTTTACAGCTATTTTATTCTGCTCCACATCATCAGATAAATACCTACAGATTTGTTTTTTTTTAAACATTTTTACATATTTTTCTTGTACTACGGTGCTATTTGCTGCTTGCCCTTGTTTCCTCTGCCTCTAACTTTAACTATCTTCTCTTCGATCTTCATTTCCCTTTGTGTCTCCCTACTCAGGTTCCCATTCCCTTGCCATCCGAGTGTAAACCCTCCCCTGGCTGACCTTGGCACTGCCCCATGAAAATAGTGGCTTCTTTTCTGTTTGTGCAGGTCCCTATTCCCCAGCATTTCTCCCAACCCTCAGGAATGTCAGTTCTTTTCTCCTACACCATCTCTCCTGCCGTGCAGTTATCCAGTCAGTTCCTGATCTCACTAGCATGTGGCGCAGGGGGTAATCCCGAGATTGCTACTTGAGGTCTTGCCTTTTAATTTATTTTCTAGCTCCCTATATTTTTCTTCCAGGACCTTATCCCTCTTTTGAACTGAGCCATTTGTATCAGCACAGAACAGGATCTCTGGCCAATTACCCTCCCCGTTTCAAATGTACTGCAGTGCTCAGTGACATTCTTGACCCTGGCACCAGGAAAGTAACATACCATCCCGGCCCCCGATGTCATGGATGCATTTGTCCAGTTCCTCAATTTTCTCCTCCCCCCGTGTAGTTGAGTGACTCATGGCCCCACACACTTGCCTCTTGCTTCATTTCCCTATAAACTCCTATCTCCCCCAGTAGTCATCAGGATGTTACATCTGTTAGAGAGGAATATATTCCCAGAGAGGGGATTTCTGCCAGTACCTGATGCTTTTACTCTGTCTGTTGGTCATCTATTCCCTTTCTGTCTGTACACTCTTCCCCTGTGTTGTAATCACCTCACCTTGCACATACCCCACAGCAGGTCCAGCTGCTGCTCCAGATCAGTACCAAAGATTTCAGTGACTGCACTCCGAGATTTCTGCACATGTAGTCATCCTGGACATTGAAAATGTCTCTGGCTTCTCACATCCCACAGAAGGAGCATACCGTCAAGCTGCCCTCCCATGACTTACTCTTAAATTACATCTGTTTTTTTTTGTAATTTAAGCAATATTGAATATATAAGGATCTTCCCTTACCTCCTATATTTTAGCCATGACTGAGAGCCATAGAGGTCTTCAGCATGGAAGCTTGCCCATGCCGCCCAGTTTTCACCATTAAACCAATCTCATTCGTCTGCATTTGGTCCATAATCCCTCCGTACTTGTGTAAATATTACATAAACGACAAAATTGTACTCGCTTCCACCACTACCTCTGCAACTTGTTCCAGATACTTACAACCCTCTGGGTGAAAAATTGCCCCCCTCTCTCTATCTCTCTCCTCTCACCCTAAACCTATGCACTCTAGTTTTAGACATCCTGATCATGGGGAAAGGCTGTTAGCTACCTACCTTATCTATGCCTGTCAGGATTTTGTAGACCTCTATAAGGTCATCCTTCAGTCTCCTACACTTCAGAGAAAAGAAATCTCAGCCTATCCAGCCTCTGCTTATGACTCGAACCTTCCAGTCCAGTTAACATCCCAGTAAGTCTTTACTCCATTCTTTCACATTTAATAACATCCTTTCTATGGTAGGGTGACCAGAACTGCAGGCAGCACTCCAAATATAGCCTCACCAATGTCTTGTACAGCTGCAACAAGATATCCCATCTCCGATACTGAACGCTTTAACCGATGGAAGCAAGCATGCCGAAAGCCTTTTTCACTGCCTGGTCTACCTGTGACTTAATCTAAACTGAATACCAGTTTTTATTTAGAAGTCTGGAAGGTAGATGAACTTATGCTTTCCTGACTGATATTTTCAAAATATACACCTCTCATTCAGATTTCAGGTTTTTTACAGGAATATGATTCCTTGCAATTCAGAGTGAAAACAGCAGCAGACATTTAAAACTCTTACTGTCATCAAATAAATTGATACCTGTCTCTCAATTGTACATGCTGCAGTATTTTTGTTTCCTTGAATATGAAGACACTGTGGTCAATATTGGCTGCAGCATTATCCATACCAGAGGATTGAGAAACAGATTAACACGAGGAGAAATAACTCTCTCTCGTCATAAAAAAAATCACAAAACGCTTCAAGATTTAATACTTAGAGTCATAGAGTCATAGAGATGTACAGCACAGAAACAGACCCTTCGGTCCAACCCGTCCATGCCGACCAGATATCCCAACCCAATCTAGTCCCACCTGCCAATACCCGGCCCATATCCCCGTGGGTGGCACGGTGGCACAGTGGTTAGCACTGCTGCCTCACAGCGCCAGAGACCCGGGTTCAATTCCTGCCTTAGGCGACTGACTGTGTGGAGTTTGCACGTTCTCCCCATGTCGGCGTGGGTTTCCTCCGGGTGCTCCGGTTTCCTCCCACAGTCCAAAGATGTGTAGGTCAGGTGAATTGGCCATGCTAAATTGCCCGTAGTGTTAGGTAAGGGGTAAATGTACGGGTATGGGTGGGTTGCGCTTCGGCGGGGCGGTGTGGACTTGTTGGGCCGAAGGGCCTGTTTCCACACTGTAAGTAATCTAATCTAATCTAAAATCTAATCAAACCCTTCCTACTCATATACCTATCCAAATGCCTCTTAAATGTTGCAATTGTACCAGCCTCCACCACTTCCTCTGACAGCTCATTCCATACATGTACCACCTTCTATGTGAAAAAGTTGCCCTATAGGTCTCTTTTATGTCTTTCCCTCTCACCCTAAACCTACGCCCTCCAGTTCTGGACTCCCCCACCCCAGGGAAAAGATTTTGTCTATTTACCCTATCCATGCTCTTCATAATTTTGTAAACCTCTATAAGGTCACCCCGATGCTCCAGGGAAAACAGCCCCAGCCTGTTCAGCCTCTCCCTATAGCTCAAATCCTCCATCCCTGGCAACATCCTTGTAAATCTTTTCTGAACTCTTACAAGTTTCACAACATCTTTCCAATAGGAAGGAGACCAGAATTGCATGCAATATTCCAACAGTGGCCTAACCAATGCCCTGTACAACTGCAACATGACCTCCCAACTCCTGTATTCAATACTCTGACCAATAAAGGAAAGCAAACCAAACACCTTCTTCACTATCCTGCAACTCCACTTTAAAGGAGCTATGAACCTGCACTCCAAGGTCTCTTTATGCAGCAACACTCCCTAGGACCTTACCATTAAGTGTATAAATCCTGCTAAGATTTGCTTTCCCAAATGTAGCACCTCGTTTTTATCTGAATTAAACTCCATCTGCCACTTCTCAGCCCATTGGCCCATCTGGTCCAGATCCTGTTGTAATCTGAGGTAACCCTCTTCGCTGTCCACTACACCTCCAATTTTGGTGTCACCTGCAAAGTTACTAACTGTACCTCTTATGCTCACATCCAAATCATTTATGTAAATGACAAAAAGTAGTGGACCCAGCACAAATCCTTGTGGCACTCCACTGGTCACAGGCCTCCAGTCTGAGAAACAACCCTCCACCACCACCCTCTGTCGTCTGCCTTTGATCCAGTTCTGTATCCAAATGGCTAGTTCTCCCTGTATTCTGTGAGATCTAACCTTGTCGAACGCCTTACTGAAGTCTGTATAGGTCACATCTACCGCTCTGCCCTCATCAATCCTCTTTGTTACTTCCTCTAAATACTCAATCAAGTTTGTGACACATGATTTCCCACACACAAAGCCATGTTGACTATCCCGAATCAGTTCTTGCCTTTCCAAATACATGTACATCCTGTGCCTCAGGATTCCCTCCAACAACCTGCCCACCACTGAGGTCAGGCTCACTGGTCTATAGTTCCCTGGCTTGTCTTTACCACCCTTCTTAAACAGTGGCACCACATTAGCCAACCTCCAGTCTTCTGGCACCTCACCTGTGGCTATCGATGATACAAATACCTCAGCAAGAGGCCCAGCAATCACTTCTCTAGCTTTGTGCAGACTTGATCTTTACAAGACTCTCATGAGAGATGTCCCATTATAATATTTATTGACGTTATTATTTGCTTTTGGCTAAAGCACCAGAGGGGGAGATGAGCTTTGTCTGTTTAAGATGACTCCTCCTGTTAGGATTTTAATACTGGACTCTTCAAGATTTAATATTTGTATGTGGTGCCTTTTAATTGCTTTTTAATAACTGGCAAATGTTGCATATTATTTCTTCTCATTTTCTTATTTGGATCACACTTTAGATGTAACATTTGATTCTCTTCCCTGGCGCTTATAAGTGTTAATAATTAACCTCATTATCACGTCAAAGCACAGGAACTTATAATGCAGAGGGCTTGATGTTTTGCGGCTAATACCTAATCCCTCGGTGCTGATTTAACTATTTTTTTCTATTTTCGATTGTTTGACTTAGCTCCATGCACATGCCAATTGACAGCAGTTCTGCACTGCTCTAAATCAGTTGACAACGTTTTCTTGAGATATTTCCAAGATATTCTACATTGCCATCAATCTACCGAATGGCAGTGATCTTGACATAATGAGAAAAAAACTCTCTCTCATCTCTGCACTGCACTGCCAACAGGATACGCTGTTGGTACCTCTGGTAATGATTTATGAGCGCACTATGGAGCATAACTACTGGCCAAGATTTTTGAACAGTACGGGGTAGTCTTGGCAGAACATATGAAGTGCCAACTTTCGGAAATTGATTCTGGACCTTATTTATGAAAAGGAAACCCTCAGTGATGGAAAAGTTGAATTGTTGTACACCAGTGGTAAATTGCTCCCAAGATACAGGGTTGAGTGATTGCTAGGCATTTCAGTAATATTAGTCCTTTAAAGATATGAAGCATACAGCTAATGCTTTTAAAGTAGAAACTGGCTTATACAGTTCATAATGGGAGATTGTATATTATTGTATATTATGCAACTTAAATTTGTAACTTGGAAATTGGAGTTTTCCTTCATTTGTCCATGGGATGTAGGCATCGCTGAGTAGGCCAGCATTTATTGCCTATTCCTAATTCTTCAGGAAGACAGTTAGGAGTCAAGCACATTGCTGTGGTTCTGGAGTCACATAGAGGCCTGACCATGAAAGGATGGCAGATTTCCATCCCAAAAGAGCATTAGTGAACCAGTGTTTATATTTAAAAATAAAAGTCAACAGTGTCTTTAAGGTAGGTTTAAAAAGAAAATTGCATATAAAGTTCACTGTCTGCCATGATAGATTCTACCCGACATCCCTAGCCTGGGGGCTTGGAACATAGTCAAGTGAAGTTAGGGCACCACTCTTCCTAATCCACCCAGGTCTGGGCATATTTATTCATGACATTTATTGGTTTAAAACTAACATCGTTTTCAGGTTTGTATCAGTGAGGTATAAAAAGCACTCCTCTTGTCCTCTGGGTTACTTCCATTGCTGTCTTTCCTGAGTGATTTGTTTTCATTTTTAGCATCCCCACGTAACTTCACCTCCCTTTTCAAATAACCTTCCAGTAATGAGTTGAAATGGATCCTGCCCTTTGTCTCCTTGTGCTGTCAGTCAGGAGGCACAGTCCCAGCTGTGGAGAGTAAGTGTAACCAGTGATAAGGTGCTCAAGTAATTAATCATGTTGAGTACAAATCCTACCATTGCAATTAGGATTGCCAACTTCGGTTGCATGTCTTCCTAAAGATTTCATTATGTAATACTCGCACCTCCTACTGTCCCACAACCTACTCTCTCAACATTGGACGCCAGAGGCATCCATCCTTGCGGTGCCCCACCCTCCCCTAGAGATCAAAATACTTTTCAGTATCTGATTGGATGATTCTTTGCTGTCACTGATACAGCCTTTGTCATGCTGTGTTTTCCATCATTAATAAACAAATGTTTAGAAGACTCCCTGATGACTTTTTCTCCCTTGAAGGCTTCAGACAAATCATGGAGTATTGGTCACTCAAATTGACAGCAGTGAGTTTTGCTGGCCATTAAAACTACTGACATCTTATAAAAATCCAACTTATCTGTGACTAACTCTGGGCTGATGCTACATGCAGGGTTTTCAGATGGTTTGGCAATTAAAGTGAAAAGTGAACATGTCTATAAGTATTCAGTGCCAACCACTGCCACTGGTTGGGCAAAAGCTGAGTGAGATACAACAAACTTCATTTTCTATTGGAATCCACATGGTTACTGGTTCAAAAGTGGGACAGGACCATCACGTGATAATCAAATGAGAAGAGACTCTTGTCTTCAACGGGATGTAGTTTATTGCAAGATGGAATTCAGGTGAAATTATGGAAAACAACAAATTTTGAGGCAATGGTCTAGTGGCATTATCACAAGCCTATTAATCCAGAGACTAGGATTCAAATCCTGCCATGGCAGATGGTAGAATTTGAATTCAATGAAAATCTGGGATTGAGAGTCTAATGGTGACCCAGGAAGCTGTTAACCAGTTGTCGAAAAAGCCCATCTGGTTCACCAAAGGGATATGGACCAAGCGCTGGTAAATGGGACTAGATTAATTTAGGATATCTTGTCGGCATGGACCGAAGGGTCTGTTTCCGCGCTGTACGACGCCATGACGCTAACCTCCTTTCGGGAAGGAAATGTATGTAATATGACACCAATCTAAGCTTTCCAATCGCAAAGTAAGATTATTTCTAATGTTTAGGAACTAAAGACAATCAGAACCATAGCAATGACACTCACTATTCCCCTTGCAGACAGATGCCGTTGGTGATTAGCTTGGTCTAAGAGATGTGACTTCCTGCTATTGGGTGTCTGTTCTAGCATGTAAACCCCTGTAAGGTATTGGTGGAATGAATGGGAAGTGAAGCTCTTTGATTCATCAGATTGTTCACTGATCCATGCAGAGTCTCAACTGGGAAGCCGAACATTTTTTAGGTGCTCATTTATCCTACGTACAGTTCCCCCAAACATTTAGTGTCATCTGTAAACATTTCAAATCTCTCCTCAATCTGACTGATTTATAAATATAGTGAAATATTCTGACCCAGTTCAGTTTCATGGGGCACTGCCACCAGTCAAATCATGGAATCCCTACAGAGTGGAAGCAGACCATTCAGCCCATCAAGTCCACACTGAAAAGCTACTCAGCACTTCCTACCCTACCGTCCTGCATTTCCCAAGGCTGATCTACCTAGCCTGCACATGCCTGGACACAATGGGGAATTTAGCATGGCTAATCTACACATCTTTGGACTGTGGGAGGAAACCCACCCAGACACAGGGAGAATGTGCAAAATCCACACAGACAGTTGCCCAAGGCTGGAATCGAACCGGGGTCCCTGGTGCTGTGAGGTAGCAGTGCTAACCACTGTCTAGATTAGAGTGGTGCTGGAAAAGCACAGCAGGTTAGGCAGCATCCAACGAGTAGGAAAACCACATTTCGGGCAAAAGCCCTTCATCAGGACTGAAGCACTCAGTGCTAACCACTGAGCCACCAGTCACTGTATGTTGTTCCCTTTATCCCTACTTTCTGTCTCTGGTTGCCCAGGTGCTCCAATTCCATGCACCCTCACCAACTGTAATCTCTTTGTGTAAACTTGTTGCATATGACTGTGCCATATTTGGTGATTGGATGGTTATGGTGATAGAATGTTTATGTTACTTGATCAATAATGAAGAGGTCAGGTCTAGTGATACAGAGGCAGGAGTTGAAATCTCACCACAAAAGCTGGGGCATTTCAGTTCATGAAATAAACCTGGAATAAAAGGTTAGTATCAGGAGTGGTGACCACTGAATACTGGATTATGATAAAATTTATCTGCTTACCAGCATTCCTTAGAGAGGAATATCTGCTCTCAAAAGCTAGTCTGTTCTATTTATATATGTCTCCAGATCAGTAATGATGTGCTTCAGTTTTAACAAACCTGTGAAATGGCCGAGCAAACCAGTCAGTTTTATTGCAGAACTGTTAGCGTCATCTGTAAACATATCAACGAAGGCAGCTCAGCAATATTTTCTCAAGGACAATTAATGATGAGCAATAAATCAGAAACACCAACATTCTGTGAATCAGTTTTTTAAAGATGTATTCTTCCTCCATGGGTGAAAATATCCCTTGACCTGACTGTGGCAACGAGGAAAGCAGAAAAGCGTATTTATGTAGAAACATTCAACTCCCCTGGAAGCCCTGAATTACTTCAGAGTTAGTGAATGTCCTTTGGTGTGTTGCCATTGTTGCATGTTGGGAAATGGGATGGCTATTGTAGCAAGGTCCTGCAAACAGCAATAATTCAAACAACCAGATAGTCTGCTTCTCCTGATGCGGTAAAGTGTTCGGCATTAAAATCACTCTCACTTTCTGTACCTTTGACTCTCCAATGCAACTGGAATCCACAACCATCTGACTCATGGGAAATGTTAAGTTACCGCTGTCATCGGAAACCATTTATAATTACTGTTAATGGCCAAAATGAATCAGAAGGCTATACTTAACCAGATGACGGTTCGACCACTTCTTTAACAATAAAAGTGAGTGATTGCTGAAATTTGAAAGTGTTTTGCTGAAGCAAAAAAAAATTAATTTGCCATGAATAATGTAACAAGACGTAACATTAAAATGGTGCAACTTAAGGCAAAATTTGCATTCAGAATTCATGATATTCCTCTAAATTTTGAGGGAAATGAGTGACAGTGTTACAGCAATGGAGTGCTGTAAGATCTTGCATTTGGTGTGTGTCCAAATATATCAAGCGCAACTGGAAAAACAGACCTGTGAAATGTTTTACTAATGTATTCCATTATCTTGATTCTGATGTGCTCCTTTAAATGCTTAATTGCATTTTGAGCAATGTGAGTGCATTATTTCTTCCCTGATGTAGCAGGGTTATACTTATTTTCCAGGGTGTGTCTCCATCTATGAACGCCTGCTTAACCAAAGCAACGGAGCCAAACAGCAGTATCAGGCATGTTGAAGCATTTGTAAAGTCACAATACGGAAGGGCAAATCCAAAAGGCTCCCATTAATGACCACAAGACTCTCACTGGAGGGCATCTACCAAGTGCAAAGGTACATGGTCAGGTTGCATGCACAATTCTTAGAAGTCTTAACAGAGTAGTTTCTGAGAGGCGGTTTCCTCAGTTGGAGAGTCGAAAACTCAGAGTCTCAGGAAATGTTAAAAACCACACAACACCAGCCACCTGATGAAGGAGCGTCGCTCCGAAAGCTAGTGCTTCCAATTAAACCTGTTGGACTATAACCTGGTGTTGTATGAGTTTTAACTTTGTACACCTCAGTCCAACACCAGCACCTCCACATCATTTTAGAAAATGGTCTGCCATTTTGGACTGACACAAAGAGACTATGATAGTAGTTGTAGTAAGTTCAGGCCTCCCCTTTTCTTAGTGAATATTAACAGGTTTATCATACATGGCTATATACCAAGGAAAGGAGAACATATTCTGTAACCTTGCAGACTCAGGTTTCAGTTTCATTTGATCTGACATCACTATGACGTGACTCCTTTTGAACTTAGTACTTATTTTTAACTGTAATGAGCCTTGAGTTCTGAGGAAGGGTCACCTGACCCAAAACGTTAACTCTGATTTCTCTCCATAGATGCTGCCAAACCTACTGAGCTTTTCCGGCAATTTCTGTTTTTGTTTCTGATTTACAGCATCCGCAGTCTTTCGTTGTTTATTTATGAAGCCTTTACATCTCAATCATATGTCTTTGAATGATTGACCCTCAAGGGCACTGGGATCTCAATCATTGAGAATTTCAAAAATTGTATTTGATTTTTGGATTCAAGGGATATAGGAGCAGTTACAGAAGTGGATATGATGCAGAATGCCATCCTTGATGTTATTACTAGGTGGAACTGACACAGTAACCAACATATGGTCTATTTCTGCTCTTATTTGTTAATTTTTTATGAGCTATACAAGACATACATGAATATTGTCACTAAACAGGTGAATGTAGCAGGTCCGTACACTGACTAATCAACATTCAGATTTTTGAACAAAACCTTTCCAATTAGAATCTAATGTAATTTGTTATGATTGTCATCTCTGAATATTTATGAGCGCTGAGTCTTGTCTGTGGCTTGGCCATCTGCCTTTACCATGAACTGGCACACAAAGCTGATTCAATTTGATTCATACTGTCACGTGTACCGAGATACAGTGAAAAGTGTAGTCTTTACAGGCGGATCACACTGTACAAGTGCATCAGGTAACAGAATGGAGTCCGGGATACAGTGTTACAGTTGCTGAGAAGATGCAGAGAGAGATCAACGTTAACATTAAAGAAGTCCTTTAATCATTACTGATTGTTTGATCATTACTGACTTAATTAAATGGTCAAAAATCACACAATACCAGGTTATAGTCCAACAGGTTTATTTGAAAGGGCTCCGAAAGCTTGTGTTTTCAAATAAACCTGTTGGACCATAACCTGATGTTGTGTGATTTTTGACCTTGTCCAATCCAGTCCAACACCAGCACCTCCATGCCTTAGTTAAGTAGTCAAGTGGAGTGCTCAAATATTTGAAGAGATGTTCTCTTTGGAGAAACTTACTGCTTTTTAAAAAGTGGCTGAGCTATCAGCTGTGTCCGTACTCAGGCCTTGTAAGTGACTGAAGTATCTCTTCCATAAAGAAACGACGAGAGTTGCTTGGGAAGCACATGGCAAGTAGTCTACCTTTGTGATGCTGGAACCGCTCGAGCTTCATGGATTACTTGACCTGCTTGGGAGTGGAAACAGAAATTGCTGGAAAAGCTCAGCAGGCCTGGCAGCATCTGTGGAGAGAAATCAGAGTTAACAATTTGGGTTGAGTGACCCTTCCTCAGAATTGATGATAGCTAGTAAAAGGTTGGTTTTGATGCAGAAAATAGGGTGCGTGGAAGGGGGTAAGCAGTAAATGATAGGTGGAGATGGAGCCCAAAGAGAGAGAACAGTTGGACACCCAGACATGGAATTAGATAAAGATCAGGCTAGGAAAATGAATGGATGCAAATGCGGACTGTTAGTAACTAACTGTGGGTTGTGTGTGGGAGCAGCTCATGTGATGACAAGGTCTGGTGTGTAGGGGTAGGGGAAAGTGTGGGAAAAAGCACTGAAGCTGTAAAGTTATTGAACTCAATATTGATTCCTGAATGCTGCAGGATCCCCAAGAGGAAAATTGAGGTGCTGTTTTTCCAGTTAGTGTTGAACTTTGCTGGAGCATTGCAGCAAGTCTGAGACAGAGGTGTTGGCCAGGGACCTTCCCGGGTTCCTGGACTCCATGAAGTCCCCAGTGCTGCTAGATTGCAGTGTCCTCAGGTGATGCTTTTTCATCGTCAAAATGAAGGAGGTCTTTCTCCTGGCGAGCTTCTTTGAAACATCATGGGCTTCTGCAGAGCAACCAATGGGGCAGATGTTCTCTGTAGTCACATTGAGTGGGTCAAGGGTGTAGGAGGTCAGCCGCATCATTTGGGTCATTGTAATACCATCTCTGTTGTTGGAGTTGATTGCAACCAGATTACAACAGCAGACTCATCTCCCATGCTATCTGGTGAAGCTCAGTTTTATAGTTCTGTTTAGAACGATCCCAGATGTGAGATCCTGCAAATCCTGTAAGAAGTCTGTCTTCAGTGTACACTTAGAACCCACATCCTGCCAAACTAGACAGAGTGAATTATTAGTGATAAGTGTGAACAACATGGTCCTTCCCTCTTACTTCACTTACCTTCCACAATAATAAATAAGTGAAAATTATCTCATGTTCAATGTAGGAAATATAGTGAGTTATCTGCATACAGCAAGCTGCCACAAGCAGGAATGTGTTGGTGACCTGTCAGGGATAAATGTTGGCCAGGAGATCGGGGAGAACTCCCTTGATTTTATTTTATTCGCTCACTGGACATGGGTGGCACTAGCTGGGCCAGCATCTATCACCAATCCCTAGTTGCGTTTGAGAAGGTGGTGATGAGGTATTTTCTTGAACCGCTGCAGTCCATGTGCTGTAGGTAGACCCACAAAATCCTTAAGGAGGGAATTCCAGGATCTTGTCCCTGCGACACTGAAGGAATGGTGATGCATTTCCAGGTCAGGATGGCGAGTGGCTTGGAGAGGAGCTTGCAGCTGGTGGTGTTCCCATGTATTTGCTGCCCTTGTCCTTCTAAATGGAAGTAATCATGGGTTTGGAAGGTGCTGTCTCAGGACTATTGGTGCATTTCTGCAGTGCGTCTAGTAGATGGTACATACTGCTGCTACTGAGCGTTGGTGCTGGAGTGAGCAGATGCTTGTGGGTGTGGTGCCAATCAAGCGGGGGCTGCTTTGACCCTGGATGGTGTCAAGCTTCTTGAGTGTTTTTGGAGCTGCACTCATCCAGGCAAGTGGAGAGTAATCCATTACACGCCTGACTTGTTCACTTTTGAAATAGCTGTGCGATCCTTTACATCTGTTTACATCAGTGTAAGAGGGAAGTTGGGGCCTTGGATTAACAGCTCTTCCAAACAAGCAGCATTTCCAACACTGCAGCACGCCCTCAGTGTTGCACTGGTGTGTCAGTTTTGTTTTTTGTACTCCAGTTCTGCAGTGTGACTTGCTCCTACAAGCTTCCGATTCAGAAGCAAGAGTGCCATCAATTAAATCACAACTGCCAATCACTTTGATCGCAGTCAGAAACATTTGATGAATAATTGGAGCAAAAGAACCTTTAACCTGATTTAAGTCATGTCATTTACAATCAGTTAGTTCTCTCGTCACTTTTCTTTTCATGAACTGGTCATACAATTGGCAATTTAATATAGATTAGTCAGCTACTATTTTAAAGAATTTACTTACTGGGACTCCTGGACTAGCCTTTCGAGGAATATATTACACCACAGGTTCTAGTCTCACATACCTGGACCATAAACTGGTACCCATATGCTGTAAATGCATAATTATGGGAAATCATTTCAATACCATATAAATCAACATTATTGCTTTCATAACTCCAGGACTGATTGCATCTCATTCTGACTTCCAAACATGTGCTAATACAAAAAATGTGAATACTAAAGTTAAACAGTAAAATAATGCATTATAAAATCTAATTGCAGCCCTATGTCATTGTGTCAAAGATACTGTATGCATTACAAATCATTTGCCTTTTCTTACTGGTGCAATAACATGGAGGCAATGGCCTAGAGGTATTATCGCTGGACTGTTAATTGGAGAACTAGGTAATGTTCTGGGGATCTGGGTTTGAATCCTGCCATGGCAGATGGGGGAATTTGAACTCAATGAATGTCTGGACTTAAGAATCTAATGATGAGCATGAATCCCATGGTTCATTAATGTCCCTTAGGGAAGGAAACTGCTGTCCTTACTTGGTCTGGCCTACCTGTGACTCCAGACCCAGAGCAATGTGGTTGACTCTTAACTGCCCTCTGGGTAATTAGGGTTGGGCAATAAATGCTGGCTTAGTCAGTGAGGCCCTCATCCTGTGAATGAATTAAAGAAAAACTCAATATTTCTTCCATCTTACAGCCTACACCAATATAAATTAATGTTGCTTTACCATAGATTTTCGAAGTGTGGTCTTCAAATTGCACAGCACACATGAGAAGGTCTCACGGGCTCTAAAGGACCAAGGCTTTCTGTATTTTCTTCCAGTC
This sequence comes from Chiloscyllium plagiosum, assembly GCF_004010195.1. Classification (NCBI taxonomy): domain Eukaryota; kingdom Metazoa; phylum Chordata; class Chondrichthyes; order Orectolobiformes; family Hemiscylliidae; genus Chiloscyllium; species Chiloscyllium plagiosum. The sequence goes on from NC_057741.1 coordinate 35,656,803, forward strand.
TTGTTGACTTAGATAAACATTGGGTTTCCATTGCTGTGCCTGAATAATAATGTTTTCTGCAATGATAGCACAGATGAATTTGGTGGCTGATGTTTTCTTTGGATCATAGAATGGGGGACCCTGAGAATGCATTCACATTTAGATGGATTTTGCTCAGAATGTGTTCCCATTTTCCCAGTATTTTTTCCATTTTCCCAATATTTGCTCAGAATGTGTTCTCAATATGCCCTTAGACCAGAATCACCACAGGAGATGACATTACCAATCCAAAGAAACCTAAACATATAAATAGAAAGCAAGAATTATCAGCAATTCTTTGCCTGGAGGCCCACTGAAAATGTTACCTAGTATAGTGACAAAACCTCTGGAAATGAACCTTCCAGCTCAGCGAGCAAACCTACATCCAGAACCAGAATCAGCTCTGTGTTTGTTCAGTTGTCCCCCCATCATTTTATTGGCTATCCCCATTGCTCCTATAATTTATGGTCCATTGCAAAGCATCTTTATTGCTGTCTGGATCTTGGATTGAAATTCAACAATGATATTTATATCCCATGTTTCACGGAGTACAACATCCACGTAAAATAAGTCACAAAAAGAGATGTTAAAGAGAGAGGTTAAAGCTTGATCAGGGTTTAAATAAAGAGCGTGGTGTACAGAAATGGAAGGTTTTTAGGATGGACTTTCAATGCTTAATGGGTCATGCAGTTGAAGTCCCAATGACCAATTGTGGAGTGATTAAAATCTGGGACACATAAGAAGTCAGGACTGGTGGAGATCATGATTAGTGATGGTGATAGTAAGGGATGAGGCCATGGAGGATTCTGAAAATGGGAGAAAATTAAAATTGTGTCGCTGCAGAATGGGGAGCCATAGAGTCATAGAGATGTACAGCATGTAAAACAGACCCTTTGGTCCAACTCGTCCTTGCGAACCAGATATCCTAGCCTTACACAGTCCCATTTGCCAACACTTGGCCCATATCCATCTAAACCCTTCCTATTCATATGCCCATCCAGATGCCTTTTAAATACTGCAACTGTACCAGCCTTCACCACTTCCTCTGGCAGCTCATTCCATACATGCATCATCTCTGCTTGAAAAGGTTGCCCCTTACAACTGTTTTTTATCTTTCCCTCTCACCCTAAACTTATGCTCTCCAGTTCTGGACTTCCCCACCCCAGGAAAAATACTTTGTCTATTAACCCTAACCATGCCCCTCATAATTTTATAAACCTGTATGAGGGCACCCCTCAGCTCCTGACGCTCCAAGGAAAATAACCCCAGCCTATTCAGCCTCTCCCTATAGCTCAAACCCTCCAAACCTGGCAACATCCTTGTAAATCTTTTCTGAACTCTTTCAACTTTCACAACATCTTTCCGATATGAAGGAGACCAGAATTGCACGCAACATTCCAACAATAGCCTAACAAATGTCCTGTACAGCTGCAACATGACCTCCCAACTCCTGTACTCAATACTCTGACCAATAAAGGAAAGCATACCAAAAACCTTCTTCACTATCCTATCTACCTGCGACTCCACTTTCAAGGAGCTATGAACCTGCACTCCAAAGGTCTCTTTGTGCAGCAACACTCCCTCGGACCTTACCATTAATGTATAAGTATTTGCCTTTCCAAAGTGCAGCACCTCACATTTATCTAAATTAAACTCCATCTGCCACTCCTCAGCCCATTGGCCCAACTGATCAAGATCCTGTTGTAATCTGAGGTAACCCTCTTTGTTGTCCACTACATCTCCAATTTTGGTGTTATCTGCGTACTTATTAACTATACTTCCTATGTTCATATCCAAGTCATTTATATAAATTATGAAAAATAGTGGACCCAGCACCAATCCTTGTGGCACAATACTGGTCATAGGCCTTCAGTCTGAAAAACAACCCTCCACCACTGACCTCTGTCTTCTATGCTTGAGCCAGTTCTGTATCCAAATGGCTCGTTCTCCCTGTATCCCATGAGCTCAAACCTTGCTAACCAGTCTCCCATGGGGAACTTTGTCGAATGCCTTACTGAAATCCATATAGATCACATTCACCATTATGCCCTCATCAATCCTCTTTGTTATTTCTTTAAAAAACTCAAATAAGTGAGACATGATTTCCCACGCACAAAGCCATGTTGACTATCCCTAATCAGTCTTTCCAAATGCATGTAAACCCTGTCCCTCAGGATTCCCTCCAACAACATCACCACCAATGTCAGGCTCACCGGTCTATAGTTCTCTGGCTTTTCCTTACCACCTTTCTTAAATAGTGGTACCACGTTAGCCAACCTCCAGTCTTCCGGCACCTCACCTGTGACTATTGAAGTCAAAGTGGTCCATTGAGGACAGCGGTGTAATTCATGAATAGAACTTGATGCAGAGATGTGGATATGCTAAAGTTTAAGGAGGTTGGAAGATGGGAGGATGGCCAGGAACATTGTAGAAAATTAAACCTAGACTGATCTGTCTTGCCACACTGCGAGCTGTATGACCGTTAAAGAAAATTGGTTCTACAGTTCCCAGTTTTCTGGCCCTACTGTCTCATCTTCACCATGGATGTGCAAACACCTCTACACATCCAATCTCCCACTCGACACATCCATTTTCCACCTCCACACATCCATTCTCCATCTCCACACATCCATTCTCCACCTGCACACATCCACTCTCCCCCTCCACACATCCACTCTCCCCCTCCACACATCCACTCTCCCCCTCCACACATCCATTCTCCACCAGAATGGTCTGAAGCCTCTGCTCTTTTCTTGGAAAGGGGGCCTGAACAATCCTCATCCTTCACCGTCCTCCTTTGTCTGGCTGAGCCTGTTTTCATTTTGAACTATTTCTCCTTTAACTCATCTCACTTTCCCCAAGTCAAAGGTGTGGCAATGGGTCTGTGTATGGATCCCAGTTATGCCTGTCAATTTGGAGGGTATATGGCATGTTCCTTGTTCCAATCCTCCTTGGGGCCCCCAACATGACTCTTTATCTAATTTATCCAAGTTGCAACTTCCTGATTTCATTTGGAATTGGAAAATGTAATCAGTTTTAAATCCAATTTCGATTCTTCTCTCAACTTCATCTGGTCAATCTCAAACTCTTCCAAGAAGTCGGAGTGACCGCTTTGCAGAACACCTCCTCTCTGTCCATAGCAATGACCTTTACCTCCAAAATTAAGTGCCATTTCAATAAACCATGCTCTCATGCTAACGTTTCTGTCCTGGGCCTGCTACAATATTCCCACAAAGCACAACACAACCTCATTTTTGGTTCCGGAATTTTACTGCCTCCAGGATTCAGGATTTAGCTCCACAACTTCAAAGCCTGACCTCATGACGTTTGTCCACCATTTTATTACATTTTTCTCCATTCTTCCCACTGCCACTTCCATGCACTGGTCTTGTTCACTTTCCTGTCAGCTGAGAGGACCCATTTTCACCATTTCTCACCTTAATTTAGCCCCATTTTAGTTCTCAATTTCTCTTTCATCCCAGTTAACAACCCCTTCGCCCTTTCCTCTTTGCATCTACACTATCTGTTCCTCTTGCCTGCTCCTCTGCTTCTGTTATAACACCAGACATTTTCCAAATCCTTTATGTTCTGAAGAAGAGATAGCTTTGTTGGCTAGGTGGCTGCTGAGTAATGCCAATAGCATGGGTTCAATTCCTGTATTAGCCAATGTTACCATAAGGACTCTTACTCTGTTCTCTTGCCTGAGGTGTGGTGACCCTGGGGTTAAACTGCTCCCAGTTGTGTCTCTCCATTGGGAGTCTGACTGGAGCAACTTTACGTTTTACTAACAATACCATTTTTTTTGCATGGCTCCCTACACCATCTGCCCTCTTGCTATTCCTCTGCTTTTGTCACAAGTATAAAACAAGACTTTACTTTCTAGCTCCTTACAGTTCTGAAGAACATATGAGTTAGGAGCAGGAGTAGGCCATTCAGCCCCTCAAGGCTGCTCCGCCATTTAATACAATCATGGCTGATCTCATCTCGGCCTCAACTCCACTTTCCTATCCACTCTCCACAATTCTTGAGCTCATTAAAAATCTGTCTCTCTCATCCTTAAATTTACTCAATATCCTGGCATTCACAACACTTTAGGAAGTGAATTCCACAGATTTATAAGCCTTTGAGAGAAGTATTTCCTCTACAATTCTGTTTTTAATATACCCCACTTTATCCTAAATTGTTCTAGATTGCTGCTTGTGAGGTAACATCATTTCTACCTTGACATTGTCAATCCTCTTTAGCATCAGAGATCTTCTCTCACTCTTCTAAAGTCTAGAGACAGGAGGCCTGAAAGATGAGCCATATCAGACTTGAAACTTCAACTCTGTGGTTTCTTTCTCTTCAGAATGCTTTCAGACCTGTTGAGTTTCTCCAGCATTCTTTGCATTTGTTTCAGATTTCCAGCCTCTGCAGTATCTTGCTTTTATTCATCACTTGATTAATGAACCTTACTTCCAAATTAGGTGACCTCCTAATGCAGCAAAAAAATTATTGAAAAGATTAGTTTCACAAGACACCTCGAGTTGGTTATAGAATGAGCAGCAAGCTACTGTGAAGCCAGAACTTAAAAAAAAAAGCCTCCTGATGCCAGCTGAAAGAATGCATTAATACAGGGATTAACAATCACCACAATGCATGCTCAACTCAATAGTTTAGAAATTCAACATTTGTGTAATTTTGGCAACTGGCGCAGTGTCATGTGGGAGCCAGAATTCCCATTGGTGAAATTCCTGTGAAGTATCAGATTTACTTCTGAAGAATTTACTGGGAGGTAATATAGAATTATTGTCTGTTTTTTAGGCTTGACTATAAATCTCTGAGGACATTTTCTACAGTTAATTGACATTTTTGATAACCACAAATGATGGGTTTTGGGAACATGATCAAAGAATCTACAAATTGTTCTAAGACACTGATTCATTGGCCTATGTTTTATGAAGGGAAACTTCACAAATAATTCTTGCTTAAAAGAAATACATTTTGTCTTCATGCCTACACAGGTTTCTCAGTCATTCTTTACAGCAAAAGCACAAGGAATAAGAAAGGGATTACTTTGACCACAATTCCCTGAATTGATTTTGCTTGACAACACCCTTAAAGGAATTCTTCAACACATTGGGAGTTTGTAAAAGTTGCTATCGAAGTGCTCATTTCTTTGATCTTCCTTTCCATTGAATTCTTTTTATGTTAAGAAAAGATTAATCAACTCACCCAACATTACCTGAGCAAGAATAAAAACAAAAAAGCTCAATACCAAAGAAATTCCATAGAATATTTATATCAGATTCAAAATATTAACCGATTCTCTTTCCACAGATACTGCCAGACCTGCTGAGTTTCTCCAGCACTTTCTGTTTTCATTTCAGGTCTTTAGTATCCACAATATTTTGCATTTACCTTAACAGCAGTTTAAATGTTGGCCCTCAAGTAGCATAGCCTTACTTTATCAGAATAATAATATGCTTTGGGGTTATTCTGACCTCAGCCTGATAACAGGTGGTACAGGGGTGCTGTGCTAATAAGACATGTCTATTTTAGAAGTTTGGTTTTAACACATTATTTTGGTCCTACAGACTGATTAAGCAAATTTGAACAAATATTCTAAATTCACGAAATTGTAGTGATCTAAGTGCTGGATCTAATACAGGTGAAAATTTGACTCTGACAGAAACTTCTGAATTTCCAAATTGAACTATCCTTTGTGAATGTCAGAAGTAGCTCATTGAGTCAGAGTCAAACAGATATACAGCATGGATACAGACATTCTGTCCAATTTGTCCATGCTGACCAGATATCTTAAATTAATCTAGTCCCATTTGCCAGTATTTGGCCGATAATCCTTGAACCTCTTCCCATTCATAAACCCATTCAGATGCCTTTTAAATGTTGTAATTGACCAGCCTCCACCACTTCCTCTCATTCCATACACGCACCACTCTCTGTGTGAAAAAGTTGTGTCTTAGGTCCCTTTTATATCTTTCCCCTCTTACCCTAAATCTATGGCCTCTAGTACTGACTCCCCCACCCAAGGGAAAAGACCTTGTCTGTTTACCCTATCCATGCCCCTTGTGATTTGAAAAACCTCTTTAAGGTCATCCCTCAGCCTTTGACACCCCAGAGAAAACAGTCCTAGCCTATTTATCCTCTCCCTGTAACTCAAACCGTCCAACCCTGGCAACATCATTGTAAATCTTTTCTGAACCCTTTCAATTTTCACAACATCCTTGTATAGCAGGGAGACCAGAATTGCACACAATATTGCAAAAGTGGCCTAAGCAATGTCCTGTACAGCTGCAACATGACCTCTCAACTCCTATACTCAATACTCTGACCAATAAAGGAAAGCATACCAAATGCCTTCTTCACTATCCTATCCAACTGCGACTCCACTTTCAAAGAACTATGAAGTTGCACTCCAAGGTCTCTTTGTCCAGCAACACTCCCCAGGCCCAAATATATTTACAATTGGTATTCCTTCTGTGATGACAGACCTCCCCCCCACCTTTGTATCTTTGTAAATTATAAACGTTCTTTCTCTACCACTATACCTTGCTACAATCTAATGTCCAAAGCGAAGGTGGAGGCAGCCTGCGGTTGATGGATCTATACTGTTGACTGTGAGGACTTTGGCAACCATCCTTTGGTGGGCTGAGGCCTATTCGTCAGTCCCACTGAGAGTGCCCTGGACTGGGGATCCCTCCAACTAGAGATGATGGCAGTCACTGGTGTAGTAGAGGTGGAACCCACGGCTCTGGAATAAAGAACATTCATTGTCTTCAGTTCACATCATTGTCTTCAGTTTGGACAAAGTGAGGACTGCAAGTGCTGGAGATCAGAGTTGAGAGTGTGGTGTTAGAAAAGCACAGCAGGTCAGGCAGCACCTGAGGAGCAGGAGAATCAGCGTTTTGGGCATAAGCCCTTCATCATTCCTGATGAAGGGTTTATGCCCAAAATGTTGATTCTTCTGCTCTTCGGATGCTGCCTGACCTGCTGTGCTTTTCCAGCACCACACTCTTGACTCATGTCTTCAGTTTGGCATATAACACACAGGGTGAGGGTGATGCTTTCTGCTGAGTTGGTAATGAGCCTCCAATAATTTTTCGACCCCAGGAGATTACAGGTTTTGCATTGCATCTCTCCTCTTGAAGTGGATCTGTCTGACGTACCTTGGTACTTTGCAGATTTAACATATCATGGTACCTCTCTCTCTCGACAGAGTATAATTCAGACCGGTTTTATTTTAGGCAGCCACTACAATGCATTCTCAGAATTGGCATCCCCAGCCATTTTCTGGCTTGTACATCATATTATAGAAAATGTTTAAGGAAAATAAACAGTTCTTGTTTAAAGTCCATACGTAATTCAGGGCTATAACCCATTGTCGTGACAACTACCTTCCTTGCTTCCCATTTATGTAAGTTGAACAAAATTCCACCCAAGGTCAATTCTCCAGAATTAAATTGGTGTAAGTAATGTCAGGGCAGGGAATACCTTTGCCATTTATAGCATTGCAGAACATGTACTGGCTAAGGGTGGAATGTACCATGCACGGGCTTTGAATTTTAACTCCCCATCCTCGAAAAGATCTGAGGAAGGTCTGAAGAGAATTTGTTCCTTGTTGTAACAGCTTAAGACTTGTGAACAAAACAGCACTGCAGGCGAAGGAAAGAGAACAGAGCTGGTGACAATTTTGAATTCATTTCATTTCGCCTTTTTGCTGATTAGTGCAATTTAAAAGTCCCATCTTGACTTTTGCGATAGCAGATCACAACAAATGTTGCATCTTTCACCTCTCACCAAAATAATCCGGTGAGAGTTGGGAGGGTGAGTTGGTGAATAAATGTGCAGTCATAGCTATTTGCAGTTGAAGTATAGATAGCAGAATCCATCCATGTTGTTCATTGTTAAGGCAGAAGCTCTGTTTTATTGAATTTGCCAACATATGGGGTGTTATTGGATTCCTGGTCCTTCACCTTGTAACACTTATCTGTAATTTACCTTGTGTCTCTGAAGCTGCAATTTATTGACTCCCAGTAATTTTTCCACATTAATTTAAACACTGTTAATTTATTGTAATTGATTTAATGGTCTTAACTCTGCTGTCCCTAATCACTTCAAGCTGTGGCCCTTTGGAGAATTTGACCAGAAGGTTTGAAAATTGCCGTAAGCTGAACTGGTCAAGATTGTAGTTGTTGGTTAACATACCTTCGAGCCCTAGCTCTGTTGTACTTCCCATGTAATGGGAGCACAATAATATCGTGGTTCAGCAGTCCAGCCTATTCTCCAAATAGTGCTTGCAGATTTTATCTACATTTCATCACAAGCTTTACCCTGCAGTTTGTACTATTAAGTGGCACTGTAGCATAGATCATATTTAATAACCTTATTTAAATATTAACTTCAAATATCTCTTGGCAACCACCAAATGAAGTGGCTGTTCAATCTGTTCTTGTAGCATTTTTCTTGAAACTTTCACATTATTTATGACTTTTTTTTGTCTCTGTGTAAACGTAACTCATGAATGATATCGACTATCATAGCACGATGTGTTGAAACCTCTCAGGACTAGATATTCAAGAAACTTTGCTAGAATATACCCTTTTGTTTTGCAAACTGTCATCTTGAAAGTGCCTGAGATATTCGGTTGGAGAGCTGGCTTCCAGCATGCTTTTAGTTAGTTTCCTCTTTCTCTCTCTCTTTCTCTCTGCCTCTCTTTTTCTTTTTCTTTCTCTCTCTCTCTCTCTGTATAAACTGCAGCCTCTGCTGCTAAGCAATTTTTAAAATTCATTCTTGGGATGTTGGCATCACTAGTTAGACCAGCATTTATATCCCATCCCTAATTGCCCTGAGGGCAATTAAGAGGTAGCCACATTGTTGTGTGTCTGGAGTCACATGAAGTCCAGACCAGGTTAGGGTGGTAAATTTCCTTTCCTGAAGGACATTATGGAACCAGATGGACATTCCCCCCTGTCAAATGACAATGGTTTCATGGTCATCCTTAAATTCTTATTTCCAGATTATTATTGAATTCCACCATCTGTCTTGATGGGATGACCGCAACCATTATCTAACACTAATTCACCTCTGCATTGCAATGGTTGTCCCCTTACTCTTTGCTGAGACATTGCTGGCATTTGTTGCCAGTCCCTAATTACCCTTGATCTGAGTGGTTCTCAGAGGGCAGTTAAGAGTTGTAGACATATGTGGTAACGTTGACAAATTTCCTTCCCTGAAGTCATTAGTGAACCAGACGTGTTTCTGTGACATCCGATGATAGTTTTATGTTCACCATCACTGAGACCAACTTTTCAATTCCAAGTTTATCAGTTCCATGCGTCGTATAAACACTAGTATGGGGCTGTTGTGATGCAGTGGCAATGTCCCTATCTCTAGGCCAGGAGGCCGAGGTTCAACTTACACCTACTCCAGAGGTATGTCATAACATTTCTGAATAGGTTGATTAAAATTGTCAAAACATTACTGTGATGTTTGTATCATTGTCTATAGAGCATTCATCTGGGTCACTGCATCATGAATGCAGTAACATTATCACTGTATTATTTCCTTCCACTCTTCACAATGTTGTCAGTAGGAATTACAAATGAAAAACACACAATAAAAGAAGACTATTTCCTTCTTAAGGTGAAGATTAGTGGTCTAGTTGGAGTCTTTAGTTATTTATTTTCAGTGCTATAATCTGATCATAGGAAAAACTTGCATTTATATGACACCACTGACGCACATGTCATGTATGGTTTCTTGGGTAATTAAGAAATGTGATTCCCACAAACAAGAATATGATAATGCTCTGCTGATGTTTCTAGTGATAGAACATAGAACATAGAACAGTACAGCACAGAACAGGCCCTTCAGCCCACGATGTTGCGCCGACTACTGATCCTCATGTATGCACCCTCAAATTTCAGTGACCATATGCATGTCCAGTAGTCTCTTAAATGTCCCCAATGACCTTGCTTCCACAACTGCTGCTGGCAATGCATTCCATGCTCTCACAACTCTGTGTAAAGAACCCGCCTCTGAAATCCCCTCTATACTTTCCTCCAACCAGCTTAAAACTATGACCCCTCGTGTTAGCCATTTCTGCCCTGGGAAATAGTCTCTGGCTATCGACTCTATCTATGCCTCTCATTATCTTGTATACCTCAATTAGGTCCCCTCTCCTCCTCCCTTTCTCCAATGAAAAAAGTCCGAGCTCAGTCAACCTCTCTTCATAAGATAAGCCCTCCAGTCCAGGCAGCATCCTGGTAAACCTCCTCTGAACCCTCTCCAAAGCATCCACATCTTTCCTATAATAGGGCGACCAGAACTGGACGCAGTATTCCAAGTGCGGTCTAACCAAAGGTTTATGGAGCTGCAACAAGATCTCATCACTCTTAAACTAAATCCCCCTGTTAATGAAAGCCAAAACACCACATGCTTTCTTAACAACCCTGTCCACTTGGGTGGCCATTTTAAGGGATCTATGTACCTGCACACCAAGATCCCTCTGTTCCTCCACACTGCCAAGAATCCTATCCTTAATCCTGTACTCAGCTTTCAAATTCAACCTTCCAAATGCATCACCTCGCATTTATCCAATTTGAACTCCATCTGCCACCTCTCAGCCCATCTCTGCACCCTGTCAATGTCCCGCTGCAGCCTACAACAGCCCTCTATACTGTCAACAACACCTCCAACCTTTGTGTCATCTGCAAACATGCTGACCCATCCTTCAATCCCCTCATCCAAGTCATTAATAAAAATTACAAACAATAGAGGCCCAAGGACAGAGCCCTGTGGAACACCACTCACCACAGACTTCCAGGCAGAATATTTTCCTTCTACTACCACAAGCTGTCTTCTGTTGGCCATCCAATTCTGTATCCAGACAGCTATGCTCCCCTGTATCCCATTCCTCCTGACCTTCCGAATGAGCCTACCATGGGGAACCTTGTGGGAAGGGGTTGGTCTTGCACAAGGTGACTTACTTGCCGATTTACTTCCTCCAACCTCAGTATCCAAGGCCTCAGGCACACCTTCCAGGTGAAGCAGCAGCTTACCTGCACTTCTCTCAACTCATTTATTTCATTCACTGCTCAGAATGTGGTCTCCTGTATATCGGGGGAGATGAAACACAGATTTGATGACCGCTTTGCTGAACACCTACACTCTGTCTGTAAAACATGACCCAGAGTTTCCCACTGCCTCCACTTCAACACACCACTGTGTTCCTACACCAACATTTCTGTCCCAGATCTGTTGCAGTGTTCCTTAACGCAAGTTCAAAGAACAACACTTCATTTTCCACTTGGTCCTGCTGAACACTCTCTGCTCATTCCTGAAGAAGGGCCTGTGCCCGAAACGTCGAATCTCCTGTTCCCTGGATGCTGCCTGACCTGCTGTGCTGTTCCAGCAATAAAGTTTCAACTTTGATCTCCAGCATCTGCAGACCTCACTTTCTCCTCACATGAAGTCCAGACCAGGTTAGGGTGGTAAATTTCCTTTCCTGAAGGACATTAGTGAACCAGATGGACATTCCCCCCTGTCAAATGATAATGGTTTCATGGTCATCCTTAAATTCTTAGTTCCAGATTATTATTGAATTCCACCATCTGTCTTGATGGGATGACCGCTAGGCCATTATCTAACACTAATTCACCTCTGCATTGCAATGGTTGTCCCCTTACTCTTTGCTGAGACATTGCTGGCATTTGTTGCCAGTCCCTAATTACCCTTGATCTGAGTGGTTCTCAGAGGGCAGTTAAGAGTTGTAGACATATGTGGTAACGTTGACAAATTTCCTTCCCTGAAGTCATTAGTGAACCAGACGTGTTTCTGTGACATCCGATGATAGTTTTATGTTCACCATCACTGAGACCAACTTTTCAATTCCAAGTTTATCAGTTCCATGCGTCGTATAAACACTAGTATGGGGCTGTTGTGATGCAGTGGCAATGTCCCTATCTCTAGGCCAGGAGGCCGAGGTTCAACTTACACCTACTCCAGAGGTATGTCATAACATTTCTGAATAGGTTGATTAAAATTGTCAAAACATTACTGTGATGTTTGTATCATTGTCTATAGAGCATTCATCTGGGTCACTGCATCATGAATGCAGTAACATTATCACTGTATTATTTCCTTCCACTCTTCACAATGTTGTCAGTAGGAATTACAAATGAAAAACACACAATAAAAGAAGACTATTTCCTTCTTAAGGTGAAGATTAGTGGTCTAGTTGGAGTCTTTAGTTATTTATTTTCAGTGCTATAATCTGATCATAGGAAAAACTTGCATTTATATGACACCACTGACGCACATGTCATGTATGGTTTCTTGGGTAATTAAGAAATGTGATTCCCACAAACAAGAATATGATAATGCTCTGCTGATGTTTCTAGTGATAGAACATAGAACAGTACAGCACAGAACAGGCCCTTCAGCCCACGATGTTGCGCCGACTACTGATCCTCATGTATGCACCCTCAAATTTCAGTGACCATATGCATGTCCAGTAGTCTCTTAAATGTCCCCAATGACCTTGCTTCCACAACTGCTGCTGGCAATGCATTCCATGCTCTCACAACTCTGTGTAAAGAACCCGCCTCTGAAATCCCCTCTATACTTTCCTCCAACCAGCTTAAAACTATGACCCCTCGTGTTAGCCATTTCTGCCCTGGGAAATAGTCTCTGGCTATCGACTCTATCTATGCCTCTCATTATCTTGTATACCTCAATTAGGTCCCCTCTCCTCCTCCCTTTCTCCAATGAAAAAAGTCCGAGCTCAGTCAACCTCTCTTCATAAGATAAGCCCTCCAGTCCAGGCAGCATCCTGGTAAACCTCCTCTGAACCCTCTCCAAAGCATCCACATCTTTCCTATAATAGGGCGACCAGAACTGGACGCAGTATTCCAAGTGCGGTCTAACCAAAGGTTTATGGAGCTGCAACAAGATCTCATCACTCTTAAACTAAATCCCCCTGTTAATGAAAGCCAAAACACCATATACTTTCTTAACAACCCTGTCCACTTGGGTGGCCATTTTAAGGGATCTATGTACCTGCACACCAAGATCCCTCTGTTCCTCCACACTGCCAAGAATCCCATCCTTAATCCTGTACTCAGCTTTCAAATTCGACCTTCCAAAATGCATCACCTCGCATTTATCCAGGTTGAACTCCATCTGCCACCTCTCAGCCCATCTCTGCATCCTGTCAATGTCCCGCTGAGCCTACAACAGCCCTCTTTACTGTCAATGACACCTCCAACCTTTGTGTTGTCTGCAAACGATGTTGGTTAAGAGGTGTTTTACTCTCATACGGGTTCTTGAACTCTTTGCACCAACTCTTGCCAGACTTCTCAGTTACTTTTAGAATAGATTAGATTCTCTGCAATGTGGAAACAGGCCCTTCAGCCCAACAAGTCCACACTGCCCCTCCGAAGAGAAACCCACCCAAACCCATTTCCTTACCCTATATTTACCCCTGACTAACGCACCTAACACTACGGGCAATTTAACTTGGCCAATTCACCTGGCCTGCACATCTTTTGGATTGTGGGAGGAAACCCACGCAGACACGGGGAGAATGTGCAAACTCCACACAGACAGACAGGAATTGAACCTGTGAGGTATCAGTGCTAACCACTGAGCCACTGTGTTTCTGAACAGACTGTGCATATGGAGAGAGCTCTGCAGCAGGATACACTGAGCTGTGTAGATTTACAGCTGTAGAGGTACCATCCTTCTAGCAGAGTACTGGCACCTGACTGTTGACATCACAGCTAAGGTCAGAACTTCATCTACTTATTCATTAAGCTCAATCTGTATATGAATAGTGCTCCAGGGCATCGGGTCAGTTTGTAATGCCTGTTGGGAATCAGAGGAACTGAGATTGAGGAAGAATTTCCTTTCTCAGAGGGTTAAGTGCCTTTGGAACCCCTTGCTAGAGAGCTGTGGGGGCAGAATCCCTGTGTATGTTTAACAGTGAGATGGAGTGATTCTTGAGGGGAATCAGTTGGGGAATCAAGGGTTACGGGGAAAAGGCAGGAACGTGGATGTGAGGAATATCAGATCAGCCATGATCCTAGTGAATGGTGGAGGAGGCTTGAGGGCCGAATGGCCTACTCCTGTCCCTATTTCTTATGTCTTATGGAAATTCTCTTTGCATCTGGCCTTTTTGTTAGTTTTAAGTGAAAGGAACAAAAATATGTCAGTGAGACAGCCTTCTTTTCCTCAATGCAGATGTACAATCTGTACCTGATGGGTCAAAGGTTCTGAGTACAAATTCCACTCCAGGGCTCAAAATCTAGACTAGGTGAAAACAAGGACTGCAGATGCTGGAAACCAGATTCTAGATTAGAGTGGTGCTGGAAAAGCACAGCAGGTCAGGCAGCATCTGAGGAGCAGGAAAATCGACATTTCAGGCAAAAGCCCTTCATCAGGAACTGCTGTGCTTTCCCAGCACCACTCTAATCTAGAATCTCAGAATCTAGACTGACAGTCCCAGTACAGATTTGAGGAATGTTGCAATGGTGAAGGTACTTTTGAATAAGACACTGATCTGAGACTTGGAGTGTCTCTCAGATAGATTCACAAGATCACATGACACTGTTTTGAAGAGGAACAGGGGAATAATCTCATGTCTTGGCCAATATTAATCATTCAATCAACATCACTAAAACAGATGGTCCGAGCTATCTCACGTTGTCTGAGTGTGGTGGACATAAATTGTCTACGTTATCTGACACCACAGCAGCGACTACACTTCTAAAGTATTTGATGGTGCTGGAAACTACTGTGAGACCTCCTGAGGTTCGGAAAGCGCTTTATAAGGTGTACAAGCTTTAATTTAAATGAATAAAGCTTATTTTTGCAAAGTTGCAATAAGATGGGCTGTTCCAGTATGACAAAGATTTTACTGCAAAGGAGGAATGAGGAGGGGAAGATAAGTGTTGGAAATAAGAATCAATCTGTGACAGTATGAAACCTATACTTTCCTAGCAGCAATGCACTTTTCAGTGTCTCAGAATGATCATCCCCAGGGGGTGGAGGGCAGACTGTAAACGCAGAATAATTGGCACTAAACAGGGTTGTGTTTTTGGCGACTTTGACACAATACAATAGAAAACTTGTCCCAGCAATAAAGTTTACGGTCAGCTTTTAATCAATGTTAATTTATGCTGGGGTGGGATGGGGGAGGGGTTCCTGAAACAGCTTTGCTTTGTTCGTTCAGGTCAAGAGTATTGACTGCCCATTTATAATAAAACCCCAAATCTGTGCAACAGCAAACATGGTCCCTTTTCACTTCATCACTTGAAAACTGCTTAGAAATGACAGATTGTAGGGACCTATTTTGTGTTGAGATTGGAAAAATAAGCAATAAGTTGGGCCTTTTACATTCCCAGGTCTCATGAGAGTCTGGTTAACATGAACTTATGGATTAGCCTTGCCCATGATTAAATCTATTTTTGTCAGTCTCAGTTGTGAGAGAGCTGAAAGGTCAGGTGTTTGCTGATTTGTTTTCGAGCTCTCTGCGTGTAACGTTCACTCTTGGTTTTGCTGCTGTGTGGTGTTCGCCCACTTGAAAAAATGCACAAAGAGAAAGCAACTTCCATGTTTTATAGTGCATTTTAGGACATGGTGAAGCAGCTAGGTTTCAGTTGTGACATAATTTGCTAGAAAAGCTCAGCAGGTCTGAGGAAGAGTCACTGTTAACTCCGATTTCTCTCCACAGATGCTGTGAGACCTGCTGAGCTTTTCCAGCAAGTTCTGTTTTTATTTCTGATTTCCAACATCCGTCATTAGGATGGCATCATCATTTATATAATCATAATTAATGTATTCATTTCTTTTAGTTTTTATAAAGTTTCAGCATTAGCCCTGTGGGTAGCAGCTGTTGCCTCTAGACCACAATGTCCTGGGTTCAAGCCCCACTTCAGACCTTGAATGGGTACAAACTGTTGATAGCAACAATGCAGTACTGAGGGAGTGCTGAATTAATCTCTCAGGTGAGGTGTTCAATTCTGATGCCATGGTGTTCTTTTTGAAGAAAAGCACTTGAAGAATTATCCCTGGCCAATATCTACCCCTCACTCAACATGAAAAACATAGGTTATCTGGCCATTATCACATTCTAACACAGAAACGTTAGCTGAAGCGATCAAGTGCTTTTGAAATAAAAACTGAAAGTGATTGAAATCCTCAGCAGGAAATTCAGAGTTAATATTTCAGCTGAAATATGATTCTTCAGAACTGAAGGGAGGTTGGAATCTGATGGGTTATAAGGTGTCACGGGCAGTGGTGGCTTGGTAATCTACCTTGCCTGGTAATCCAGAATCTCAACGTAATGTCCTGGGGATATAGGTCCAAATCACAGCAGATAGTGATATTTGAATGCAATACTAATCTGGAATGGTAGCGTGTTGGTGACCGTGTCCACATGTTGGTGACCGTGTCCACATGTTGGTGACCGTGTCCACATGTTGGTGACCATGCCCACATTGATGATTGCTGGATTAACTCACCTGATTCTCTCTTTAAGGAAGGAATCTGCCATCTTTACCTGATCTGGTCTACACATGACTGCAGGCCCACAGCAATGTGGTTGGCTCAACTATCCTCTGGGCAATTAGGGACGGGCTATAAATGCTGACCCAGCCCCTGATGTCCACCTCAAAGAGGGGATCGTAAGCATAAAAGGGAAGGCTTCGGATTAGTTTAGAGGGGCAATGAAGCGGAAAAGATAGCATCAAACAATAGGCAAATCAAGGGAGTGATCATTGTTGAGGTGAGGTGACCAAGTATTTTGCTTTGAGAGAACTCATCCCAAGAACTCTGCTACAACTCTGTGCTTCTCCCAGATACACGTGGTTGTCCCTTGCCAGACCCTCCACTTGCTTTGTGGTGTTCGGTGTCTCTCCTGTTAGAATACAGTGAATGGAATCATGGACAGGTAGATCTCATTGACTTTGAGATTCCTGATTGAGATTATTAATCTGGGCCAATCAGGGAGTCCTGGCTGACAGTAACAAACAGGAGATTCAGAAGGTCTCCTCACTTTAGGGATTGGCTCTGAGCTGGCTGGTCAGAGTCTATGTATTGTGTATGTACAATTACAAGGTGACTTAGTGATAAGAAGTTGGGTTCTATGCAGTTATTTCATATAGGCTGCTGTGTTTGGCTAGACAGGTACCACCCTGAGTCCCTTGCATTTCTCGCTTATCCTCAGCTTAAAATATGTCTGTATCCCTCTTAGTAACACTGTAAGCACTTTCTTTACACAATAATATATACAACATACTGAATACAAGCTCTCTTGGAGAGTGTTTCTCCCAAGTCTCAGTTACATATTTTTCCCTCTCTGCTCTGCCGATCTTAGGATGGCATCATCATTCATATAATAAATGTATTGATTTCCTATTATTCTACACTTTGTCCAGATTGAGTATAAATTGAATGTAACAAACAGTTCCAGGTGAAAGCAAAATCATGAAAAAGGAAATTTAACCGCACAAAGCAAAACAGTCAAAATGGGGAATAAAGTCTGTGTCTGAAATTGTCAAACTCAGCTTTAGGTATCTCTGATGTGCTGCTGTAATGTAGGAAAAGCTCTCTTGCTGCGATTGCCAGAGCACCAGGGGATCTGTTGGGCCTACCTGAGAGAACAGATACATCTCAGTTTTACACTTCCAAAGAATGGCACCTCCGAGAGTTCAGGACTTCTGTGTTAGCCTGGGCTTTGTGTTGAAGTCTCAGGAGTGAAGGTGATGATGCTCATTTAGTGAGGAGGTGCAGGCACAATGGGTCAAATGGCCTCATTCTGCTCTAAAACACTTCTGTAAATCGGAGTGAGGTTCAAACACACATCCTTCCCACCATGCTACATCTTGCACTGATTAGATATATCAAAATGAATGAGGATGTTACTATATCAGCCAATGAGTTGAAAGTCAGATGGATTTATGGCAATAGTCACAGCAGACAGTCCATTTTACAACATACAGACTACTTGCTGAGCAAACAGGACAGCACGCTGCAGCAGACTATTTACAAGGAGTTCCTATGAACCATAGCAAATAGGACTCCTGTCTGAAACTATAGGAATGTAAAAGCAGTGGATACTTACATTGAAATTGTGCATAAAATCAAACCCAGTCACTTCCAACAGTACAATCTGAAGATGTGATTAACTGGGGAATTACTCAATCATCTCCATTCCGGCTGGGAATATGGGTGTCTACACATGCAACCTTAATAAACAACATGTATGAGATAACAGAGTGGGCTGTTAATACAGCCTCAGGACCAGCCATTTCTGAACCCTCAAGGAAAGACTAACATGCCTGGTTTCTCTGCTCATGTTCTTTTGTCTTTCTTATTGACAATAGGAACTTGCAGACATCCCCATTAATGATACTTAAATATATCTTATTTGAGAACAGGATTGATCCTCCTTGCCTCACGCTATGGAGTACTTTACCACTCTTGATGCAATATCTTCTGTTTTAATTAAGTAACCAACCTACATGTTCTTGGACATTAAAATGTATACTGCAAACCAGACAGACTTCTGCTTGCTATGTCTTAATTCTGGGGACTAATTTGACATGAAATAACTTTCCTATATCCCAGCCACATTCCAGGAAAGATGAGTGGGGTATGATCACTCAACAATTAATCCAATTAAGACCACCGGTTTAAAGATATTCATTTACATTTAGGAAATATGAGCGATGAAAGGTTAACTTCTGCATTAGAAAACTTCCACAACAACATTTTCTATTGATACAGCAACTTTAGCTCAGTAATGTTCTGGGAGGCGTGGGTTCAAATCCTGCCATGGCAGATGGTAGAATTTGATTTCAATAAAAATCTGGAATTAGATGTCTAATGATGACTATGAATCCATTGTTGATTGTTGGGAAAACCCACCTGGTTCACTAATGCCCTTCAGGGTAGGAAATCTGCCATGCTTACCTAGCCTGACCAACTTGTGACTCCAGACCCACAGCAATGTGATTAGATTAGATTTCTTACAGTGTGGAAACAGGCCCTTCGGCCCAACAAGTCCACACCAACCCGCTGAAGCGCAACCCACCCAGACCCAGACCCCTACATTTACCCCTTCACCTATTACTACGGGCAATTTAGCATGGCCAATTCACCTAACCTGCACATCTTTGGACTGTGGGAGGAAACTGGAGCACCCAGAGGAGACCCACGCAGACACCGGGAGAATGTGCAAACTCCACACAGACAGTTGCCAGAGGCAGGAATTGAACCCAGGTCTCTGGCGCTGTGAGGCAGCAGTGCTAACCACTGTGCCACCGTGCCACCCACTGGTTGACTCTTAACCCACCTTCTGGGCAATTAGGGTTGGGCAATAAATGCTGATCCAGCCAATGGCACCCACATCCTGTGACTGACTGAATAATAAGAAAAAGACAAACTGGAGTCAATGAATCAATTACACTCGGATGCAAATGCCCATATCTTATAAGAACACTGATTAACATGCCTGTTAGGATCCCACAGCAGCTTAGCTGGACGCTGGGCATCACACTCTGAATGGATTGTCTCTGCGTGCTGAACTTGCACAGCCTTCAGTGTGCACTGTAGTGTAAAATTCAGTGTCCCCTCCTGTGAAGATAACACAATCGAAATGTGTGAGCGGAACTGAAATACATGGATCTGTGTAACCTGCATTTGTGAGAAAGGTGTTTTGAGGACGAAACATGAAAGAATTGACACAATTTTATTCTAATTAAGTTCTACTACATTCAGACATTTTCGTGACAGTACTTTTCCAATTTAAATTCTCAACAAGCCATTCTGTCCAAGTGGTCCACATTTGTTTCATTCTCCAGGGAAGTCTCACCCTTTCCTATTGCTTCTAATCCTAACACTACATCTTTCTTCCCCTTGTGATTGCTCAGCTTCCCATAAATGCATCTATGTTGTTCACCTTCACTTCTCCTTGTGTCAATGACATTCCTACGCGGCCAATGGAGTTTAATCCAATTGAATGTGTGTATGGCACGAGCTGACATATGAATCAAATTTAAGTTGCAGCATTTAACTACTTCCAGACGCACTCTAATCAGAACTGAGGTATTTTCCTACCAGCTGAATGTGAATAATTGTAAATGCATGTTTATCAATATTTAGAAGTAAACTTTATATTCTATTTATTGCTAAAATTTATTGATATATTCTCTAAAGCAATTTGTACAGAACATATTCAGAATAAATCATACCTGATTTTAGTTAAGGTTTTGCAGTAAGGATCTTTATACAAAGAATTCATATACTTTACTATGAGTTGTTCTCCCCCCTAATAGTGCATATAATTGTCTAAAAAATTATTGTTGTATGGTTATTTTTAAATTGGAAGTATCAGGAATAGCTAACTTGCTGAGGTTGTACAAATTATATGTTGAAAATGTTCAAATTAATATAGTTCTTTTTTAAAATAAGCTGCATTTGAAATGTTTTTGATGTAAAGACAGCTTTGCTACACCCATGTGTATTGAGGAATTCAGTGAAACAAGTCACTCATTGACTCAATCATCTCAGAAGCTGTGTATTAGAGAAGTCTAACTAAATCTGGACTCTAGAATGGAATGAAATATAAAAGGGCAAAATTAATTTTGCGTATGGAGCACTTCCTTTTCATAAAGTGCAGATGTAATTTACTGCTTTCAGTAAGATTCCGTGGTGGCTAGATTATCTCAGCCTTGCTGCAAGTGTGGATCCAATCCTAAGTAAATACCATAAATCTCTTGGTGTTAGACAGGTCATGCCCCAGACCACATGGGAGGGATGCATGGCTTTGGAATGGCTTGGAGCTGCTGTAAGGCAGTGCATTCATTCGGCCGCAGCCATGTACTGCAAGAATTTGTTTTCTAACCACAGTAAACCCTAAGCTGTGTTTGTTGCTGAACCAAACCTGCAGTGAACAGAAACCCAAGTTCATGCATGCAGTGACTAAAAACAGAATGCATAACAGAAGCTGTTAGGAATCCTGTTAACCATCAACATCTGGGTTCTGTGCCAAACCAAGTATGCCATGTCATTTTGTTTCATAGTTTTTCTAATTCATTTTGGGTTTTCCCATCTGTAACCTCTGCCAGCCTTGCCCACCTTCCAAGTTCTCTGTACTGCTCCATTATGGCTGCTGGCACTGTTGACTGCCACCTTTGCACATATTTTCAGAGGACTTCTCTGGGACACACACACACTAAACAAACCCCACCGCCGTGAGGCCGAACACTTTAACTCCCCCTCCCAACCCACCAGGCATGTGCAGGTCCTGGGCATCCTCCACCGCCAAATCCAAGCCACCCGATGCCTGGAGGAAGATCGCCTCACCTTCCACCTTGGGACCCTCCAACCACACAGGATCAATGTTGATTTCACCAGTTTCCGCATCTCCTGTCACCCCCACCTTCTCCCAGATGCAACCCTCCAACTCAACACCGCCTCTTGAACTGTCTTACCTGTCCATCTTTCTTCCCATCTATCTGCTCCACCCTTCACTTCAACCTATCACCATCACCCCCACCTTCATCTACCTATCACCTTCCCAGCTACCTTCTCCCCAGCCCCACTCCCTTCCCATTTATTTCTCAGCCCCCTTGGGCCCCCCCCCATTCCTTTTGAAGAGGTTATACTCAAAATGTTGACTCTCCTGCTCCTCGGATGCTGCCTGACTGGCTGTGCTTTCCCAGCGCCACACTTTGTGACTTGCACCTTTGCACATAACCTCAGATGCTGAGATCTGAAATTTCTCTTCTAAATCTCTCTGTTCCTCCCTCCCCTCGTGTAAGGCACTCCTTAAAACCTACCTGTTTGTCTATGTGTTTGTTCACCTGTTCTAACATCTCCCTGGGTGGCTTATTGTCAAACTTCGATAACCCCATTTCTCTGAGCCATTTAGCTCACTCTTACTGAGCTGAAGTTGCTGTATCAATAGAAAATGTTGTTGTGGAAGTTTTCTAATACAGAAGTTAACTTTTCATCGGTCATATTTCCAAAATGTCAATGAACACCTTTAAACCTGTGCCCCTAACTGTGTTCAAATTCCTGTGATTACCACAAAAATCTGCCAGTGTCAGTCTGCTTCTGAATGGGTGTTGCTCCAACAAGTCATTGCGCTAACTTTTAAATGTGAAACTTTTAAAGTGAGGAAGAACATTCTGCATTTATTTAACTCCTTTCAAAACATCAGAAGAAAGTACTTTTCGTAAGAACGTAGTAAAAGCCCAACAGCCAATTTGTACACCGTAAACTGTCTCACACTTTGGGCAGGGCATTGAATGTCCCAGCGCTTCTTCAAAATGTGCGGTGGCGTCGATTCTTTTTCCTACAGAGGGAAATGATCCAAATGACATTTCCAATGATGGTAAAGCATATTCTCAGTCTTGGATCAGCAGCTACTTCTGATCTGTGTTAACATGTTACTGCTTCCACCATGACGTCCTGTTATGTACCAACCTTTGATATGGCACCTTGTCAGAAGCCTTTTGGAAATCCAAGCATGCTACATTTAGGGGTATCCCTACATCCACATTAGTTAATTAAGCAAATGTCACTTTGACATAATCATGTTGGCACTGTCTGATTGCACTGAGATTTACAAGGAATTGGAGTCGGCCACTTGGCCTGTTGAGCCAGTTCTATCATTCAATACAATCATAGCTAATCCGATTTTAACCTCAACTCTGCATTCCTGCATACTGCCAATAATTTTTAATTCCCCTGGTAATCAAGAATAAATCCACCTCTGCCTTAAAATGTTTAAAGATTCTTCATCTGGTGCCTTTTGAGGAAGAGAAATCCAAAAGGCACAACCCTTTGAGAGAAAAAAATGTTTCCTCATCTTTAGCAAATGGATGATTGCTTATATTTGTAACTATAACACTTAGTTCTAGATTCTCTCACAAGAGGAAGCATTCTTTCGACATCCTCCCAGTTAAGTCCCCTCAGGATCCTACACATTTCAAGACTCTCTTACTGTTTTGCTATAATCTTTGTCCTCATTGATTTGAACATTTTCTTTATGGCACATGTTAAGCTAACTGGTCTGCAGTTTTCTGCTTGCTGACCTTTCTTGAATAGAGGATTTATATTCACTATTTTCCAATCTGATTGGACCTTTGTAGAATACAGGAAATTTTGGAAAACTAAATCCATTGCATCTACAATTCTAACATCTCGTTCTTTCAAGTTCATAGGATGAAGTCTGAGGGGACTTACCAGCTTTCAGTTTTAATAACATTCTCACTGGGATTATTGTAATTATTTTATCCTTTATGCAAATTGACTCACAAGTCAATGGGAAGTTATTTG
The DNA here is from genome assembly GCF_004010195.1 of Chiloscyllium plagiosum. Taxonomy (NCBI): domain Eukaryota; kingdom Metazoa; phylum Chordata; class Chondrichthyes; order Orectolobiformes; family Hemiscylliidae; genus Chiloscyllium; species Chiloscyllium plagiosum. Next base: position 35,680,173 of record NC_057741.1, read on the forward strand.
TATCTTTATGGTGATGCAGAATTTCAGATTAATTGATCCACAAAGCCTTATTATATATTCCTGGTTGGGATCCCCCATATTCATCACTCTGCTGAAAATCCAAAATTCTACTTGGTTAGCTGGTGACTGCCGTCGATTTCACAACGTTTATTTACTCAAAGTTAAGAGGTTTCAAGAGCTTGTATTTTAAAAGATCTAGATGACATTTTTACTACCTTGTAGATAAAAGTTCTTTTTAATGTATGAATGAATGACTTCTTAATACAGTTTTTTTATGCATCCTACTATCACTACGGATTCCTTGCTTTTAAACACCCTCCAGTGAGTATCTGCAGAGGAACCTCAAATATCCGAAGGGCAGTTAATCGAATTCTAATAATCTAATGTCAGATAACATTGTTTAGCCTCGCATTGGGATCTTGCAATCTTACTGGATAATCCAATATTTGGATAATCGAATGGCGGGCAATCAAGGTTTCTCTGTAGATGTTACCTTTGAGATTTTGCTTTTTACTTTAACCCCGAGCTGCTCAAATCCCTTAAGCAAATCTTTCCTACTCCTACTTACATCACTGATACCTCTGTGGACCATGACTATTGGATCCACCAGCTCCAGTTTCCTTTCCACTCCTGAGCAGATGTCCCAGACCCTGGCACCATGTAGGCAACATAGATCTCTGGATTCTTGCTCTTTGTTGCAGGGATTGGTGCCTATCTCCCAACATACCTGTCCCTGGCCCTACCACTACATTCCTATTTACTCACCCCACTTGAAAGGTGTCCTACCCTCGCTTGTGTTCATAGACTCTGCAAGAGCCTTGTAAAAACAATACATGTAGTTTATTGGCATGGAACGTAACTTACTCATCTCTCAATGTTGCTTGCTATCAGGAAGAACACCAAGTTAGTCTTAGTAATGCAGCAAGCTGCGCCATCATTTATAAACATGATTTCAGGTTTGATGTAACTGCACTACCAAGGTAAATAGCTGTTTTGTTGCTTTATTGGACAGGAGTGGCACGGTGCCTCAGTGGTTAGCACTACAGCCTCACAGTGCCAGGGACCTGGGTTCGATTTCAGCCTCGGGTGACTGTCTGTGTGGAGTTTGCACGTTCTCACTGTGTCTGCGTGGGTTTCCTTTGGGTGCTCCAGTTTCCTCCCACTGTCCAAAAATGTGCAGGTCAGGTGAATTGGCCATGCTAAATTGCCCATAGTGTTAGATGCATTAGTCAGAGGGAAATGGGTCTGGGTGGGTTACTCTTCAGAGGGCCAGTGTTGACTTGTTGGGCCGAAGGGCCTGTTTCCACACTGTAGGGAATCTAATGAAGAATGTTTTAATTTAAGCTTTCTAGATCACAGAATTTTCAGGATCATGGCAGGAGCAGTTGATGACACACAGAATTCTGTCAGAAGATTCTATCAAGCTGTTGAGGATTTTAGATGCTACGGTGTACTAGCAACCCCCAGGTTATAGATGGAAACCATTCTTGAGTGTGTTCCTAATTGTTTTGTTCATAAGTTAGAACACAGTGCAGGACAATATTAAATAATCATTCATAAGTATGTCAGATCTTTAAAATACTAATATATCCTTGTATGGGATCTTAATTGTAAGTATGAGCATTTGTGATTGGAATATTCATAAATCAACAACTTGTAAATCAGGGACCACCTGCAATAAGGAAGTATTAGATACATATTTCTGTGGTTTTTGGTACTTTACAGCGAATGGTTTTAGTGAATCTGACAATGTGTACAGATTTGAACAGACTGCAGCTAGAGATATTTTCAGTGTTGGAAATAAAAGTGTTTGCCACATACCTTGAACATTGAGCCCATTAACTGTCTTAGCTGTGAAATACACAAAGCCTCCGAGACTAATAAACTCTCTATAAATTAAAACCTTACTAAATTAAGTTTGTTTTTACACTCTCTCGTGGCTGCACATACTTGCACAGTGAATGTATTTACCTAATTTATTTAGTTAAAGGTCATCCACAGATTAAAAAAAATGGAAGCAGAAGCCTTGGTAACTGGCTCCTTTTATATTTATTTAACTGTATCTGTGTTCTTTTGACTTCCTTCATAAGTCAAGGTATTCACTGCGCTGCCTGGGATGTAGGTTTCACCTTGTTGCTTCTGTCAGTATATCATTGTTTTGCCAAATTGACAACTTAGAGCTTCCCTGTTGTAAATCTGCTGTAATTGGAGAGTGTACAGTTTCACTAATTAATTTCTTTTGCAGGAAAGAATGTGGAGGCCAATTATCTTCTCTTCTCATTTCAGAAAACAGGAAGATAATCCTGGTACATTGGTGTCAAAACACTCATTAAAAAACAGAACATTTATGAGATGAATTGTGATGTTCTTGGGTAGGAAATTTACAGTTTGGTCATATTCAGGAAAAATTATTGCATGTGCTGTTAATACATGGATCCTTCTTCATCTCGTTTCCCTCCCTCCCTTTATACCTTTATGCATGATAGCCTCGAGTGGACAAAATGCACATTGAAATTTTCGAAATACTACAGAAACTATTAATTGATTTCCTTTCTATGTAAGGTGACAGGATAAGTGAGGAAGGAATTGTTATAAAAAAAAAATCAGTGCCATAAGTCTGGAAAGAAAGACTTTCATTTACATAGCACCTTTTACAACCTCAAGTAACCCAAGATGTTTTATCACTAAATTATTTTCTAAATCTCACCAAATTTGCAATTTTGGAAATGTGTCAGCCAATTACATGAATCACGTTCCCCAAAATGATAATGTTTTTATGATCAGGTATATGTACTTTTTGAATGTTGTTAAATATTGGCCAGGGTAGAACTCCTTTGCTTTCTTAAAAACAGTGCCATATTATCTTTTACATCGACAGAAATTGCCAGCAAAACTCAGCAGGTCTGGCAATGTCTTATGGGGAGAAAACAGAGTTGCCTTTCCAGTCTTCACCAGTAAGGGTTTTGCCAGAAATTTCTGCTTTTGGCCAGATCTTTGTTTTATTATCTTTAACATCTACTTCAGTGAACAGTCAGGACCTTTGTTTAATGTCTCATTGAAAGACCGTGCAACATTTCTGACAAAGTGCAGATTGGTAAATCCTTCGGCATTTCATGAAATTATGACAATCATTTTGAACAAATCTAAGGATAATGGATTTTCTAATCATTTTAGCAATCAACATTTCTGTCAAATCATCAGGTAAGACATCCATCAATCTAAATGGTCAGGGCCTGGTCAATTTTAGAGCTGTCTGTGGTAAGAAACAGTTAAAGCCACTATTTGACAAAGCTCAATGTGAATTAGTTAACACAAAGCAAGAGAGACAGGTCAGTGACTCCTATTTGTAGCTGATTGAGATAAGCTCAGCACAGGAATGTTTGAAGTTTTATACGTGACTACACTGCGCATGAGCATGTCCCATTCGAATGGCTTCACAACCTCACTGTTTGGGTGTTAGGCTCAGGGATCTGGTCAGTGACGATGTCATGAAGCTGATGCCTGCAGTGTTTTCAGCAGCCCCCTCGGGACAGTCATTTGCAGCCAGTATGTCTGATCCCAACTGAACCAGACATGGATTACTGCGACCTCTCCAGGCAAGCCAAGGAGTCAAAGGGGGAGAGTACCCATGCCCCCTTTTTTGTACTCAGGTCAGTTTTTAATGGGCCTCAAGCCTTTTAGTGATCAAACATGGAGAGAGGAGTGGCAAGTGAGTGGATGAACAGACAGTCGGGTCAGGAGGGTGGTTGAGGATGGGAGTGATTGGATGGTTGGATCAAGGAGATGGTCAAGTCAGGTGATGCATGGGTGTTGGGGGTTGGGTCATCTGGGTAGGTGGTGGTTGAAAAAGTGGTCAGGTCATTGGAGGAAACAATAGTAAAACTAGCAAATGACTAATAGTGATCCAGTATGATGAATCAGAATGCTGTGTTCCACATGTGAATGTTGCAGTTGCACTGGGTGGTTGAATTGTTTGGGTGTTGGGTGGTTGGTGCAGACAGTGTTGGCTTAGTCAATGTGAAGTGGTTACTTCCCCTTGTCAGGGAACCTTGGACCAGAGGGCATAACCTCAGAATAAAGGATCACCCTTTAAAGACAGACATTAGTAGGAATTTCTCCTCTCCAACGGGAGTGAATCTGTAGAATTCTTTATCACAGGAGGCTGTTGAGGTTGGTTCATTATGTGCATTCAAGGCTGACATAGACCCCAGGTTTCCAATCATTGAGAGAAATAAGGGTTACTGGCAAAAGGCAGGAAAGTGGAGTTGAAGATTATCAGATCAGCCATGATCTCATTGAATGATGAAGCAAACTTGATGAGCCAAATAGCCTACTTCTGTTCTTGTGTCTTATATTCCTATGGGGGCATTCATTAATGGGGTTCAAAGGGAAGGGGTTCAGTCTGGGGCTCAATTCAGTCTCAGCAGCTAATCTTTGAGTTAGACCGTAGATTAACTAGCATGAGATTTTGAGTATCAAGCTAATTCCCACATACCTGCGCCCAGTCTCTGCCACTCAGCTTGGCATCAGAGACATTCAGAGAGGATCCCAGGGAAGAGGAATCATCCTACCAGAACTTAACTTCCCAGGATATTCCAGCAAGTGTGTGTGTGTTCCAGAACTTTTGTAGAGTCACATTCCAGATTTCCCTGTTCTGGACATTGGAAGATTTGGAACACAAATTCACTGTTAGAATCAGTGAGGGAAGTGTGTGTTAGAATGGGTTGGGAGTGGAAGGGAGTAGCATGAACTGTGTTCTGCTTTATGAAGATTTGTACTCTCATCAGTGACTGCAGGAGGAGGGAAGGTGTAGACAAAACAGAGGTCAGTGGTGAAAACAGGTTTCCTTGAAAGTTAAGCCCTTTGTTTGTGTAATAGTATCTGTGTAACAGGATTCGAAATGCATGTGTCTGTGTGTGTGTCTCCATTGTAAGGTCTTCAGGGTGTGTAAGGAAGGGAAATTAATGTCATTCAGTCAGATTTGTGTGATCTCTCATGTGTTTTTTAATAACTGAGATTTCACTAACAACTTAAACAAAATGTTATCTAAAGAAAAGCCAAAAGGATAAATAAGTGTGGAAGAAATGTAGCGTTAGAGTTCAGGCAACACTGAAGATTTATAGGGTGTTTTGCAGGTTTTCTTCCCCCAGCAGTTATTAGCTCAAGGCAGAAAAGGGCATTGCAAACTCCAAATCCAGTTTCCTGAATACTTTCCTAAATACTTTTCCAATCATGCATTTTAGCATACCCATGAGGTTGTTAATGCTCCATGGAATGGTGCATTACCTCATTTTAACATCTATCATCCTTTTACACAGCAAGGGAGATTTCTGTACTCACCTCACTATTTAGCTAATGGTGTGGTAAATATTAAGGAAAATAGCATGCATTCTGTTCTTCAGCTTGTACTAGAGCAGCAACAAGTCAGGGAGGGGAATAGAGTAAATAAAAATATATTCAAATGCTTTGTAGTTTAAATCTCACATCTAAAATATATATGTGTGAACTAAGAAGGATAGATTAGACATAAAGTGAGTGATACAGAGAGAAGTGGTAATCAAAGTGGAGATTGGAACAGGTACAATAAGAGAGTGATATCATAAGAATGTTGTTAAGGTTAAAAATCACACAATGCCAGGTTATAATCCAACAGGTTTATTTGAAAGCATTGCTCTGAAAACTAGTGTTTTCAAATAAACCTTTTGGACTATAAGCTGGTGTCGTGTGATTTTTGAACTTGTCCAACCCAGTCTAACAGTGGCACCTCCACATCATAAGAGATGTTGAGGGATATGGTAAGAGAGGAAGCTATGTGCATAAAGTGCATCTTGCTAGAAGTACTGCTCCCTATCACATGGCCATCAACACTCCCTGGTTGTCAGAACTCACACCTAACTTCCAGGTACACCACCTTCACATACTTACCAAGGCTGCTTGCCATCTGTCCAGCTATTCTCCAACACAAACCAAGTGCAAACCAACCACTGATGTTCTTCCCTGTCTCTAATGGGAAATACCAGCATACATAAAAGAGGGCAGAACAGAGCTGGCGAGGGTCAAGGATAGCTCCATCTCCTATTTGCTACACATGAGCTTGTTCTCAATATATGGGGACTAGCTATCGCATCTCAGATCACGGAGGATGGTGCAATGTTCCTGCTTTCTGCCTCTTCTCAATGAGAGAAGGTGAGTCAGAACTCCAGGAGGACCGCCATTTTCTTCCTTGAATGGAGCATTCGGACTTGCCATATCTGCCAGAGAGGATTTTGGCTTGACACCTGGTCTGAAAGATGGCCCTTCTGACAGAGCAGCACTCCAAAGAGAGAGCCTGGATATGATGCTCAAGGCTGTGGAGTGGAATGTGAACCTACAACCTGCTAACCGAGAGGGGAGAATGTTAGCGACTGAGTTATAATTAGTGACTTTTTGTAAGCCTCCTGTTCCAATAATTACTTCGAAACTCTGCAGTTGCATCCAGTTTTGAGTTGTCATTTTTTTGTGTTCAAAATGCAGATTTGAATGTCCATCTTCTCTCCCAGCATCAAAACTGCTGTATTTACTCCCCTATTATTACAGCAATAATGAGAGAAACAGAAAGGAGAGGGGAAGGAGTTGTGGTGAGGAGAGGGGGGAGGGTTATGCCCTTGCTGAGTGTTTTTAGTGGGAAAAGGCACATAAAATAGGACAGGTGTCCATCTCCCATCCTCTCACCCACCCAGGGTGAGGAGCTACCTAAATCAGCGGCCCACACTGATTATGTATGTAAATTGAAAATTACGGGTCAATTGAGCTTGTTGAAACCAAAATATTGTTGTTCAGGGTGTCTGGGCAGAACATCTCCCAATGTGATACGTCTGGCGAGATGTCCACCCAGCAGTATTGACAGTGGCGTGAGATTGGCAAAAGCGAGTGGTGGAGCTGGGGGTGGGAAGGTGGGTTGTTTTTTGAGGGATTTTAAATTTGATTTCTTTCTAAAAGAAGAACTTTCAACGAAGCGTTTTTTTTTCAGAGAGAGAACTGTGCATGTGCCGACACATACGAATGCCAGTGTGAAGTAACCCAAGTGACTTCATCAGCACCCACTGACCTGATTTCATTGGGTCTCTTTGGGTCTTGGTGAGAACTCAAAACCAAATAGTCTGGTCATGTGACCCAGTTGCCATTTTCTATGGCAAACGAAGCAAGGGTTGCCATCACAACCATATTGATGCAATGTGTAGTGTCCCTGCCTCTGACACAGAAACTCTGGGTTCAAGTCCCACTCCAGGACTTGGTGGCTATGGAAGGTGTGTTGATAATTAGATACTTTCCCTGGTTGGGGAGACTGGAACCTAGGGGTCATAGTTCAGGATACAGGGTAGGTCACTGAGGTGAAGAAACATTGTCTGACCGCAGGAGCTGTGTCAGTGAGTATATTCAAGAAAGAGATGTGACTGGAGTCACGTTTGACCAGACCATGTGAAGGACATTAGTGAACCAGATGGGCTTTGTCCCCTAACACTCGACTGTGGTTTCATGGTCATCATTCCAGATTTATTTTTAATTAAACTCAAATTTCACCATCCTCCAATGTTGGGATTGGAACCTAGGCCTTCAGAGTACCATCTGGATCTCTGTATTGATAACTTAGTGATCATACCACATGGCAATGCTAATGTTCCACTCAAACTCACCCCAGACTGTCTCATCGCCCTGTACCATTGTAACCTTGACCTGAAGGGAACTGAGTTTCACATTCCACCTAAAGTGCAGTGCATCCAGCATCAATCCCTCGGTAACAGGAGTAGAAACATCAGTGTGGACTTCTTATGCACAAATCTCAGTTAATCCTTTTTTTTATGTGGGATATGTGAGGACAAAATCAGTTGCCCCTCCTTAATTTCCCTTCAAGAGAAAGTGTCTCGTTGAACTATTTCAATGTAGTAGGAGTGATAGCTAGAACAGCAGAATTCTCTCCCTAAAGGGCATGTAAAAAAAAAATTCATTCACAGGATTGGTTAAGAGTCAACCCCAGCGCTGTGGGTCTGGAGTCATATGCAGGTGAAAGTGAGGACTGCAGATGCTGGAGTTTAGAGTCAAGATTAGAGTGGTGCTGGAAAAGCACAGCAGGTCAGGTGGTATCCGAGGAGCAGGAAAATCAACATTTCAGACAGGAGCCCTTCATCAGGAGTAACTGGAGTCATATGTAGGCCAGACCAGGTAAGGATAGCAATTTCCTTCCCTAAAGAGTAAACCAGATGGGTTCACTCCCCAACAATTGGTAAGGCTTCATAGTCAAGACATACAAACGCCTCGTTGATTTCAGGTATTTATTGAATTCAAATTACACCATCTATTGTGGCAGGATTCAAATGCAGGTCCCCAGAACATTGCCCATGTCCTTGGATTATACCACAAGGCTATAATACCACAAGGCTATTGTCTCCTCAGCAATGAGTGGTACCCCATGAGTGAACCACATTTTCTATTTAAAATTGAACTGGGTGACAATTATCACAGTGTCACTGATTTGTTAACAGATTTGAACGCATCGCCCCAGACCATGTCTGAATTTTCTGGGGAAACTCAGAACAGTTCTGAAGAAGGGGTCAGAGGACTCGAGATGTTAACTCTGATTTCTCTCTTCATGGATACTGCCAGACCTGCTGAATTTCTCCCAAAATTTCTGTTTTTGTTTCAGATGTCCAGTGACTGCAGTTCTTTGGTTTTGTTTTGATGTGGTGGTGCCAATGTTAAACTGGGGTAGACAAAATTAAAAATCACACAACACCAGGTTATAGTCCAACAGGTTTATTTGGAGATGTTAGCTTTTGAAGTGCTGCTCCTTCATGAAGCTGCTGCCTCCAAATAAACTGTTGGCCCAAACCTGGTGTTGGTGTGATTTTTAACTTTGTTTTGTTTTGACCCAGACCATCAAACTTGGCCCCTAGATTACTCGTCCCAGGGACATTATCGCCGCACCATTCATTCCCTTTTCAAGCACATAATCTTCTGTTTCAGAGCCAAGAGAGCTACCTGCTGAATTATAGTTGGTGTTTTCATCTCTGCAAGAAAAAAAAAGGACTTTTCCTCAGCATATGTGCTAAGAATGGAGATATTTTGAAGGAGTTGTCTTGGAATCCGTGGAAACGGGCTTTAAATCCAACAACAGTGCCATTTCCTCCCTAGTGGTGATATTTTGTATTGCACCATTGAGAAACTTTTAACCGCAGACAGGTTATAATTATTGCAGTCAAATTAAGTTGATTGATGCTTTACCAGTTAGATGCTGGAAGAAAGAGCATTTATATTAGTTAACAGTTTATATGGCCAATAATAGCCATGTTTTTATTTCCTATTTTTAGTGTTAAAAATCATTGTTGTTCTCTTTAAATGTATCACTTTGTTTTGCATTGTTTAACATTGTGGTACAAAGCCACTGTAAAGTATGTTATAAGGATTATGAGTTTGCTCATGAAGTCAGACAGGAAAGACTTGATCCTGTTGAGGGTAAATGCTTTTTGGATTGGAGATACATGGTTTCAAACTATAATTGAAGCAAATAGTGCAGAAGGAGGCCATTCTTCTCATTGGGCCTTTGCCAGCTCTTTGAAAGTATGATCCAAATCAGCGCCACCATTCCTCCATTGCCCTTTCTTCTATTGCCCTCTAATTTCTTGCTGGAAATACAAACAGGCGGTTTAATGTGTCTCAGTGAAAGACTATGCAAACAAACATGGTTGCTTGTCATTATTCACAGGCAATTGCTGTATTTATTTATTGCTCCTACCTAGTTGTCCTTGTGGAGGTTTCATTGCGCTGTCTTTGTTGAACATACTGCAGTCTGTACAGTGTAGGTGGACCTACAGTGCAGTTACACAGAGAGTCCCAGCAGCATTCAAAAAATAACACCACAAGTAATTCTGTTTGCTATCTGTCACTGCTAAATGAGCAGAATTTAATTATTCCCTAGTATTATTTGTAACACTGTTATATTATCCAATGAATAGTATTAAAACAGTTCAATTTGGAATTTCCCTTGTCATTGTTTGGATAATTTCATTGTAGTACAGGCTGACAGTGCACAGACACTTCAGAAAGTCTCTTATCGTTAAACAAGTCATGTGAATATTGCTTGCACACTGCTGTAAAATTCTTCCACACATAACCTTCCATCAAGCCTCCATCGAACCAGGGACGTTTTCTTTTTCCAAGAATTTGATAAGCTCAGTTTGTTGTTTATCTCTCGTTTGCTACATTGCAACATCGCGAAGGAACCGTTCCTCTTGATGGAGAGAATCAGTGTCCGAGGGGCATCGACTTAAGGCAGAAGGTTTCAAGGGGACGTAAGGAACCATTTTTTTTCACCCAGAGGGTGTTGGGCATCTGGAACTCACTGCCTGGAAGGATGGTAGAGGCAGAAATCCTCATAGCATTTAAGAATTATTTGGATGTTCATTTGCAATGCCAAGGCATATAAGGGTATGGGCCAAGTGCAGGAAAGTGGGATTAGAATAGTTGGGAGCTTGTTTCTGACAGTACGGATGCAATAGGCCTTTTTCCTGTGCCTTCAGTCTCCATGGTAATACGCCGGTGTTGGACTGGGGTGGACAAAGTTAAAAATCACACAACACCAGGTTATAGGCGAACAGGTTTATTTGGAAGAACAAGCTTTCAGAGCGCTGCTCCTTCACTGCTACTTCCAAATAAACCTGTTGAACTATAACCTGGTGTTATGTGATTTTTACCTATGATTCTACACCTCAAAAACCCCACTGATTGCAGAGTTTTGGAATAATCTCAGGCCAAGAGAGGTTCTACAGAGATGCAAATCCTCTCTTCACTGTTCATTTTAAGCCTATATAACTTTCTGATGAAGATGTAAACCAAGTATTGCATGACAGAGCAAGCCTGAGGGACTGGACAGAGCTGATACCTGCTTCTTTGACCCAATATTTTTTCTTCAAAGAGAGTGATGTCAGGCCTCTGAGTCACCTGTGTAGATTTTTGTTAGCCTCAACCTTAAACTCACACAGCACCAGGTTATAGTCCAACAGGTTTATTTGAAAGTACAAGCTTTCAGAGTGCTGCTCCTTCGCCAGGTAGCTGGTGGGGCAGGATCATACGACACAGAATTTGTAGCAAAAAATCAAAGTGTCATACAACTGATGCGATGTATTGAAGAAACCTAGATTGCTGTTAAATCTTTAATCAGATGGACTGGGGTTGCTGGTTTCGATTCATGAAAATGTAAATCCCAGAACTTCTTACAAGTCACATTCCCGCGATAACTTAAGGTTTAAAAAAAACCTCAGCTCAGACAATGCAGTAAAGTTGTGAGGTTAGAATCTGTCTGTATCCCAACCTTGAGTCAGACTTGTTATATTTCCAAAGTAGGAATTGATAAAATCTCACATGGACTGACTGCCTACAGATTGTGTGCTTCTTGAACAAAATAGAATGTAACTGCAAATACAATTCTGCACACCTCATAGACTGTGTGTGTGTGTGTGTGTGTGTGTGTGTGTGTCTCTGGAGTTTATAGTGTAGTGGGGCCACCTGTCTCAACCTAGCAGTGCTACTCAGAGCTTTTCCTTCTCAGCTGCAACCTTCTTTTGTATTGCTGTTCACATTATCCAGAACTGCAAACAAGATACTTGCACAAGTCTGTTTTGCAGCTGGAAGGCCATAGAAGCCATCCCATTGCCTTCCTGCCAATCCCTGGGCAGTTTGATGGTGGTTGGCCCACCTGTACAGCTTTTGCCCGAAACATCGATTTTACTGCTCCTCGGATGCTGCCTGAACTGCTGTGCTCTTCCAGCACCACTAATCCAAAAAATGCCCTTCAGCAGCCTATTCACCTTCTATGCATGGAGTTGCAGGGGGCATATTCCCCACTGATTCCTCCAGTGGTGGAAGGGGAAATTCCACTATCTGATCAATCCTAGCCCTGATTTGCAGGATTGCCACCTTGGACCAGATGTAAAAACCGAAAGAACTGCGGATGCTGTAAATCAGGATCAGAAACAGAAATTGCTGGAAAAGCTCAGCGGGTCTGGCAGCATCTATGAAGAGAAATCAGGGTTAATATTTCGGGTCCGGTGAGGAAGGGTTCTGAGTAAGGGTTACCAGATCCGAAATGTTAACTGTGATGGGCCAGGTGGGAGCCTGAAGACATCATCACCTGATCTCCTCTTTCCAAATACCCTACCCCACGGTCCTGACATTGGCTTACTAACACATCTATCCTCATAGCAACACTACCATCCCAGTAAAAGAACATTCCTGATTGGATGATTCTTTAAATGTCAATTGAATAGCCTTTTTAATTGCTTGAGTTACATGTTAGAACACTCCTTAAAAACTGATCAAATATTTAGTCAGTTAACCTAATATCTCTTTATTTTTTCTTAAACTGTTCCCGTGGGACATGTTTTATTTCCCCAAAGCCTGTGCGTCATCTACAAGGCAGATTCTTATTTGAATGGAGAGAGGGGAATGTTCAACAAGATCTGGGTGTCAATCACTACAATTACGCATGTGGGTGCAGCAGGCAGTGAAGAAGGCAAACTGCATATTTGCTTTCATAGTGAGAGGGTTTGAATACAGGAACAAGGATATCTTGCTGCAATTAGACAGGGCATTGGTGAGGCCACACCTGGAATATTATGTACAGTTTTGGTTTCCTTATCTGAGGAAGGATGGTCTTGCGATAGAGACAGTGCAGTGAAGAGTTACCAGACTGGCTCCCGGGATGGAAGAACTGATGCAAGAGAAGAGATTGGGTTGACTAGGATTGTTTGTTAGAAATTTAGAACAATGAGGGGGGGGAATCTCATAGAAACCTATAAAATTCTAACAGGACTGTTACAAGGCTGTTGCCAAAGTTGGAGGATTTGAGCTATAGGGAGATGCTGAATAGGCTGGGGCCGTTTTCCCTGGAGTGTCGGAGGCTGCGGGGTGACTTAATGGAGGTTTATAAAATCATGAGGGACATGGATAGAGTAAATAGACAAAGTCTCTTCCCTGGGGTGGGGGAGTACATAACTAGAGGGCATAGGTTTAGGGTGAGAGGGGAAAGATTTAAAAGGGACCCAAGGGGCAACTTTTTCACTCAGAGGGTGGCACGTGTCTGGAATGAGCTGCCAGAGGAAGTGGTGGAGGCTGGTACAATTATAACATTTAAAAGGCATTTGGATGGGTAGATGAATAGGAAGGATTTAGAGGGATACAACCAAAGGCTGGTAAATGGGACTAGATTAATTTAGGAAATCTGGTTGGCATGGATGAGTTGGACTGAATGGTCTGTTTCCGTGCTGTACATCTCTATGACTCTATGATTAGGCTGGAAGGATGTTCGAATGTTGGGGAGTTCAGAACCAGGGGTCATAGTTTAAGGATAAGAGATAAACCTTGAAGGACTGAGATGAGGAGAAACATCTTCACCCAGACAATGGTGAGTCTGTGGAATTCACTACCACACAAAATGGCTGAGGCCAAAACATTTCAAGAAGGAGGCTGATGTAGCTCTTGTGGCCAAAGGGATCAAGAGATAAGGGGAAACTGTCATGTTTAGTTACTGAGCTCAATGATAAACCATGATCATACTGAATGGTGGAGCTGGCTCAAGCAGTTGATCAGCCTACTCCTACTATCCTCTATGTGTCTATGTATATTCATTTTGGATCTACCCACAGCACATGGATTTCAGCAGCTCAAGGAAACTACTCACCAACACCGTGTCAAATGCAATTAGAGACAGGCAATACATTTTGGCCCAGCCAGCGATACCCATATCCTGTGGAAGATTAAAGTATTCCATAAATATAAGTTGCTGTTGATGAAATGTGTTAAGTGTTTAAGGAACGTTTTATTTTTGAAAGAAGACAAACATTACTTAATCCAAAAGCAAAATAGTGCAGATTCTAGAAATTAAACTAAAAACAAAAATACTGGTAAAGAAGCAAAATTGGCTGAAAGCATCTGTAGTGAAAGGAACAGACTTAACATTTCAGATCGATGAACCTTCATCAGATCCATACCTTGGTGGTATCTCTCCTGGGTTTTGTTTCTGGTAGTACACTTTAATAAATCTCCTGAGGACGGCCTGGGGACAGTTGGTAACAATACTGCCAAGGCCTGCTCAGTACCCTGTGGCATGACAGAGTAAACTCTCACACTTTGCATCATCCAATGTCCTCTTTACCTGTTTGGTAGCAGTCTGACATTGGCTTGAGGATAGAGCATCTTCACAATCATTTAGAAAATCCCTTTGCCCTCCCCAACTTAAGCATGGTGTCACCTGACCTATAACACATTCCACATCATCTCTTTGCATGTACCACACACCATGGAAATGTGAGTTGCTGTTGATGGTTTATAACGATCTATTTATAACCTGTGTTAAGATATTAGTCCACAATATCCTGTTCAACATGCTTCTGATCCCTATCCTTTGTCTGCAAACTTGATAGACAGAGCAAGGTAAGAGTGCAGAAGTGGGAGGGCTTGGGGGGAGAGCGTGGGTTTGGTAGTGCTGGGAGACGTGCTCAGAATCCCATGGTACTAATCAAGGCAGCAGTTGTCACTCAAGTCTCCAGCTGCCAGGTCATAGGCTAAAAGTCATTCCTTGGAGGAGACTTCAGATCAAAGTATTGATTTACAAAAGAGCCTGCTGATCTGTGTATGAACACACGCGATATCATTGATGTCATTTCTGAATGCCCTAAAGATTTGGAGTGAAGTCTGAAGGACGATTATTTTACCAAAAACAAGATCAAGCCCAAAGATCTAAGAATCGAAGCTGGTGTGTAAATGTATAACATGCATCTGTGCAAGCTGATTCCTCACCTGGAGGAGGTAACTGGTGCTGTCCTGCTTTAAAACATCACACACTAGCACATTGACATCAAAGCTAGCAGTGCATTTGCATCAGGCCACATATGTTTTGACTTTCTCAAGGGGAGTGATTAACTCAGGGTCTTACATGTGGAAATCATAGAACCATAGAAAATAGAAGTTGGGGGAAATCATTTAGCCGATGAACTCTTCTCCATTATCCAACATGATCATGGCTAGTCCTCCATCTCAATGTCAGTCACCCCCTTTCCCCCCATTCCCTTTGACACCTTTAGCCTCCAGAAATCTATCTATTTCCTTTTCAGTGAGTGGCCTCCAAAGATTCCTGTGTCTATAACTCGTTGTTGTGCATCCCCTGCGAGAAGATTAATCATCTATGGTTCCAGTCTCTCTAGCCCCATCAGAATTTTATAAGTTCCAATGAGATCTCCTCTTATTCTTCTCAATTCCAGTGAGTACAGGACCAGTTGACTCAGCCTTTTCTTATCGGCCACTCCTGCCATTCCCAGGAATCAGTCTGGTGAAATATTCTGCCTGTCACTCTTAGTCTCCATTCTAACTGCTGCAAGCTGAGGGTGTTTTGTACTTTAGCCAAAGCACTACACTTAGCCTGGTGTGCAGAAAGGTAACATTAAATTAGCTTTCCTTTCCTCACAGAGACAAATGACAAAATGGCAAAAGTGAGGACTGCAGATGCTGGAGATTAGAGTCAAGAGTGTGGTGCTGGAAAAGCACAGCAGGTCAGGCAGCATTCGAGGAGCAGGAGAATCAATGTTTCGGGCAAAAGCCCTTCATCCTGTTGAAGGGCTTTTGCCCGAAACTTCAATTTTCCTGCTCCTCGGATGCTGCCTGACCTGCTGTGCTTTTCCAGCACTATACTAATTACAAAATGCATTCACTACCTGGCCAATCTATGACTATGATCACTCATAAACAAATACAAAGTTAAACCAATGAACATCAATGCTTCTGGAGAGAGAGTTGAGGCAGTGTGCAGACATGGATCATGAATATGCAATCGATTGTCCTATTTGTGGCAATCTGAGCAAAGATCAAACTGAAACTTAAATAGATGCAACTGAAAATATATCACGTCTTGCACAAGCAAGAAAGACAATAGAAAATATTGTAGCTCTTCCATTTGAGAAGGGAATTCAATCCAAAGCTTCTTTGATCTTTACTCATGGGATGGGATACCTTCGGTGTTCAGCAATGGATTGTTATTTAACTCAGCTTGTCCATGGTGATGAAAAACAACGTGAAGAAAGGTGCTTTCAGCAAGCATGTTAACGGCAACTGGACTTGCAAGTGCATTGTAAAAAGTCAATGAGTGAGTTAAAGACAAGCCTGCAGATTGAAGTGTACAAGACCAGTGTTAAGCCTTCAATTAGCAACATGGTTTGGAGCTCTGTCCTCAGCGTGCCATAATCCACGGTCTCAAGCATTTGAATTTAACCCCCCGCAACTGCCCACCCCGCCTCCCAATTTCCAATAGGGAAATGAGCCCCTTATTGAACAGAAGAAAATTACTTGGGAAACCTAAACACAAAGCTGGAAAAGTTCATTTAGATTGGGCCCTTTGGCCCAACAAGTCCACACCGACCCTCCGAAGAGCAACCCACCCAGACCCATTCCCCTACATTTACCCCTTCACCCAACACTACAGCAATTTAGCATGGCCAATTCACCTAACCTGTACATTTTTTTTGGACTGTGGGAGGAAACCAGATCATCCGGAGGAAACCCACGCAGACACGGGGAGAATGTGCAAACTCCACACAGACAGTTGCCTGAGGCGGGAATTGGACCCGGGTCTCTGGCGCTGTGAGGCAGCAGTGCTAACCACTAACCTCCCAGCTTTTCAGAATTCCAATCCATGTCCCAAAATATTAGCCTGGAGTTTTGGGATTACTAGACCATTGCCATTACCACATTCCTCCCCCCCCCCCCCCATCCTGGAGACTTACTGCTGTGGGTCCCCATTTGAGCTCTGTGTAATTGTCTGGGTGTTGCATGTATTAAAATCACGCCATAGAAATCTACCTTGTGTCATGTACAGAACTCATACCCATAAGATTTTTAAAATTCACTCATGAGAGGAGGGCATCACTGGCTGGACTTGCGTTATTTACCCATCTCTAATTGCCCAGAGTGCAGTTAAGAGTCACCTACATTGCTGTGGGTCTGAAGTCATGTAGAGTTGAGAGAGTGGTGCTGGAAAAGCACAACCAGTCAGGCAGCATCCTGCCTTCATCAGGATTCTTGATGAAGGGCTTATGCCCGAAATGTTGATTCTCTTCCTCCTTGGATGCTGCCATGACTCTGATCTCCAGCATCTGCAGTCCTCACTTTCTCCTAATTGAAGTTATATGTAGGCCTGACCAGGTAAGAACAACAGATTTCCTTCCCGAAAGAGCATTAGTGAACCAGATGGGTTTTTCCCGACAATTCGACAATGGTCATCGTGAGACTATTAATTCCAGACTCTTTATTGAATTTAAATTCCACCACCTGCCGTGACAGGATTTTAACCCAGGCCCCCAGAACATTAGCCGAGTTTCTGGATTAATAGTCTAAGCCATTGCCTCCCCAAGATTGTGGCCAATAAGTCCACAGGGAATTTGGGAGAATTTTGTTTTAACCAAATGAATGGAGAGAGGAAGAAAAGGAAATGGTGACAGTGGGTGGGTAGGGGCAGTGAAAGAAGGTGGAAGGAAGCTCATGTGGAGCAGAAACACCAGCACAGAACAGTTGGGCTGAATGGCCTCCTTCTGTGTTTTAAGTGTAATGGATGTTCATGAATAGTTGTTCCGATGACTAAGGCAACCAAAATAAAGTTTGGAGCATTAATGAATCTGTTTGTCTGTTGCGTGATGATCATTAAAATGCATTCACCAGTCGATGGGGTGAAATGAGTAATAAGGATGTGTCACAGGATCGGATTATGCTGAATAATTAAATGCAGGTTGTGTTGAGGGATATCACAGAGAATTAATTGTGTGAACACTTTCCTGAGTACTACTGTGCCTGCCTATGATCCAGCCACGTGAAAAAAAATAAAATGCACACCCTCACCCTAACCAATACTACGATCCAGTGTCATTCCTGACGTCTCGTTGGGCCAGACAACAATAAAACAGTTCACTAAGTTGGCACGGCTGCCTGTCGCTGAGGCCATGTGGTTTTCTGGAGTAGTTGTCTTTACAGTGAAGCCAGTATGGAAAATACCTGCCGCAATTGGAGACAGCCCCCCACCCCAGTGCACATACACACCTCACCAACTTCGTATGGTAAACAGGGAGACAGGAAATGCTGTTTAGCAATGCACCTTTAATTGGCCCTATATTTGTTGCAAGTGCAGTTGCTGGTTTATTAAGTGGGGGGTAATCAATTTTTAATATGGCTTATTTTCCCCTTGAAAGCTCCTCTAATTTAACTCAGCGGGTTGGATCACATATTAAGTGTTAAAGACACAACCCCTCCACCACCCCACCCTGGCAGTGTGTATTATTTCTCTCTGTCTATACCCCCTCTGTCTCCATGAAGCTGTAGGTCTGATCAGAATGTAATGAGCTCGCAGCTGGAAAAATCTGCATTCTCTTGGCTGATGTTGAACATGTGGAACAGAGTGTCTGGCTGCTGCTTAGTTCCTGCTCAGCAGCAGCATGGATCTGAGCTCCTTGCTCCCTCACTGGATATTTAAGGAAACCTGAGAAGAAAGGCAGTGCCTGTTTGAATTATTGTGACGAACAGATGGTTACTGTTTGAGATGCTGTGTTAAATTCCATAGCCCACCCCCAGCCCCACTGCAGTCTGCTTCTCTCTTATAGTTAATCAGGATTTCAGAATACATAACGCTTTAGAATGCCTTGTAAAGGGAAGGAGAAAGCAATCGGAAGCCCAGGGAACCATCTTAATCACAAACAGATGGGAGTGCTTCCCCTTTGGAGAGAAGGAGTGGTGGGGACAAGGATGGACAGAGCCATTACATTATGTCTTCACATTATTGGATTATAGTTCATTGTCTTATCTTTTCTCCTGGGTTCCTTTTCATGAATGTTGCTTCGCCTGAGTGAGTAACATTGACCTCCCTTGAAACCGTTTGGTTCCGTAATATCCACTTCTGATTGCATGGGATACAGACTCCCCCTTTATTTAAATACTAGAAAGACCTGCACCTATATGCTATCTTTCACCACCCCTCAATACTTTACAGAAATCAGTTTGAAATGTAATTAGCGTTGCAGCCAATTTGTGAACAGCAATTTCTCACAAGCAGCATCTAGATTAAGGCTGGCCTGGGTGGGGACGGTACATATTTCAAACTTGTACATGAACAATGAACAGGTTTTTTTTGTCAGATTGGATAATTTCGAGTTGTCCACCAAAGTGCTGATATCCCCCTTTCCTGATAATTTGTAACTAGTAACCAAAACCATTCAAAGGATAACAACCACACAATTCTTGTAATATATTATGGTTTTAGTCCTGGCTTGTGACAGTATCCTGA
Source organism: Chiloscyllium plagiosum (assembly GCF_004010195.1). Lineage (NCBI taxonomy): Eukaryota > Metazoa > Chordata > Chondrichthyes > Orectolobiformes > Hemiscylliidae > Chiloscyllium > Chiloscyllium plagiosum. The sequence continues at coordinate 35,699,521 of NC_057741.1, forward strand.
AGAGTAATAAATGGTGCTTGGAGAGTCCAGGTTAATTCTGAGGTGACTGTAATTCTGGTCAATAACATTTGTCCATCATGTGATACATTGTATCTATTAGTGGTTAAACAGTGTTGATTGGTTGACTGGCTGACTTGGTTGAGTCATATGGCCATTGACTGTATTGCCATTGTGAAGAGGTTAGGAGATTGGAAACCAAACTTTTTATGAAGTTTTGGAGTACTTTCATAAAGGTGCAACCAAATGATGTTCAACCCCTGACTTGGAAATGTACTTTCATTCCTTCAGTGTCACTGGGTGAAAATCCTGGAATTCCCTCCCTAAGAGCCATGTGGGTCTACCTACAGCACATGGACTGCAGCGGTTCAAGAAGGCAGCTCACCCCACCTTCTCAAGGGCAACTAGGGACTGGTAATAAATGCCGGTGAAGCCCATGAACCACAAGTAAATTAAAAAAAACATAATTTATAGGTTAGAGATTTTTATTCTTTGACAGGATGTGGGTGTCACTGGCTGGATTATAATTTATTGCCCATCACTAATTGCCCCTTGAGAAGCTGGTGTTGAGCTGCCTTGAACATCTGCAATCTGTTTAATATAGGGGCAAATAGTGCTGTTCGGAAGGGAGTTTCAGGATTTTGATCCAGCCACAGTGAATGGATATTTCCAAGTCAGGATGGTGTATGACTTGAAGGGGAACTTCCAGGTGGGGGTGTTCCCATGAATCTGCTGCCCTTGTCCTTCCATGTGGTTTGAAAAGTGCTGCTGAAGAACCTTGGTATGTTAGTGCAGTGCTTCTAAGGAGCCAATGTGTCCAAAGATAACTTTTAATTTTAATGAAGTTAATTTTAATTCTGCTGGAGTTTGCTTGCAGCAAAGAAGTCCATGACGTTAACCCTAGAGACTCCAAGACAAACCTCCAGCAAGTACACAGAAACACAGTGACACAGGCGTTAGGATTAGGAATAGGCCTGCTCTGCTGTTCAGTATAATCATATAATCTATCTCAATGCTACATTGCTGATTTCTTCCCATACCTCTTGATGCCTTTAAAATCCAAAAATGTCTCTTTCTTGAGTATATTCAGTGACTTGACCTCCAAATCTGTGTGAGAGAATTCTACAGATTCAATACCCTTTGAGTGAAGAAATGTTTCCTCATCTCAGTCTGAGATGGTCTACTCTATATCCTGAGACTGTGCCCCTTGTGTTCTGAGACTCCCCAAGCACAGGAACCATCCTCCCTACATCTAGTCTGTCTAGCTTGTCAAAATTTATTTATTTCAGCATCCTTCTAAACTCTAGGCCCAGTCTCGACAAAATACAGGCCCAATCAAACCAATGTCTCCTCATGGGACAGTCCTGCAATTCCCGGTAGCAGTGGCATGACTCTGTGCTGCACTCCCTCAATGGCAAGTATAACCTTTCTGAGACAGGGAGACTAAATCTGCACACAATACTCCAAGTGTGGTCTCACTAAGACCCTGTGTAACTGCAGTAATACATCCTAATTCTCAACTCAAATCCTCAACTCCACAATGTGGTCTTAGCATATGGGTTGATGCGGTGATATACAAATTTTACTCTATGCTGGGAAACTGAGCAAAGTGATTTATTTTGCCTGAAAAACCTTGTGCAAAGACTGCCACATAAAAATGGGTCGCATTGGCTTTTTAACTTCAGATATACTAATCAACAGGCTAGTGTAATAAAATATATCTCCAACAAATGACTAATATCCATTGAGCAGTAATGTAGAAGCCTTATTAATTGAGTTGTGACTGCAAGTAACCTCCAGCTGACTGAAAATAAATGGGATCACCAATATGAGGACTTTTAGCAGAAGCAGTTATGTAGAGATTGGAACGAACAGCCCTTCCCACAATCCAGTCCAAGCTTTGGGTCCGCTATGTGGATGATACCTTTGTCATCACGAAACGCAACAAATTAGGAGAAACCCACAAATACACGAACAGCATCCTTACTGGTGTAAAGTTCACCAAAGAGGAAAAAAAAACAATAACAGACTCCCTTTCCTGGATGTCACAGTAGAACGAAAAGTCAATGGAGAGCTGCAGACCAGCGTCTACAGAAAAGCCACACACACTGACCACTTACTCAACTGCAGGAGCAATCATCCCAACACCCATAAACGGAGCTGCATCAGGATATTATTTAAATGAGCCATAACACACTGCAACACCCAGGAATTACAAGAAGCTGAGGAAAAACACCTGTACAATGTATTCAGGAGCAACGGGTACCTGATTAGCGCAGTCCGCCAATTCCTGCCCAACAGACCTAAACAAGAAGATGCAACACTCCCAGTGACTCTAACAACCCTGTCATATATTATAGACATCTCAGAGATGATGACCAGACAACTCTGGCTCCTCGGCATCATGGTAGTCTGCAAACCTACCATCACACTGAAACAGCTCCTGATGAATTGAAAGGTCCCTGTACCAATAACCAGCAGAATGAACGTCATATGCAAAATAACCTGCAAGGACGGCAACAAACATTACATTGGACAGACAGGCAGGAAACTAGTCCCCAGGTTACATGAGCACCAACTAACCACCAAAAGACACGATCAACTATCACTAGTATCCATACACACAGATGAAGAGGGACACCAGTTCGACTGGGACAATACATCCATCCTGGGACAGGCTAAACAAAGACATGCAAGGGAATTCCTAGAGGCCTGGCATTCAAACCAGAACTCCATTAACAAACATATCGATTTGGACCCCATTTACCAACCTCTCAGAAACAAAACCGGAAATGACATCACCCATCAAACAAACCAAGACCCATCAAACAAACCAAGACAAATAAATAGCAAGTGGGACAGAACACCAATCTTTCACTGGAGAACCACTGTTGATGGTACCTAGCATGGTGACAAAACATCTAAGAGCAAATCCACCAGCTCAGGGACAAAATTTACAACCTGACAAATGGACTGTCCATTAAAATTGAAAACTGCTACTTTGGTGACAGCTAATGACAGAAATATAAGCATCAAGGCTTTTTCTTTTGTTTCGCATAACCAAAAGAACCAATGGTGAGTCATGCTTTTGCCTCTGAGTCAGAAGATTGTATATTCAAGTTCCACTAGAGGAATGAGCATGAGGCCTGGGCTGATGTTCCAGTGGAGTACTGAGGCCGTGCTGTCGTGTACATCTTTTAGATGTGATATTGAACCGTGGCCCCAGCCTTTCTCTCACGTGGCTGTAAAGAATCCTGAAGAAATATTTTGAGGAAAGCCATTATTACTGAAACAATGTTTAAATATAAAATGTCTGGACATTGTTGGACGAGTGATGCCCAGTTTGGCTGTGGTGTGTTTTGGCATGTTTTGTGGTTATGAACAGTGCTACATAAATGCAGGTCCTTTTCTTTTTCTTGTTTCAGTATTACTTGTTAATAAACAATTATGTAATTGTGGTGTTGCCTTGCAAAATGTTTACAGCTGACAGTGAGTATTAAATGGCTAAAATGTCAGCTCTTCATCTCAGTCAGTGTGTTCTTTGTTTCCCTTGGTCTAGTTGTTCCATCCTCATTGTCTTGCAAGAAGCAAATCTGTTAGACGCCTGTTGATACCTGTAGCTGGCCTTTCTGGCAGTTGTATTGATTCAACTTCTTCAACTTTGCTAATGAGTTCAATTTTCTTTCCTGGTTTGCTAATAAGCTCACTTAAGATGGAACGTAGCCGTCATGAACTTTAGCTCCCCAAGGGGCCTGGAGTATATTACTACATCCCGACTCCATTAATACATTACACTGATAATGACACAGATCACATCTGGCTCCTCTGCTTTCTGTTGGGACCACGAATCTTCTATTAATGTAACCACACAAGTATTTTATTTATACACTTAAGCACTTCATGTTTTCAAATCAGTGCTTCCTAAATTTGTTTCCACTTGTGATACAGTTTGCTACGACTCCAGAAAGGTAAGAACAGAGATGGGTGGAGATGCCGATGGATGGAGGTAAGGAAGGTGTGAGGGTCTTTACTGTGCAAGGTGAAGATAAAGTCACCATAGCTTTTCCAGGCCAGGGAACTGGTGGTGGTTTAACCTGAGGGTCAGGGGAGAAAGTGAGGACTGCAGATACTGGAGATCAGAGCTGAAAATGTGTTGCTTATGCCCAAAACGTCGATTCTCCTATTCCTTGGATGCTGCCTGACCTGCTGCGCTTTTGCAGCAACACATTTTCAGCCCTGAGGGTCAGGGGAAAGGTTAAGAAGGAGAGTCCGTCATGGTAACCTCAGCCAGTGTGGGAATTGAACCTATGCTGTTAGTGTCACCCTGCATTGCAAACCAACCATCCAGCCAACTGAGCTAACTAACCACTAGTTGTTAAGCATAGAGCTTCTCATTCGGGGTTACAGGGTAAGGATCGGGATTGGTTACAGAGTTGGCTATTTAGGTCATCGAGAAAGTGAGGACTGCAGATGCTGGAGTGTTACAGTAAAAAAAAGTGTGGCTCTGGAAAAGCACAGCCGGTCAGGCAGCAGCCGAGGAGCAGGTGAATCGACATTTCAAGCCTAACCTCTTGATCAGGAATGTGGTCATGGGCACTCTTAATAAAGTCTTTGACATTTACAGGGACCATGAAGCCGTAAGTACTTAGTCGGATCTCCGAAGCAACCATTGCTATCTTAGAGCTTGAGACCTCACAGTTTAAGCGGGTGACCGCACTGGGCATTGTGACCAACAGCCGAGGGAGCCCTGTGTTAATTTTGGATGCAATCTGAAAAATGATGTATACTGGCATGACTTGTATTTCTCAAAACAACACTCCAGTATGGCCAGCACGTTCATTTCCCAGTTTTCCTGTTTGTTTTGTATTGTTCTTACTATCTGGGAAGGTCTGGACCATTGAGCTCATCACTGTTTCCAATCTCAGGGAAACTGGACAGAGCTTCCATTAATTCTGGGTCCCATAACCGGGGAAGAGCATTTGGAACATCAGTAACACTACAGGGTACACATTGAGTGTAAATTGGCCACTGTATTATCTACATTAGAATGCTACGTACACTTAAGTTACTTAATTAGCTGTGAAGTGCTTTGGCACTGAGGGTGTGAAAGGTGCTGTAAGAATGCAAATATTCCTTTTTCCTTCTTTAATTTGACATTTCTAATTGAGTGTGTGAGAGATGGGCTGGGTGGGTATGATACAACAGCATCTCAATGAAATCCAGAGACAGAGAATTCCATTTATCAGCCTTTCACAATGGATGAGTTCCTGCTATTTAGAAACACAGGGAGAAGAGGCTTCAACCTGTAGTTTTGTGGATGGGGAGTCTAGTCTTGTATCAGTCAACATAGTGCAAAATATCTCTATTCATCAAGTACCTGGGGAACAGATTTCAGATGTGGCAACATTGCAAAAATGAAATGCCACATCAAGAGAGTTTGGTGCTGCAACTGATATTTGTGAGTTACAAATGTTGTGTGGTATGTTTTGGAAATGAGGGAGGGAGGCGAACAAGAAAGAGTTCGAGCCTGCACTGACACTGACCTGCTGCACTGTTGCTGAGGTTAGTATTAATGAAAAGGAAGGTTTTCTCCCCGTTGGTGGTCTTCAGTGGCCTGTTTAAGAACCGACTGAAGGGGCACTCCCAGTGCACAGTCAGGTTGGTTGGAAGCCGCTGATCTAGCACTCCTGCCTCCAGGTCAGAAGATTGGGTGTTCATGTTTCATTCTCTAATCTGAGCAGAAAAATCAAACCTGGAGAATTTCCGGGCAGTACTGAGGGAGTGCTGCGCTGTCAGAGGTGCAGCCTTGTTTGCAAGATATTCACCTGAGAGTCCATGTGCCTTCATTGGTGAATATAAAAAACCCTCAGTACCATTTGGAAGCAGGGCATGGGGGAGTTGACCCTGATATCCTGACTGATGTATATATCTTAAAATAGACTGAGATCTACTAGTGATTTCAAATTCAGTTTTGTAGGACCATAGAGTGATACAAATTTTACTTCATGGAAAGAGTTCCTCCGGCTCGTTGTATCTGTACTGGTCATTAAACATCCATCTATTCTCATCCATTCAATTCCATTCCAGCAATTGTATGCAATGACTTTTCAAGTGTTAATCTAAATAACTCTTCTGAAGGGTTCCACCTTCTATCAGTCTTTTATCCAGATACCCACCACCCTCTGGGTGAAAAACATTTTCCTCAGATCTTGTCTAAACCTCCTGCTTCTCACCTTGAAACTGTTTGCCCTGTTATTGACCCTATACTTGGGTGGGGTGGGGAAGCTACCTAAACTGTCTGTACCCCTCAGAGCCTTGTACACCTCAATCAGATCCACAACCCCAGCCTATCCAGCCTTTCTTCATAGATAAATCACTCCATCCCAGGCTACATCCTGGTGAATCTCCTCTGCACTCCATCCAGTGCAAACACATCCTTCCTATAGCGTGGGGACCAGAACTGCACACAGTACCCCAGCTCACTGAGTGTAAATTGGCTGCTACATTATCTACATTAGAATGCTGTGTACATTTAAATTACTTGATTGGCTGTGAAGTGCTTTGGCACTGAGGATGTGAAATGTGCTATATGAATGCAAATATTCCTTTTTTGTCCTTTAATTTGACACTTCTAATTGAATGTGTGAGAGAGGGGATGGGTGGGTATGATATAACAGCATCTGAATTAAAAGCAGAAATTGCTGGCCAAGCTCAGCAGGTCTGGCAGCATCTCTGGAGAGAAATCAGAGTTACTGTTTCGGGTCTAGAACTGAAGGGAGCTAGGAAAACCCGAAAGGGCTGCGGATGCTGTAGATCAGAAACAAAAACAGAAATAGTTGGAAAAGCTCAGTAGGTCTGGCAGCATCTGTGCAGAGAAAGTAGAGTTAATGTTTTGGTGACCCTTCGTCAGAACAAGTAAAAGTAGGTTTTTGTGCAGAAGGTAGGGTGGGGGCAGGGAGAAGGGGGTAAGCATCTGAAATTTATTCCCGTTTGGCGCCTGGAAAATTTGCCGTGACCAGGACAATTTATAAACTCCAGTGCACGAACCATGTTCTCTTCAGTCTTCCAAGATGTGCTGGCCCATTGACACGAGATCACATTCAAAATATATAGAAAGGAAAGTTGTATCCTTAAAGCACTTGTTTCTGCATGAGATCAGCTGTAGAGCAAAGTCTGGATAGCTACAAAGGAGGAGATGGCATGAAACAGACTGGCAATTATACTTTCGTTACTGCAGGGAGAGCAAGGTAGAATAAAAACAAAGTTTCATTTCGAAGCCTTGTCTTGCTTCCAGGAATAACATTCCCAACCTGAATGTTTGTACAGATTAAGAAACAGACCACAGTGGAGTGATTTGGTCCACAGGCCAATTTTTGTATATAAAAGTGTTTATCACCATAACATACAGGGCTATTCACGAGAGTTTTGGAAATTTGAAGTTCAGCAACTTTTGGAAACTCTGAGGCTATTAAATTGAATACTAGCACAAGACATATCCACTAAGCACATGTATGTCCCCTGGGTCTTTACCTCAAATTCTAGTATGTGGAATGATGAGCCTGAGTTATAACCACAGTCATTCACTGTGTCTATGGTGCAGCTGCCTTCTGTAAAGCAGCTTTTGTTCAGCTTTTAAAATGCTTTGTTAACATATGCTGTAACCTGTTCTAATAAGTAGAATGCCGCACATATTCCAGCTACATTATTTCAGGACTCTTTGTGATAAATGCCATGAGCTATGAAACTTGAAAGACTTACAAGGATGTTTCCAGGGTTTGAGGGTTTGACCTACAGGGAGAGGCTGAATAGGCTGGGGCTATTTTCTGTCAGGTATCGGAGGCTGAGGGGTGACCTTGTAGAGGTTTATAAAATCATGAGGGGCATGGATAGGGTAAACGGACAAGGTCTTATCCCTGGGGTTGGGGGAATCCAGGACGAGAGGGCATAGGTTTAGGGTGAGAGGGAAAAGATATAAAAGGAACCTAAGGGGCAACTTTTTCATGCAGAGAATGGTGCGTGTTTCCGTGCTGTATATCTCTATGACTATGACTCTGATCTCCTCCATTGCTCACAGACTTCCTAATGGATGATTTTCTTTGTATAATGCCCATTGCATAGCATCATATTGTGTCTTGCAGTCTCTTGGACAGCTTACCTGTAAGAGACATGCTCATGATAATATCACTGCACCATCAAGAATGTGGAGGTTTCAGACACCATCTTAACTCAGATCACTTGAAGCGTGACATGTTACTAGAAACTTGCCTTTCGTATGCTATATGGAGAGGCTGAATAGGCTGGGGCTCTGGATCACCTTATAAAGGTTTATATAATCATGAGGGGCATGGATAAGGTGAAAAGACAAGGGCTTTTTCCTGGGGTGGGGGAGTTCAGAACTAGAAGGCATAGGTTTAGTGTGAGGGGAAAAATTTAAAAGGGCCTAAGGGGCAACTTTTTTGCATGGAACATGGTGTGTGCATGGAATGAGCTGCCAGAGGAAGTGGTGGAGGCTGGTTCAATTACAACATTTAAAAAGCATCTGGTTGGGTATATGAATAGGAAGGGTTTAGAGGGATATGGGCCTAATGCTGCAAATTGGACTAGATTAGTTTAGAATATCTGCTTGGCGTGGATCAGTTGAACTGAAGGGTCTGTTTCCATGGCTGGTACAATTACAACATTTAAAAAGCATCTGGTTGGGTATATGAATAGGAAGGGTTTAGAGTGATATGGGCCTAATGCTGCAAATTGGACTAGATTAGTTTAGAATATCTGCTTGGCGTGGATCAGTTGAACTGAAGGGTCTGTTTCCATGCTATACATCTCTATGACTCTATAAGCATGGCTTAATACTAACACTGACATTTCTATACCGGAGAATGTAATGATTGTATGTAACAGCCAGCTGTAATAAATGTCTGTTGAATATTTCGATACTGCGTTATCCGTACATAGTTCATTCTGTTACAGAGGATAACATAAGCATTGGATAAAGACACCAGCCATCACACAACAAACATAAACTCCATGGATGAACGTGCATCATATTCCATAATATGCCATGGAAGTTGAATAGGAGGTGCAGTTGTTAAGGATGAACTTAGCATTAAGCAGTTGCCAGTGAAACAGTTACGTTCTCCAGACTGGCTACGTGTTGAACAAATTTCTTTACAATTTCCTGGCAACTACCTTGACAAGTTTGCAATGCATAAATTCCCACTCCCACTTTTTCTGTGCTTTTCAACTACCAAGATTGTGGCAATGCAGCTGTTTGAGGGATCGAATACAGACATATTTCTTGGCATTCATTTTTGAGAAAGAGTAGCAATGAAGAGATTGCTTCAAGATTGTGGAAAAAAGTTAAGCTCTTGGAGAAAACGAGATTGTGAATAGTGATAATTGATTTAATGGGTGAAGACAAAATTGCAAACACCAAACTCAACGCAGCTAATTTTAAATCGATTTGAACAAATTGGGAAATAATGTGAAAACACACTTTAAAAACAATAATCTTTTTCAACTCTGTATTTAGAGTCATAGAGTTATACAATGCAGAATCTGGCCTTTCAGCCCAACTCATCCATGCTGCCTGGGTTTCCTAAACCGAGCTAGTCCCATTCATCCACATTTCATCCATATCTCTCGAAACCCTTTCTATCCACATCCCCATCCAGATGCCTTTTAAATGTTGTAATTGTACCATCCTCCACCACTTCCTCTGGCAGCTCATTCCATACGCGCACCACCCTCTGTGTGCAAAAGTTTCCCCTTAGGTCTCTTTTATATCTCTTCCCCTCTCACCCTAAACCTGCATGCACTTGTGTTCTGCTAAACCATCCAGTCTTCTACCTTCCCATCCAGTCAATGTCCTCTCTGTTCTACCTAGCAACATGTGCTGTGTCTCATTTATTTTTGGCCAATTTCAATGGCCACTGATTTGCCCATCCTGCAGGCTTATTAGTGACCTCCTGCTGTCTTCCTTGGTATTCACCTTTGCTCCCTCCCCAAATTTGTGTCTGCCGCAAATTGTGTTTCGTTCCTGGCGCTGGCTGAGGAAGTTAATGGAGGCCTTTGAAATGTGGATGTGCAGACGAATGCTAAATTGCAGATACAAGCCGTAAGGTAATTGAAGAGATGCCTGAAATTGCAAGAGGATGAACAAAGTGACATTGAGTAAAGAATCTTAGAATCCCTACAGTGTGGAAGCAAGCCATTTGGCCCATTGAGTCCACACCAACCTTCCAAAGAGCACCCCAACCAGACCCTTTCCCTCCCCTATAATCCTGCATTTTCCATGGCTAACCTACGTGGCCTGCACACTTTGGGCAATCTAGCATGGCCAATTCACCTAACCTGCAGATCTTTGGATTGTGGGAGGAAACTGGAGCATCTGGAGGCAACCCACAAAGGCTCAGGAGGGAGAATGTGCAAACTCCGTACCGGCAGTCATTCGAGTCTGGGATCAATCGTGGGTTCCTGGTGCAGTGAGGCAGCAGCACTAACCACTGAGCCACAGTAATTCCACCAATTGATCAGAGCTGAACAACTGCAGAGATCTAATCCAGAGGGCAAAGTGGATGGTAGCAGGAGCAATGGTCAATGAGGTATTGTCAAGTGATGGATGGCACAGAGCGGACGCAGATGAGTTAGAGTGAAAGTGCAGGGATGTTGCGGGACGTACCATGACAACAGATCTCCAGGAAGGAGCAGCAACAAACAGCAGCAGCAGTTTTTATTTCCAAAGCCCCAATCGTTAATGTCAATTGTGAACAGCAGTGCATAACAGCAGTTTTGAAACATAAACTGGGGGTGACTTTGAAAACTGCTTTCTAAAAGAAATAAAACAAGAGGAATATAGCTGGGAATATGGTGATTGGCAGTGCTCTGTGTTGCAAGTGAATGCTCGTTTCTCTGGGAAGGCTGCCACAATGTCTTCATTTTACAGCAGGCTACCGAGCCAAGACTCTTTGACCCAGAGAGGCACATATTGTATCTAGGTGACTCCTGTCACATCAAGGCTTACCTTTACAGCCAGGACTTGAGGACTGCTTCAACTGGAAGAAGACACCTGCATAGTCAAGACCTACAATAGCAGAATGTCCGTGTCATCATCCTTCATGGGATCCTACTGATTTCAAACTGATTGCCACTTCACAACACTGACGACACTTCAGAAGGACCTCCTTGGCTATAAAGGCATTTCCGGAGGAGTGGATGGGCGCTTTGTAAATGCAAGGCTTCATTCTTCAGCAGCACACCGTCAAATGTGGTCCATGGTGCACACGTGTTTGAAATAAACTCCCTTAAATCAGGAATTCTTTTGCTTTGTTGCAGCCAAGGAGCAATGGATCCTGTCCTGTCTGGTGATCAGTATTGCCTGCCTCACGTAATCCATCACCAATTGTTCCTGTGTTTCTTTAGAATACTCATTATTCCACCCTTTTGGTCACATCCCTCATTCCATTGGGATGATGCTTCTCTAGAGCAGTATTTCCAAAGGCAATTGGCAATTAGATACAGGCAACATGGTTTTAATCATAATTATTTTCTAATAATTGGAGTTATTTTGCATCATGTAAATGTACTTCACATGCATTAATCACAGACAGGTGGAAAGTGATGGCCTAGTAGTATTATTGTTAGACTATTAATCCAGAAATCCAGGTAATGATCAGGGGACATGCATTCAAGTCCAATTTTAACATTTATTATGAAAGGGATAGTGTGTAAAAGTAGGGAAGTGTTGCTCTAACTTGGAGTATAGTTGTAATCACCTTGTTACAGGAAGGATATTATTAAGATGGAGAGGGGTCAGAAAGGATTTAAGAGGATGCCAAGTATGGAGGGCTTGAATTATGGGGCGAGGCTGGATAGGCTGGGACTTCTACGTACCAGTGAAAGAAGGTTGAAGAGTGATCTTACAGAAGTCTATAAAATTATGAGGGGTATAAATAAGCTGAATGGCTGGAATCTTTTCCCTAGGCTAGGAGATTTCAAGACTAGTGGACATATTTTAAAGACGAGAGGAGAAAGATTTATTAAAGATGTGAGAGGCAATTTTTTTTTACACAGAGAGTGGTTGAGTGTGGAGTGAACTTCCAGAGGAAGCGATGGATGCAGGTACAGTTACAATGTTTAAAAGACATTTGGATGAGTACATGAATAGGAAATGAAAGGAGGGAAATGGGCCAAGCACAGGCAGGTGGGACTAGTTTAGTTTGGGATTGTGGTCAGTATGGACTAGTTGGAATGAAGGGTCTGTTTCTGTGCTGTATGACTCTATGATTCTATGACCACAGCTGGTGTATACAAATCTGATCTTCTTAACTGAAGAGGGATGCAGTTTTATTGGAGACAGTTCAGAGGACATGCATTAGGTCATTTCCAGAGGTAAGGAGGCTTGTCTTATAAAGAGAGATTGAGTTTAAGCCTGTGCTGTCTGGGGTTTAGATGAATGAGAGGAGATGCAATTAAAGGTACAGAAGATGCTAAAGAAGAATAACAAAGTAGCTGTAGAATACCATCTAGAATGAGAGGTTGTAGTTTTAGAATAAGGATTTAGCAGAGTTAAAATGGAACTGAGGAGAAATTACTTCTCTCAAAGGGTCATGATCTGTGGAATTCCTTACCTCAGAGGATGCTGGGACACTGAATAAGAGTAAGGAGGAGATAGACAGATTTTTAATTAGTAATGGATTGATGGATTATGGAGAGCAGGCAGGAAAATGGAGTTGAGACTGAGATGAGATCAGTCATGATCATATTGAATGGCAGAACAGGTCCAAGGGGCTGAGTGGCCTCCCCCTGCACCTGGTTCTTATTTTCTAATGATGACCATGAATCCATTTTTAATTGTTGTAAAAACCTGTCTGGTTCACGAATGTTCTTTATAAAACACGATCTGCCATTTTTACCCAGTCTGGCCTGCATGTGATATTAATGAAACATGTGAGAGTCTGAGAGGGTTTGTGTAGTGATTGTAAAAAGATCAGTCAACTGGACCTCGTAGAATATTAGTTCCCTTATTGAGGCTGTTAATCTGGTCCAATCAGGGAGCTCTGGCTGACAGATAAAAGTGGGATTGTGTTTGCAGATTATCCTTATTCTTTAGGTATTTTTTCAGATAAGATATTCTGGGGAAAGATTTTCTTTTTGAAAATTTATTTTATACACAGGCTTACAATTTCACTAAAACTGGGAAAAGAGTATTTCCTTCCCCCTGTCAATTAGGGGACACTTGACAATTGTGCATAAACTTGAAATAATTTTCATATTTCTTGCTTGGAACGTGTCTGGTAAATGGCACTTTTTGGAAAATATTTAACTCCCTTTCATGGAGCAATTATACAAGTTTCCTGAAACATAATTGCTTTGAAATTAAATCGTAAACTAAGGATGATGCCTTATACTCACTATAATTTATTTTTTAAATGAATTTAAAACAAACTAAAATCATGTCTTGTATCTGTGCAGTTCTCAGTATCTGTGCTGGTAAATTCAACGTGATGGATATACATAACATGCTCTTGTTTAATACGTGTTTAACTTATTTTAAAATAACAACCATTTATGTACAGACAAAAATAAACTATTACATTTGACTGCAAAAAAAAGTGGGAGTGTCAGAGATGCTGACACTCTGACAGCTAACCCTGAATGAGGCAAACCTGGAGTCAAGGACTTGCCTCGTATACATGAAGGGTGACTTGGTGATGGGATACCGGCCTCTGTGGAGTTATTTTAGGTGGATGCTGACAAAGTATTTCCTCTCATGGGGTAAGCTAGATCTGGGGTATGCAGTTTAAAAACAAGTCATCTCCTGTTAAGAGGAGAAGTTTATTCTCTTCGAGACTCATTACTACTGACATTCTCTTTTACAAAAATCAGTGAATATTTTAAAGGTTGAGTTAGATCAATTCTTAATCTACAAACAAACAAATGGTTATTGGGGATAAGCAATAAATTATTGTTAGGGCCACAAACTGGTCACAGTACAGCACAGCAACAGGCCCTTCGGCCCACCATGTCTGTGCCAACCATGATGCCATTCTAAACTAATTCCATCTCCCTGCACATGGCCCATATCCCTCTATTCGCTACCTGTTTGTGTGTCTGTCTAAATGCCTCTGAAACTTTGCTGTCGTGTCTGCTTGTACCACATACCCGATAGTTGGTCCCTGGCACCTTCCTCCCTCTGTATAAAAAAAACTTGCCTCACACAACTACTTTAACTGTCTGACCTCTCACCTTAAACCTATGCCCCTTAGTATTTGACATTTTCAACCTGGGAACAAGATTCTGACTATCCACCCTTTCCATGCCTTTTATAATTTTATATACTTCTATCAGGTCGCTCCCTCAGTCTCTGATGCTATAGCAACAACAATCCAAGTTTGTCCAACTTATCCTGATGGATAATACACTCCAATCCAGGCAAAATCCTGGTAAACCACTTCTGCACTGTCTCCAAAGACTCCACATCCTTCCTATAGTGTGGTTACTCGAACTGCACACAATACGCCAAATGTACCTGATTAAAGTCTTATTCAGCTGCAACATGACTTGGCAACTTTTATACTCAGTGCTTTGACTGATGAAAGCAAATATGCCGTATGCCTTATTTACCAGCTTATCTACCTGTGTTGTCACTTTCAGGGAGCAATGAACTTGTATCCGAAGATTCCGCTGTGGATCAATGCTCCAAAGGGTCCTGCCATTGCTATGTACTTTGCTCTTGCATTTTGACCTCAGAAAATGCATCACCTCACACCTGCCCAGATTAACTTCCATCTGCCATTTTTGCACCCAACTTTCCAACTGATCTTTATCCTGTTGTATCCTTTGACAATCTTCCTTACTGTCCAAAACTTCACCAATTTTTGTGTTGTTTGCAAACTTACAAATCCTGCAATCTTCTTCCCAACCTCTCCGCCCCCCAACCCCTCTCCGGCCTATCACCCTCACCTTAACCTCCTTCCACCTATCGCATTCCCAACGCCCCTCTCCCAAGTCCCTCCTCCCTACCTTTTATCTTAGCCTGCTTGGCACACCCTCCTCATTCCTGAAGAAGGGCTTATGCCCGAAACATCGATTCTCCTGCTCCTTTGATGCTGCCTGACCTGCTGCGCTTTTCCAGCAACACATTTTTCAGCTCTGATCTCCAGCATCTGCAGTCCTCACTTTCTCCAAACTTACAAATCAGACCATCTACATTTTCATCCAAATCATTTATACATCTTGCAAACAAGAGGTCCAAGCACTGATCCTTGTGGAACACAGATCTCTTTGTCAGATAAATACCCTTTCACACCTACTCTCCGTCTCCTATGACCAAGCTAATTTGGCATCCAACTTATCCACTCACCGTGGATCCCATGTGACTTAGGTTGCTGGAGCAGCCTCCCATGAGGGGCCTTGTCACATGCTTTAATAAAGTCCAAGTAGGCAACACCCACTGCTCTACCCTCATCAATAATATTAATCCCTTGTTCAAAAACACTCAATCAAACTTATGAGACAAGACCTCCCCCACATTAAAGCCATTCTGACTATCCTTAATAAGTCCATTATTTGCCAAATGTGAGTAAATCCTGTCCCTAAGAATCTTCTCCAAACCTTATCGTATGATGAAGCAGGCTTAAAAGGCTGAATGGCCTACTCCCACTTCAATTTTTAATAATGTTCCCAGCAGTATTTGTGTGTATACAGTGGACAAGCTCAGTTGAGCACCACACTCTCCATCAGTCACAGCTGCCAATTTCAAACAACATCCCAGCTCAGAGGAAGTATTGCCATTTGCAGCATTCAATAGATTGTCGCTTTGGTGTATGACAGTCGATGGTTAGGCCTTGCAAGTCAAGCTTAATACATGATTCCTGATGAAGGGCTTATGCCTGAAACATCAACTCTCCTGCTTCTCAGATGCTGCTTGACCTGCTGTGCTTTTCCAGCACCACACCTTTTGGCTCTGACTGTCCAATATCTGCAGTCCTCACTTTCTCTTAATAAATTCAATGGTGAATTCAGGAGAAATGTCTTTACTGGGAGAGTTTTGAGATAAATAGCGTAGATGCATTTAAGCAGAAGGTGGATAAATACATTAGGGAGAAATTAATAGTAGTTTATGATCATAAATTGAGACGACACAGTGGCACAGTGATTAGCACTGTTACCTTACAGCGCCAGGGAC
Organism: Chiloscyllium plagiosum; assembly: GCF_004010195.1. Lineage (NCBI taxonomy): Eukaryota > Metazoa > Chordata > Chondrichthyes > Orectolobiformes > Hemiscylliidae > Chiloscyllium > Chiloscyllium plagiosum. Next base: position 35,715,707 of record NC_057741.1, read on the forward strand.
ACAGGTTTGATTCAACCCTTGGGTTACTGTCTGCGTGGAATTTGCACGTTCTCCCCGTGTCTGCATGGGATCTCTCCGGGTGCTCTGGTTTCCTCCCACAGTCCAAAGATGTGCCAGTTAGGAGTATTAGCCATGCTAAATGCAGGGTTACAGGGATAGGGTGGGGTATGGTCTAGATGGGATGCTTTTCAGAAGATTGGTGCAGACTCAATGGAGCAAATGCCTGCACCGTAGGGATTCTATAATGCCAGGTAATGTTAGATGAGGAAGAGTAAAAGGAACCTGATGTGAAAATAACCATTAAAATAGCCTGTTACAACACTGCAAATTGTGCATAAATCAGTGAGTTTAACACTCGTTAAAATTGAGCCAGATCCAGATAAAAATATGAAGAACTATTTTGACTTTTGTCACTTTGTAAAGTAATTATTTGATGGATTTGTTCACTGCGAGTTTTTAGGCCTGAGTGTGGATTGAGGTGATCAGAGGAGAGAGAGAGAGAGAGAGTGTGTGTTTGTGTGCATGTTACAGCTCTTAAGGTGGTAACCTTACTCACGTAGCCCTTGTATACAAACTTGCAAAGTCTCAAAGATCAACAAGTGAAACACAGAGAGCATTGTACAGTTAAAGAGTCTGGTTTCCAAACCATCCCTTTCTAGCCCTCTTTTTGTATGTTACAAAACAAACAAGCATGTGATTGGGTCGAAGCACAGAGTGGCAGCGGGGCGTGTAATTATTTTGATGGACTGGAATAATTAGAGATGTGGCGATTGGATTTGTTCGGGGCCACACACCCATCCATACAGTTTGGGTGGTACCTGACAGTATGTTCCTTTATGTGTGACCCTTTCTGTTAATGACCTCCTGAGAATGAACTGACCCCATTGAGTTCAGGCTCTACAAGCTTTGGAGTACATTTCTCCAATTACAACACAAATGCAAGTTGCTGTATTGTGATACGGCGATGGAGAGTCACAGTGACTCCATTACTCTCTGAACCTTGTGGATCCCCTTGTGGCTTAACCTGGGTTACTAATCTTTGTTATCAGAACTCCCCCCCCGACACATCAGTAATTTGTGCTCCTTTTAAGGTTAAACTTAAAACCTTTCTTACCAAAGTTTGCTTTGCAATAAATTGTGCACAAGACAGTACAGACTTTATTTTGCCAGGGAAAGATGTTAATGGGCAGCACAGTGGCTCAGTGGTTAGCACTGCTGACTCATAGCACCAGGGTCCCAAGTTCGATTCCAGCCTCGGGCAACTGTCTCTGTGGAGTTTGCACATTCTCCCCATGTCTGCGTGGGTTTCCTCCAGGTGCTCCGGTTTCCTCCCACAGTCCAAAGATGTGCAGGTCAGGTGAATTGGCCATGCTAAATTGCCTGTAGTGTTAGGTGCATTGGTCAGAAGGAAATGGGTCTGGGTGGGTTACTCTTCGGAGGGTTGGTGTGGACTTGTTGGACTGAAGGGCCTGTTTCCACACTGTAGGGAATCTAATCTAATCGAAACGTGAGTCCAAATGGAGTCTCAAACTTTAATGAGAGACTGGTGACTAAGTTGCAATTCTGGAACTACAGGCATAGACATTGAGTGCAGCTCTTCCTTGCAATCTTTTCTAGGCCAATAGAACAATAGCAGGAAGGTGAGGACTGCAGATGCTGGAGATCAGAACTGGAAAATGTGTTGCTGGAAAAGCGCAGCAGGTCAGGCAGCATCCAAGGAGCAGGAAAATCGACGTTTCGGGCATAAGCCGATTCCTGAAGAAGGGCTTATGCCCGAAACGTCGATTCTCCTGCTCCTTGGATGCTACCTGACCTGCTGCGCTTTTCCAGCAACACATTTTTCAGCAATAGAACAATAGCTCCTGCAATGAATTCGTTATAACACATGAAGGCTTGCAGCGAGGTAAGTGTTTTGTGAGTACTCTTCTAATATTCCTATAGTAAGAACTTGTCAGGTTAGCCGAGAGTCATAGAGTCAGACAGCACGGAAATAGACCCTTCAGTCCAACTAGTCCATGCTAACCATGTTCCCAAGCCAAGCGAGTCCCACCTGCCTGCTCCTGGCCCATATCCCTTTCCTATTCATATACTTATCCAAATGTCTTTTAAATGTGACTGTACCCACGTCCATCACTTCCTCAGGAAGTTCAATCCACACTCAAAGTATTCTCAGTCCAAAAAAGTTGTCTCTTATGTCCTTTTTAAATTTTTCCCCTCTCACCTTAAAACTATGCCCCCTAGTTTTGAATTCTCCTACCCTATGGAAAAAAAACACTTGCTATCCACCTTATCCAAGCCCCTCATGATTTTATAAAGCTCTGTAATGTCCCCCCTCAACATCCTCCGCTCCAGTGAAAAAGTCCCAGCCTATCCAGCCTCTCCTTATAACTCAAACTTGCCATTCCCGGTAACATCCTTGATAAATCCTTTCTGAACCCTCTCCAGTTTAATAATATCCGTCCTATAATGGAGAGACCAGACTGTACACAGTACTCCAGAAGAGGGGTCACCAATGTCCTGTACAACCTCAACATGACATCCCAACTCCTATACTCAGAGGTCTGAGCAATGAAGGCAAATGTGCTAAACGCCTTCTTAAGACCATAAGACATAAGACAAAAGAGTGGAAGTAAGGCCATTCAGCCCGAATCCACCATTCAATCATGTCTGATGGGTATTTCAACACCACTTACCCACACTCTCCCTGTATCCCTTAATTCCTTGCGAGATTAAGAATTTATCAATCTCTGCCTTGAAGACATTTAATGTCCCGGCCTCCACTGCGCTCCGTGGCAATGAATTTCACAGGCCCACTGCTCTCTGACCGAAGAAATGTTTCCTCATATCCGTTTTAAATTGACTTCCTCTAATTCCAAGGCTGTGCCCACGGGTCCTAGTATTCCCGCCTAATGGAAAAGAATTCCCAGCGTCCACCCTTACTAAGCCATGCATTATCTTGTAAATTCTGAATTCTCCTACGCTATGGAAAAAAAATCTCTTGCCATCCACCTTATCCACCTCCCTTCTAAACTCTAATGAATATAATCCCAGGATCCTCAGCCGTTCACCGTATGTTAGGCCTCCCATCCGCCATGACCAGGGCCTCCAAGCCCTCCGTTTGTTTCCTCTCCAGACGTCCCCAACAGTACCCTTCCACCGACACTCTCATTCGTTTGGCCGAACTGGTCCTCACCCTTAACAATTTCTCCTTTGAATCCTCCCACTTCCTCCAGACCAAAGGGGTAGCCATGGGCACACGTATGGGCCCCAGCTATGCCTGTCTCTTTGTTGGCTACGTAGAGGAGTTGATCTTCCATAATTACACCGGCTCCACTCCCCACCTCTTCCTCCGCCACATTGATGACTGCATTGGCCCCACCTCGTGCTCCCGTGAGGAGGTTGAGCAATTCATCAACTTCACCAACACATTCCACCCTGACCTTAAATTTACCTGGACCATCTCTGACACCTCCCTCCCCTTCCTGGACCTCTCCATCTCCATTAATGAATGATTGGGATAAAGGAATTCCAATTATACTTTTTGCGATTAGGGATACCCATAATGAATCAACTAAATTCAGTTCATTTGAATTAGTTTTCAGACATGCAGTAAGAGGACCACTGAAATCAAGGAAAAGTTGGTGAGTCAAAGTTCAAAGGTTATATATTTGGACTATTTCTCAAATTTTAGGGAGATTAAATAGAGCAGATGAGTTAGCTAGAAAGCTTTTAAAGGTAGCACGGCATATGATGAAGCTGGAAGCAGACAAGTGATCAAAAATTCATAACTTTATTCGTGGAGATAAAGTGTTAGCGTTACTACCAGTGACAGGTGAACCTTTAAAGGCAAGGTTTAGTGGATCTTATTAAATCGAAAGGAAATTGAATAATTTGATAAGAAGGGTAGATAGAAGGAAAACTCACAGAGTTGTCATGTGAATATGCTCAATTGATAGGGAAAGAAAGCAAAAGGAAAATGTGTTTCTGTTTACAACAAAGAGTGAATAGTCAAATTCGGATGATTCTGAATTTGATACTCCTCAAGTTAAATTGGACAAGGAGTAAGTTCTCAAAAATTGTGATAAATTCCAGAGGAAAATCAAAATGTCCTAAAAGAATTATGACAATCACATGGAGAGATATGCTGGGAAGATATAAGCTGGGAAGTATTAAACTGACTATGCATGATGTAGATATAGGAAATACTGATCCAATTAAGCAATATCCTATGGGCCTAACCCTCTAAAATTGGTACAGGTTCAAGGAGATTGAAAGCATGCACAGAGAAAACATAATCATTGTTGGTTGCAGCGAATGGAGCTCATGCATAGTGATGGTCCAAAACCAGATCTTACCCAACAATTATATGTGGACTATCATAATATCAATGCAGTTATGACATCGTATCTTATTTCATATTTAGAACACTGTATTGAGAAGGTGGGACAAGAAACTCATGTTTCTAAGCTTAGCTTATCTCTCCATGCTCCAGGCTCACTGCCTTTATTCCTGATGAAGTGCTTTTGCCCGAAACATCGATTTCGAAGCTCCTTGGATGCTGCCTGAACTGCTGTGCTCTTCCAGCACCACTAATCCAGAATCTGGTTTCCAGCACCTGCAGTCATTGTTTTTACCTGCCATTCCAGGGATCATCCGTGTGAATCTCCACTGGACACGCTCCAGTGTCAGTATGTCCTTCCTTAGGTGTGGGGCCCAAAACTGGACACAATATTCTAAATGGGGCCTAACCAGAGCTTTATAAAATCTTAGTAGCACATCGCTGCTTTTACATTCCTACCCTCTTGACAGAAATGACAACATTACATTTACTTTCTTAACCACGGACTCAACCTGCAAGTCAACCTTTAGAGAATCCTAGACTAGCACTCCCAGATCCCTTTGTACTTTGCCATTATAAATTTTCTCACCGTTTAGAAAATAGTCTGTCCCTGTTTTCTTTTTACCAAAGTACAAGACCTCGCATTTGCTCACGTTGAATTTCATCAGCCATTTCTTGGACCACTCTCCTAAACTGTGTAAATCTTTCTGCAGCCTCTTGCAAGTCAAAGTAGATAACATCTACCGGGTTTCCCTGGTCTAACCTACTTGTTACCTCTTCAAAGAATTCTAACAGGTTTGTCAGGCACGACCTCCCCTTACTAAATCCATGCTGACTTGTTCTAATCTGACCCTGCACTTCCAAGAATTTAGAAATCTCATCCTTAACGATAGATTCTAGAACTTTACCTACAACCGAGGTTAGGCCAATCAGCCTATAATTTTCCATCTTTTGTCTGGATCTTTTCTTGAACAAGGGGGTTAAAACAGTGATTTTACAATCACCTGGGACTTACCCTGACTCCAGTGACCTTTTGAAAGATCACAACCAACGCCTCCACTATTTCCTCAGCCACCTCCCTCAGAACTCGAGGATGTAGCCCATCGGGGCCAGGAGATTTATCGATTTTTAGACCTTTTAGCTTTTCTAGCATTTTCTCTTTTGTAATGGCTACCATACTCAACTCTGCCCCCTGATTCTCCTTAATTGTTGGGATATGACTCATGTCTTCCACTGTGAAGATTAACATAAAGTATTTATTAAGTTCTTCAGCTATTTCCTTATTTCCCATCACTAGCCTTCCCACATCAATTTGGAGCAGCCCAATTTCTATTTTTGCCTTTGTTTCTTATGTATTTAAATAAACCTTTGCTATCATTTCTAACATTACTGGCGAGCATACCTTCATATTTGATCCTCTCCTTCATTATTTCTCTCTTTGTTATCCTCTGTTTGTTTTTGTAGCCTATCCAATCTTCTGATTTCCCAGTGCTCTTGGCCACTTTATCGGCTCTCTCTTTTTCTGTGATACTTTTCCTGACTTCCTTTGTCAGCCATGGCTGTCTAATCCCCCCAGATAATCTTTCTTTTCTTTGGGATGAACCTCTGTACTGTGTCCTCAATTGCACCCAGAAACTCCTGCCATTGTTGCTCTACTGTCTTCCCCACTAGGCTCTGCTTCCAGTCAATTTTCAACAGTTCCTCTCTCATGCCCTCATAATTACCTTTATTTAACTGTAACACCATTACATCCAATTTTGCCTTCTCTCTTTCAAACTGCAGACCGAACTCTACCATATTATGATCACTGTTTCCTAAGTGTTCCCTTACTTTAAGATCTTTTAGAAAGTCTGGCTCCTTACATAGCACTAAGTCCAGAATAGCCTGCTCCCTTGTGGGCTCCATCACAAGCTGTTCCAAAAAGACATCCTGCAAGCATCCCATGAATTCCTTTTCTTTGGATCCACTGGCAACATTACTTACCCAGTCCACCTGCATATTGAAGTCCCCTATGATCACTGTGACCTTACCTTTCAGACATGCCATCGATTTCCCGGTACATCTTGCGCCCCTGGTCCTGGCCACTGCTGGGAGGTCTGTACATAACTCCCATTATGGTTTTTTTTGCCTTTGTGGTTCCTCAATTCCATCGACACAGACCATCCTGTCTATGTGTGATTCAAATTTCAATGAATTAAGTACCTGAACCCCTAGGTCTCCCTGTTCTACAACACTACCCAGAGCCCGACCATTAATTGTATAAGTCCTGCCCTTGTTTGTTTTAACAAAATGCAATACTTCAGATTTATCCAAAGCAAACTCCGTCTGCCTGTCCTCAGCCCATTGACCCAGTTGATCAGGATCTCTTTGTAATCTCCGATAACCTTCTTCATTGCCCACTATACCACCAATTTTGGTGTCATCCACAAAATTACAAACCATCTCTCCTATATTCTCATCCAAATCATTTATAGAAATGACAAACAAAAGTGGACCCAGCACCGATCCTGGTGGAATACCGTTGGTCACAGGCCTCCAGTCTGATAAAAAAACCCTCCACCACCACCCTCTGTCTCCTACCATCAAGCCAAATTTATATCTAATTAGTAAGCTGTCCCTAAATCCCATGCGTCTAACTTTAATAATTATTCTGCCATGCAGAACCTTACCAAAGGTTTTACGAAAGTCCACGTAAAGAATGTCTACCACTCTGCCCTCATTAATCTGGGTTACTTCCTCAAAAAACTCAATCAGGTTTGTGAGATACGATTTCCCTCATCCAAAGCCACTCTGATTATCCCTATTCAGTCCTTGCCTCTCCAAATGCATGTAAATCCTATCTCTCAGAATCCCCTGCAGCAACTTATTCACCATCTGTGTTAGACCCATGGTTCTGTAGTTCCAGGCTTCTCCATGCAGCCTTTGTAAAATAAAGGCGCAACATTAGCCATTCTCCAGTCCTCTGGCACCTCACCCATGGTTATAGATGATACAGATATCTCTCCAAGGGCCCCGTGGTTTCCTCCCTAACTTTCCACAACATGCTGGGAAACACCTGATCAGATTTCAAGTTCCCGTACATGCCCTGAGTTCATCAGCCTTACCTGTAAGATCCTTTGCTTTGAAATAAATTCAAAGTAGACAGACAGGAGGCTGGAAGAACACAGCAAGGCAGGCAGCATCAGGAGGGAGAAGAACACAGCAAGCCAGGCAGCGTCGGGAGGAAGAGGAACACAGCAAGGCAGGCAGCATCAGGAGGGAGGGGAATACAACAAGGCAGGCAGCATCAGGAGGGAGAGGAACACAGCAGGGCAGGCAGTATCAGGAGGGAGAGGAACACAGAAAGGCAGGCAGCATCAGGAGGGAGAGGGACACAGCAAGGCTGGCAGCAGCAGGTGGTGGAGACGTCAACGTTTTGAGTTAACCCTTCTTCAGGACTGGGTATGTGTTTGTGAGGGGAGCTGCAGATAAAGTGTGCAAGGGGCAGTTGTGGGAGGGAGGAGATGCCGGCAGGTGAGATAGTGATAGGTGAACACAGGTAGAGGATACGAACCAGTTAGTTGATAGGAGGAATGAATCCAGTTGGTGGCTGGAAGGGTCAGTCAGAGGAACGGAACAGAGGAGGAGAGACTGGGGGAAGGGAAAGGAGGTTATTTGAAATTGGAGTACTCAAAATGTTGAGTCCTCCAGGCTGTAGGCTGCCCAGGTGGAAGATGAGGTGGTGTTCCTCCAATTTGCGGTCTGATTCGCCATGGCAATGGAGGAGGCCAAGGATGGTTATGTCGGAGAGAGAGTGGGAAGGGAAATTAATATGGGCGGTGACTGGGAGGTCAGGTTGGCCTCTAAGGGCCAGGTTGAGATGCTTGGCAAAACATGTCCTTAGGTAAGACCACATCGGGAGCACCTGATGCAGTAAACTAGGTTGGAAGAGAGGCAGATGAACCTCTGTCTTACCTGGAAGAACTGTTTGGGGCCCTGATGGGTGGAGGGGGCGGTGTGCCTGTAGGTTTTGCATCTTTTTCAGTTGCAGGGGAAAATACGTGGGGGTTCAGGGGGGTTGGTGGGGAGAGTGCCGCAAACCAAGGATTGTAAAAGGGAGCGGTTCTTGTGGAAGGCAGAGAGGGGTGAGGAGTGGACAATGTTCTTGGTGGTGGGGTCTAGTTGGAATTGGCGGAAGTGTTTAAGGATGATACATTGGATGCAGAGACTGGTGGGATGGTAGGTGAGGACAAGGGGGACCCTGTACTTATTGCGTTTGGAGGACGGGCTTTAGAACGGGAAATGGGGGAGGTAAGGTGGAGGGCTGTCTGGATGACAGGGGGGACAAAGAATGTTGGTCAAAATAGGTGGACATCTGGGATGCTTGGGAGTGGAATATCTCCTCGTCCGAGTAGATGTGGCGGAGGCAGAAGAATTGGGAAAATGGGGTGGAGTTCTTGCAGGATATGGGGTTTAATTTTTCAGAGTTACCTTGTTCTCTGACTTGCTGTTGTCTGTCTTTTATAATTAGCTTGCTCATTTTTGATTCAGAACCATCCTCCTCTGCCTTTTTATTTTCAATGCTATTTAGGAATTCCTCAACACCCCCTCTCTACTAGTTTAAAGGGCTACTGAAATAGAACTAGCAAATCTCCCCACCAGGATATTGGTCCCTTTCTAGTTCAGCTGATCTTTTGAACAGATCCTTTCTACCCCAGAAGAGATCCTAATGATCCAAAACTCTGAATCCTTGCCTCCTGCACCATCTCCTTAGCTATTGATTTATCTACTATAACATTTTATTCCTACTCTCACTAGCATGTGGTACCGGGAGTAAATCAGAGATTACTACATTTGAGGCTGTGCTTTTTAACCTTCTACCTAACCCTCCTATATTCATTCTGCAAAGCCTTAACCCTTTTGCTAACAATGTTGCTCTTACCAATGTCATAGAGTCATAGAGATGTACAGCACAGAAACAGACCCTTCGGTCCAACCCGTCCATGCCGACCAGATATCCCAACCCAATCTACTCCCACCTGCCAGGACCTGGCTCATATCCCTCCAAACCCTTCCTATTCATAGACCCATCCAGATGCCTTTTAAATGTTGCAAATGTACCAGCCTCCACACTTCCTCTGGCAGCTCATTCCATACACGTACCACCCTCTGTGAAAAGGGGTGAAAAAGTTGCCTCTTAGGTCGCTTTTATATCTTTCCCCACTCACCCTAAACCTATGCCCTCTAGTTCTGGACTTTCCCACCCCAGGGAAAAGACTTTGTCCATTTACCCTATCCACGCCCTTCATGATTTTATAAACTTCTATAAGGTCACCCCTCAGCCTCCGACACTCCAGGGAAAACAGGCCTAGCCTATTCAACCTCTCCCTGTAGCTCAAATCCTCCAACCCTGGCAACATCCTTGTAAATCTTTTCTGAACCCTTTCAAGTTTCACAACATCCATCCGATAGGCCGCAGATCAGAATTGCACGCAATATTCCAACAGTGGCCTAACCAATGCCCTGTACAGCTGCAACATGACCTCCCAACTCCTGTACTCAATACTCTGACCAATAAAGGAAAGCATACCAAACGCCCTCTTCACTATCCTATCTACCTGCGACTCCACTTTCAAGGAGCTATGTGTAGAACAACTTCCGGCTTCTTACTCTCCTCTTTAACAATGTGCCTCAGCTGTTTTGAGATGTCCTTGACCCTGGCGTTGGTTCCAGTGGGTATGGTCGTGAACATAGTTACCGCTGCTATTTCCTTTATATAACGATCACTGGAATGTGAGTGTGTCAACGCCGTAGCACGAGGCCATTTTATACAGAAAAGAGCAGACTGAAAAGATTTAATAAGGTAGAATAAACGAAGGTGGTTTCACCTGTGGTGGGCAGGAGGAGCGTGGTTGGGGATCCAAAATGCTCAGGCATGAAGGTAAGATTGTCACTAAAAAATCCAACCATGAAATCATTCATTAATCAGAGTATGGTGCACATGCAGAGCATGCCACCATACGGTTTAGTCAAGGTGAATTATTGTATTTGAAAGGATATGTAGTAGATAATAATAGGTATGTTGGAATACTGTGGAGAGTTTTGGGCCCCTTGTCGATAAAGTGATATACTAGCATTGAGGCAGTTGAGAGAAGGTTCACTTGGCTGATACCAGGTAAAGTGGACTGTTATATCACGAGAGGCTGAGGAAGTTGTCCGTACTCATTGGAAAAGGAAGGAATGGGAATCAGTCTCAAGAAGCATACCCAAGTCTTAAGGACTTGATGGAGCAGAGGTTGTTTCTTGTTGTAGGAGAATCTAAGAGCAGAAGGCATAATCTTAGAATAAGGGGTCACAGGTTTATGTCAGAGCTGAGGAGAATTTTTTTCTCGCAGAAGGTAGTGAATCTGTGGAATTCTTTCCCACAGAGGATTGTTGAGGCTGGGTCATAAAGTACGTTCAAGGCTAAGACAGACATCCTCAAACTACATCTCACTCATCTGGAGGTAACGGGATACCTCTGGGGCTGGGTTAGCTGAGTTGGCTGGATGGCTGGTACAGAGTGCTGCCAACAGTCAACTCTTACTCAGGCAGGAGTCACCATGAATGTCCCAACTCGCCTCTCAACCTCTCTGCTCAACCTCTCCCCTCGTCTGAGGGGTGTGGTGACACTCAGGTTAAGCCACCACCAGTTCTCTCTCTCTCTCTCTCTCTCTCGACATAACGAGAGAGCAGCCCTATGGTCCTCTGGGAGTGTGGCAACTTTACCTGTTTCCTCTGCATCATGAGGGGACCTTCAACTGTGCCAAATTCATGTGGAGGCTCCTCAGGATGCACTGGAGTTTACGGCTACACCTGGCCTTGCAGGATCTTTGCTCTTCCATTTCTCTGCACCACAGCAGCAGTGATAAAATCCAGCGGTCACACACTCAACAAATCGGTGTGGTGAACATTAGGAATAGTACAGGTCCTTAATAACGTGAGCAGTCAATATTTGCTTCACATACAAATGAAGCTTGAGAACACTGCTGCATTTTGTGGGATGTGGACTACTCTGATAATGAGAGGGTCTGGTCTGCTCCAAAGTGCAGCGTTAAAATTCCGAGTCAGCTCGGAGATGTGCCATGGTGATATGGGGAGGCTGGCACCTGTTGGATGTCACAGTCCTGGATGTGGGGTGTGCTCAGCCACTGCCCCTGGAGCATATCTGCCAGGATGTTGGTGCCAGGTGTCCTTTGGAGAGGTTTAGAAGAGTAGGTGTCAGGCTGGAGTCACCAGGTACCTGCTCAGAGTTCTATGTAAAATTGTAAAATGGGGAAAAGTTTTCAGAGCAATAGTCTTCTGACCCAGTCCACGCTGGCACCCAGCCGCCAGTCCTCACTGGTCCTTGACTCCAGACTGTGCCAAGCTTCACCTCAGGGTCCACAAGGCCAGGAATCACCTCGAGACTGGATATTCACACTGAGGCCTTGCCAGGCCGAGAGACCGCTACGTACCGCTGTGCCGAGAGACCACCACGCTGGGCTGAGAGGTCACCACACCAGGCCGGGCCGAGAGACAGGTTACAGCAGGATATAGAGAAGCTGCAGAGCTGGGCAGAAAGGTGGCAGATGGAATTCAATGTAGCTAAGTGCGAGGTGACTCACTTTGGGAAGAATAACAAAAAGATGGGGTACTGGGCTAATGGCCGGATACTTGGTAGTGTGGATGAGCAGAGAGATCTTGGTGTCCATGTACACAGATCTCTGAAAGTTGCCACCCAAGTAAATAGTGCGGTGAGGAAGGCATATGGCGTATCGAGGGCCCAAGGGCCTGTACTGCGCTGTATTCTTCTATGTTCTATGTTCTATGTTCTATCAGGCCAAGAGACCACCATGCCAGGCCAAGAGGATGCCTCGTCTGGTTGGCATTGATTCCTGAAGAAGGGCTTATGCCCGAAACGTCGATTCTCCTGTTCCCTGGATGCTGCCTGACCTGCTGCGCTTTTCCAGCAACACATTTCCAGCTCTGGTTGGCATTGAGGCAAAGAGTTCCGAGTCCGAGAGGTGGTGTCCATACTGAGACCAGGAGTCCACTCTGGCTTCCACCCTGGATGTCGCTGATGCCACCTGGCGATGGGAGTTGAAAAGAAAAAAAAAAATGAAAAGGGAGAGGGAAAAAAAGAAAAGAAACAGACAGAGTGGACTGTCTCCAGCTCAGGAGTCCCAGTCTGCCACCATGGTTCTCAGGGATAAAGGGATCAAATGTTATGGGGGATATATAAGGAACAGGATACTGAGTTGGATGATCAGTCATGATCATATTTAATGGTGGAGTAGGCTTGAAGGGCTGAATGGCCTTGTTCAGTTCCTGTTTTCCAGGTTTCCATGCAATGAACATCGGAAACAGGAGTCCCATTGGCCCAACGCACTTCTGTACCATTCACTGAGAATATCTGCTGATATGGGCAGGTGCTTCAGTGTTTGACAATTTCTTTTGGGACAGACTCTCGCGTAAGGGTGCGACATGAATTCCACCTCCTGTGGTGAAAGTGTCTTCAAACTGAATGTCACGCTGCCGTGAGGCAGCCTGCAATGTCTGCGACATTTCCAATAGCTCCAGCACTTGCTCTGTTGCCAAGATTTCGAGAAGGAAGAGGTTAGACAAAACCACCAGTTAGTGATAAATGCTTGTCAAGGTAGGTTAGTGATAAATGCTGGTCAGACTGGGTGAGTGCACTTGTTTGACATCTGTTTGGATGCACAAAATGGTCAAGCTTGCGCCTGCATTGTCGTATCTGTTTAATCTGATCGTGAAACCTGCTGCTGTCTGGAAAGCTTTCCTTGAAGGAAGATCACAGTCTCCAACACAGAGGGGTAATCACTATTTTCCTTAATTTGGGGAAGAGAAAGGATAAATTAAGCTTGACATGCAGAGGTCAATGCAAACCGTAAGAAGGAAGAGGCAGCAAATTTTAATGATTCCTTCCTTCCTGATTTCCCTTCTGGAATCTAATTGTTTCCTTCTTTTGCAAATAAGCTCCTTTTGTGCTTGGAATTTTGTCACAAGCTCCTTGGCTTCTTTCTGTCTCTCTTATTTATCTTGATTTAAATCCATTTTTTTTTAAAGTTCAAGTAACGTCTTTTTAGATTAGATTCCCCACAGTATGGAAACAGGCCCATCACCCAAACAAGTCTACACCAACCCTCCAAAGAGTAACCCACCTAGACCCATTTCCCTCTGACTAATGCACCTAACACTAGAGGCAATTTAGAATGGCCAGTTCACCTGACCTGCACAGCTTGCACAGCTTTGGACTGTGGGAGGAAACCCACGCAGACACGGGGAGAATGTGCAAACCCCACACACAGTCATCTAAGGCTGGAATTGAACCTGGGGCTCTGGTGCTGTGAGGCAGCAGTGCTAACCACTGAGCCACCATGCCACCACCTTAATCATCCCACTTTACTCACTCAAGCAAAGAAAAAACACAAACTCCCTACTTTTCCAAGATTTAAGAGATACTACAATGCCAGAGGCTCTGCACGCCACCAGAATTCTCCTGGAAATTAAAGATTGATCTCCATGATGTCGTTGGCGGCAAGTCACAGGAGGAAAGCCATTACGGCATTAAGAAATAGGTCCTGTTCATTTACTTCAAGTGCTTGCTTCTATTAGGAAAGAATTGTTCGAGGCGGAGGAAAAAAATGGCACTTTGGCAGTCAGGAATTATCCAATCACTTTCCACTTGAAAGAATCTGGAAACCATGACGATGAATACCTTTGGTGATTGACAGGGATACGAGAGTAGGGTTATGCAGGCATCCATCCTCATGCAAGAACATGTGCATCAGAGTTCACTAACTCTAAACAGGCTCTTCAGTAGTGCAACACAGCCTAGAAGACCATGGGAAAAAGCAGAGGCTGTTGGCAGTGCAATGGCTCAGTGATTAGCACAGCTACCTCACAGCACCAAGGACCTGAGTTCAATCCCAGCCTTGGCTGATTGCTTGGAATTTGAACGTAATCCCCGTGTCTGCGTGGCTTTCCTCCCACGGTCACAAAGATATGCAGGTCAGGTGGATTGGCCATGCTAAATTGCCCATAGTGCTCAGGGATGTGTGGGTTAGCCATGGGGAATGTAGGGCGGTGGGATACTTCTCAGAGGGTCAGTGCGCCAAATGGCTTGCTTCCACACTTGTTTGAAAACTGTTCTACCATTATGAGCGTATGGATATGTAGCAGAAGGAGGCTGTTCTGGCCTTTGAACCTGCTGTGACATTTGATTAGATCGTGCCTGATCAATCAGGGCTATATGGGCTGAGATGCCCACATTATTGGTCAGTAAGGAAATCATCGAAATATCGAAAATAGAGGCAGGAGTCGGCCTTTGATCCTGCTCCATCATTCAGTATGATCATGGCTGATCATCCAACTCTGTAACCTATTCCCCCTTTGGTCCCTTTAGCCCAAAGAACTATTTCCAACTCCTTGATTCCATGTTGACCAGATATCCTAAACTAATCTAGTCCCATTTGCCAGCATTTGACCCATATCCTTATAAACCCTTCCTATTCATAAACCCATCCAGATGCCTTTTAAATGTTGTAATTGTACCAGCCTCCACCACTTCCTCATTCCATACACACAGTGTGAGAAAGTTGCCTCTCAAGTCCCTTCTAAATATTTCCCTTTCACCTTAAACCTATGCCCTCTAGTTTTGGACTCTCCTATCATGGGGAAAAAAACTTCTGCTATTCACCCTATCCATGCCCCTCATGATTTTATAAACCTCTCCATGATCACCCCTCAGCCTTCAACACTCCAGGGAAAACAGCCCCAGCCTATTCATTCTTCCTTGCACCCACCCTGTCTAGTCCTGTTAGAATTTTATAAATTTCCTTGAGATCCAGCATCATGCTTCTAAACTGAGTGAATAAAATCCAAAACAATTCATACATCAGTCCTGCCATCCCAGGATTCAGTCTGGTAGACCTTTCTTGTATGCCCTTCATAGCCAGAGCATCCTTCCTCAGATAAGGTGAACAAAACTGCATACAATACTCCAAGGGTGGTCTCACCAAGGTTTATATAGAATTGCAGCAAGACATCCCTGCTCCGGGACTCACATCCTCTCGATCTGGAAGCTAATGTACCATTTGTCTTCTTCTCTGCCTGCTGCACCTGCACACTTACTTTCAGTGACTGGTGAATGTACACTAGGTCTCCTTTATTAAATGAGGAGAAAGTGAGGACTGCAGATGCTGGCGATCAGAGCTGAAAATGTGTTGCTGGAAAAGCGCAGCAGGTCAGGCAGCATCCAGGGAACAGGAGAATCGATGTTTCGGGCATAAGCCCTTCTTCAGGAAACCAGCAGACAAAGGAGGCGCGGTAGTAGTTTGGCGCACCGACCTTTACACCGCTGAGGCCAAACGCCAGCTCGCAGATACCTCCTCCTACTGCCCCCTTGACCATGACCCCACCCCCCACCACCAAACCATCATCTCCCAGACCATCCATAACCTCATCACCTCAGGGGACCTCCCATCCACCGCCTCCAACCTCATAGTCCCACAACCCCGCACCGCCCGCTTCTACCTCCTGCCCAAAATCCACAAACCTGACTGCCCCTGCCGACCCACTGTCTCAGCCTGCTCCTGCCCCACCGAACTCATTTCTGCATACCTTGACACGGTCCTGTCCCCTTTAGTCGTTGTGGGCGTGTAGGTTAGTGACGTCAGTGGGGGCGGAAGTGGCTGCGGCGACCGCAGAGACAGAGTTATTCCCCATAGCCGCGGAGGTCACGAATCTGCCGGCGATTGTCTTCATGGCGATCGTGCAGGCGGTTGTCTGGGCGGTGATCGCGAAGGCGATTGTTTGGGCGGCAATCGCGGAGGCTGCGAGGTCGGTGGGGGCGGAGGTGACGTCATCGTCGACGGCGGCGGCAGGTATTGCAGCGGGCGATGTAGCGGCCGCGTGTGTAATGGCGCCAGACTGATTTCGGAGGCCGATGGAAGATTCTTTCGAACAGTTGAGGAATCTGGAGTGTGGGGGTAAGTACATGAAAGTTTTTGGTACTTACCAGTTCCAAAAACGCACATCCCAGATGGCCTCCTTCTTCAAGGACCGCAATTTCCCCTCCGACGTGGTCGACGATGCCCTCCACCGCCTCTCTTCCACTTCCCGATCCTCCGCCCTTGAACCCCGTCCCTCCAACCGCCACCAGGACAGAACCCCACTGGTCCTCACCTACCACCCCACCAATCTCCATGTACAGCGCATCATCCGCCGTCATTTCCGCCACCTCCAAACGGACCCCACCACCAAGGATATATTTCCCTCCCCTCCCCTATCAGCATTCCGTAAAGACCACACTCCCTCCGTGACTCCCTCGTCAGATCCACACCCCCCACCAACCCAACCTCCACTCCCGGCACCTTCCCCTGCAACCGCAGGAGGTTCAAGATTTGCGCCCACACCTCCCCCCTCACCTCCCTCCAAGGCCCCAAAGGAAATTTCCATATCCGCCACTTCCAGATTCACCTGCACCTCCACACACATCATCTATTGCATCCTCTGCACCCGATGTGGCCTCCTCTATATTGGGGAGACAGGCCGCCTACCTGCGGAACGTTTCAGAGAACACCTCTGGGACACCCGGACCAACCAACCCAACCACCCTGTGGCTCAGATTCCTGAAGAAGGGCTTATGCCTGAAACGTCGATTCTCCTGTTCCCTGGATGCTGCCTGACCTGCTGCGCTTTTCCAGCAACACATTTTCAGCTCCTTCATTAAATGCCAATTGACCTAATTTTTCAGCACAGTCTGAGAAGGTTTGGCACGGCCTCACATTTTTCTGCATGTCAGTGACTGTGCTTCTTAAATTCAAGTTTGATCGGCAACGATATTATTTCTCAGGTTGGATTAGGTATCGGGTTTTGGTTGGTCCCTCATATATGACCTTCTCCCTTTTGAGAGGTAACCTGACTAAGACATCATCTGCACATCCATGCATCACATGTATCAGTGTATTCTGCAGTGATATCCAACTCAGGCAAGCTTCTGCTAATTTGAGACCTGCAACAATATCGAAGGTTCCCAGTAATGACAGAGTCTTTTCCTACAGATTGGGCACATTAATACCAGCATTTTTGAAACACTCATCGGACTTGGCAGCATGTGTGGAGAAAGAAAGAGTTAACGTTTCAGCTCAATAACATGGGACTTCCCAATACCAACGTACCGTTCAAATAAAGGAGTGTTTGCATTCCCAGAACTAGCGTAATAAATCAAGCAAGCAGCATATACATAAAATTAAGGAGGAAGGTAATGACAAAATAGCTTCCAGTTTTATATCTCTGTATTCCCTTGATTCATCTAAATTTAATTATTGCTTTCAAGTCATCACCTTAACTACATTTATTTCCCCACCTTTTATTTTATGTTTTATCAGAGAATCCCTACAGTGTGGAATCAGGCCATTTGACCCATTGATTCCACACCAGGCCTTGAAAGAGCATCCTACCCAGACCACCCCAACCCCCCATTTCCTATGGCCAATCCACTTAGCCTGCATATTCTTGGATACTACGGGCAATTTAGCATGGCTAATCCACCTAACCTGCACATCTTTGGACTGTGGGAGGAAACCCATGCAGGCACGGGGAGAATGTGCAAACTTCACCCAAGGGTGGATTCAAACTCAGCTCCCTGGCATTGTGAGGCAGCAGTGCTAACCACTGAGCCACCATGCCACCCAAGTTTTGTTTGCAGTTGTCATGTTTGTTCCCTCACCTTCATCTCCATTCTCTCTATTTTTAGTTGAAAGTAAAGTAAGAATAAGTGAGAGGGCGATAATGCTCAGAGAAAGTTCCGCTTACTGCTCAGGGTGGGATTGGGATGGGAGAGCTGATGGAATGGGACTGTGAACTACTCTGGACAGATACAAGAGGGATGGATAGAGAGAAGTATATTGGAGAGCACAAATATTGACATGACCAGTTACAGGATAAAGGAATGTAAGGCAACTAAACTGCGATGTGCATTAAACAGAAAAACCCAAAGAACTCCGGAAATTAGAAATCAGCAACACAAAAAGAAATTGCTGGACAAACTCTGCAGGTCTGATAGCATCTGTGGAGAGAGAAACAGTTAACATTTCTGGGCGCGTTTTAACCAAGTATCATTGAACCCAAAATGTTAACTCTGCTTTCTCTCCAGAGATGCTGCCAGACCTGCTGAGTTTGTCCAGCAATTTCTGTTTTTGAGGCTGTGATGCCCCATTGTCAGCTGTGATAAAGTGGGAGAAGGTGGGGTAGACAGAGAGGGCAGGGGAGGACAGAAATGGTAACAACCAAGGAGAAGATACCATGAAGGTCAGGCAGACAGGGTATCCCTCAAACAGTGCGGTGGTGCACAGACTGGAATGTGTGTGTGCAATTGCCCAGAAATATCACCTTCTAAATAAATGATAACCCCATGAATTTGCTGCACAGATTCTTACTGAGGTTTAGAAGAATCCTGCCTTTCTACCTCACCCAAAAGCACAAGTTAATTCATTTCCTTATTAAATCGCATCAGTTCAGAATCCATACCAAATGCAAACAAATAAAAATTATGAGCCACCTCACAGACAATACATAAAGGTAGGATGTGCAAATCAGTCTGTTCCATTGTATCGCAAGAAGTATTCGGCAAAGGGCTAATCAGGGTGTTGGTCATAGGACAAATAACGTGGCTCACCAGCACAGTAGATTTGATTTGGTTTGATTTATTGTTGTCACATGTACCTAGCTACAGTGAAAAGTTTTGTTCTGCATGCAGTAGAACAGATCATACCATACAAAGATCAGAGGTGATTGAACAGAGTGATCAATACAAAGTTACAGCTGCAGGGAAGGTGCACAAAAATTAGAAATCTGAGGTCCACTCAGCAGTCTAATAACAGCTGAGAAGAAGGTGTTCTTGAACCTGTTGGTACATGTTTTTAAGCTTCTGTATCTTCTGCCTGACAGAAGAGGTCGCAAGAGATTATAGTTTGCACAGTTTCCATTGTAAAGTTGACTCAACTATAAAAGTAGAATGATCTTGTGCCGTGAATATAAGTAGGAAATTTCAGGAGCTATGTCCTAGATTGTCTGTCAGGTCAACTCTTTCCTGCACCCATCTGCCCTCCCAATGAGGCGATCTTGGGGGAATAGAGATATACAGTTGGATAGTGTCTCTACAAATACCAAACATTTCAATTCTGGACAGCTGAATAAACAAATACCAGGACAGCGTTCTGACTATTGGCAACGGGAGGAATGCCCTGGAGTTGTGTGATGTAATATAGTTTTTCAAAACATAGTTGTGACTGCCTCTGTAGAACTAATAACACAGGTGACCTGAGCCATTGCTTCAAATGTAATTTTGTGTGTTTAAAAAATGGAAATTGGCTTTATTTGTGTTTCTAGCAGGAAGAGAGTTCTTTAGCATGACTAATTGAGGAGGTAGGATTTGCACTCAAGCAACATTTCAATACAGAACTCGCCTCCTCCTTCCACCCCCACTGCACCACACCCACTCACTCGGTCTAACCCACTGCTTCACATCAGTCAGAAATCCATAGGACCCATTTCAAGACTTTTATCAGATTGTGCTTTATGTTATAACAAACAGCACATTTACCTCACACAGTGCCTCGTTATACCACTTTGAAGACTTCTGCAAAGGCAGTGTGTAATGATAACTCAAACATAATGACAGCCAGCGTCATTGGGAAGTTTTTTAATGGAATGATGACAGACCGCTTGACTTCTAGTCTGATGTTGGTGAGAGTTTGAAAGCCAGAACTCAGACACAATCCCCTATCTCACTCAACCTTGTTGGATCTGCACCAGGCTGAAGTATCTTTGCAGAGGAATTAATAAAGAGCAGCATCAATAATGCGCACTAATGTGACAGGAGTTCTCAAACCCCAGCACTGGCTCATATTGCATTGGTAATTGTTCAAAAGCCTCCACAAAGTTAGAACTCTCCGATTTGTATTTGATTAGAGTGAAGCTACTGACCAGAGGCTGAACCATGTGAGACCGGCCCTCAGTCCATGCCAATGTGTGGCAGGTAGGGATCCTGGTGGGTGCTCTCCTTGACTGCACAGACATGCATATAGAGTCACAGCATCATAGAGATGTACAGCACGGAAACAGACCTTTTGGTACAACTCGTCAATGCCTACCAGATATCCTTAATAAATCTAGCCCCATTTTCCAACAGTTGGCCCATATTCCTCTCAACCCTTTCTATTCATATACCCATCCAGATGTCTTTTAAATGTTGTAACTGTACCAGCCTCTACTGGCATCTCATTCCTACCTGCACCACTCTCTGCGTGAAAAAGTTGCTCCTGAGATCCCTTTTAAATCTTTCCCCTCTCACCATAAATCTATGCCCTCTAGTTCTGGACTCCCCCACCCCAGGGAAAAGACCTTGTCTATTTATCCTATCCATACCCCTCATGATTTTATAAACCTCTACACGATCACCCCTCATGTCCCAATGCTGGAGGGAAAGCAACTCCAGCCTATTCAGCCTCTCCCTTTAGCTCAAACCCATTTACAGACAGTTCTTGCACCACATCTTGGAAGAACATGTCGGAAAGATTTCTCAGATGAGACATGGGTTAAAAGGGCTAAGGGTGGAAGATATGTAGAGAATTAAACAGTGGTGTAGTAGAAAAGATATTGATCATTAAAATTAGATAGCAAGAAAGCATTTCCAAAAATATCCAGAACAAAGGTTATAACTTAAAATTGGAGGCAGTCCATTCAGGGGTGCCATCAAGAACTGTTTCTTCATCCATACAGCTGAACATATAAATAAGGAGCAGGAGTAGGCTAGTTAGCCCCATGATGTTATTCTGCCTTTTTAAAAATCATGGCTAATCTGATTATAGTCTCGACTCCACTTTCCTCCTTTGAATCCCATGCTTATCAATAATCTCAAGATCAGAGTGGTGCTGGAAAAGCACAGCAGGTCAGGCAGCATTCGAGGAGCAGGAAAATCGATGTTTCGGGCAAAAGCCCTTCATCAGGAATCTTGACTCTAATCTCCAGCATCTGTAGTACCCACTTTCGCCTAATTAATAATCTGTCTAGCTCTACCTTAAAAAATATCCAACAACTCTGTCTCCACAAATTCATGACCCTCTGCAGGAAGAGATTTCCCCTCATTTAAGAGACATCTGAATGGGTGTATGAATAGGAAGGGTTTGGAGGGATATGGGCTGGGTGCTGGCAGGTGGGACGAGATTGGGTTGGGATATCTGGTCGGCATGGACGGGTTGGACTGAAGGGTCTGTTTCCATGCTGTACGTCTCTATGACCCTATGACTCATTTTTGTTTTAAATGGGAAATCCCTGGTTTTGACAGTTTCCCCTGGTTCAAGCCTTTCCTGAAGGGCAAAGATCATTTCAGTATCCTCCTAGTAGGTCCCTTTCAAATGTTGCTTGTTTTAGTAAGATCACACGCATTCTTCCAAACTGCAATGGATACAGGCATAGCTAATCTAGTCTTTTCTCATAAGGCAATCGTTCCATCCCAGGAATCAGTTGGTTGAACCTTTTCTGAACTGCTTTTAATGTTGAAAATCACACAACACCAGGTTATAGTCCAACAGGTTTAATTGGAAGCACTAGCTTTCGGTGCGCCACTCCTTCACCAGGTAGCTACCTGATGAAGAAGCAGCGCTCTGAAAACTTTTACTTCCAGTTAAACCTGTTGGACTATAACCTGATGTTGTGTGATTTTTAACTTTGCCCACCCCAGTCCAATACCGGCACCTCCACATCGTGCTTTTAATATGATTATGTTGTTTCTTAAGAGATGAAACTGCACACAGTACCATCGAGGTGGTCTCGCTGGTGCCCTGTACAACTGTAGCAAAACATACTCACTGTTATATTCCAGATCCCTTGCATGAAACAACAATTCATCTGTCTTCTCCTTGTTTGCTGTTGTATCCAATGATTCATGTCTTTTCTGCAGCTTTCAGGCAGCATCACATTTCTGTTGTGGCTTGCAAACTCTATTGGCAGAGAGAATGGTCTTTAATAATTAAACAGAAGATGGTCTGTAATTAATGACAATGAAGGGATCTTTAACTCTGTGAGCCAGAACAGTCACGGATTTGAATTAAAATATTGAAAGGGCTAATTCTTCAAGATCTTTTAGGTGAGACATTTGGTCTCAGAGCACACATGATTTTGCACTTTGCTCGTCAATCCACAACCAAACGCATTTTCCTATCTAACCTCATGTCATGCTTTTCGCAGGAACCGTTCCCTCTGTGACACCCAGATCCCATTCTCCATCACACCCAATACCTCTTCATTGACCTTGCCCCACCAGTCCCTCCCCACCACCCCATGGCACCTTCCCATCCAATTACAGAAGATGTATCACTACCCTTTTACTGCTTCACTGTCGAAAGCCCCAACCACAGCTTCCAAGTGAAGCAACGATTTACCTGTACTTGTTTCAACTGGTCTGTTATATTTGCCTCTCACAGTGTGGTCTCCTCTACTTTGGAGAAACCAAGTGCAGATTGAGTGACTTCTTTCCACAACACTCTGCTCTGTCCCACAATAATGACCCCAAGCTTCCACTTGCTTGCCACTTCAGTAAACCACCTTGCTGTATCGTCCTAATGTTTCTCTCCTCGGCGTTCTGTAGTGAAGCCCAACACCAGCTGGAGGAATATCATCTCATTTTCCACTTAGGCATTTCACAGCTTTCAGGATTCCATGATGTGGAGGTGCCAAAGTTGGACTGTGATGGACAAGATCAGAAGTCATATGACACCAGGTTATAGTCCAACAGGTTTATTTGACATCACAAGCATTCGGAGCGCTGCTCTGCAGTGACTTCACCTGACCAAGGAGCAGTGCTCTGAAAGCTTGTGATGTCAAATAAACCTGTTGGATTATAACCTGGTGTGGTGTGATTTCTGACTTTCAGGATTCGATACTGAGTTCAACAATTTCAGACCATTATTTCTGCCCTTTATTTTGATTACACCTTTGCCCCCATGTTTGCTTTTAACAGATCTGACTTATTTTCTGTTATTAACATTCAGCATTAACACCTGTCTTCTTCTATATCTCTTCTCTGTCACCATTAGCACTCCCTTTGCCTTCTGCTCGGGTCACCTTTACCATCTATTCCACTTGCTCATCCTTCCCCCCTTTCTCAATAGCAGACATACTATCACTTTTCCAGATTCCTTCAGCTCAAAAGAAGGATCACTAAGACTTGAAATGTTGACTGTTTCTCTCTCTCCACAGAAGCTGTCGGACCTGCTGAGTTTTCCTAGCACTTGCTGTAATGGTAAGAGTTGGGTTTATTGGCCTGATGATCGGATCTATTGGTCTACCTTTACATAATGGGTGATCCTCTGGGAAAGTAAAGCCTTGTGTAATTCAGTCTAAAATGTTGTCAAAATGCTGATGAACAATAGTGGCACCACCATCCGCATAGTGTTCACCCTTGTTTTTTCTATGGCCATAGAGATCATTGTTGGGATAATGTCAGACTGTATCCCTTATTCACTTTGATTCTCCCAATTCTCTTGTATGAAAGACTACAATGGAGGAGCAGTCCTCGTAATCATCTATAGTTATCGGTTAAAGGAACATCATGAGCAGTCACTTGCTAACACAGAACTTGGATATTGCAGGAAAAGGAGATACATTATTCAAGCTTTTCAACTTGCATTCATTTGTACAAAGGCAAGAAGTTCAAACTTTCCAATGACCATCATTACAGGTGAAAAGAGTTCTGATTGATTGGCATGTTGACTCTGATTGGCTGGATTTTGCATGGGAATTTGGCACTCGTGTATTTGTTCTGATGAGTGCACAATAAGAAACCCCAGTGATGTATCCCTCTCTCAGCCATGAGCAGCGTGATCTTGTGGGATCTAATTCCAACTGAGAGTTTTTCTGGCCTTGAAAGCTCATTTAAGATACTGTTTTATAAATTTGCCAGGCAAGACTCAATCTGCAGCAAGTGAAGCAAATTATGACTAATGACTAATGAGATCAGAAAAATGCAATCCCTGCTATGTTATTTGTTCGTCCAATGAAATTCTTGTGAGCAGTATGCATCCCTTGTCCAGCCATTCCATGCCGTGAATCCTCCTTTGCTGACATGAACTACCATCACTAGTCGACTTGAAAGGATTTCTGCAATATCAATAAATGGTGATTTGTGATGTCTTTTTTCATGTGGTTTGACACCACATCATGAGTTTGGTGGTTGAGGAGAAGGCAAGAACTGACTTTGGGCTTATGCTTCAATGTAACATGACTTGTTGTCCATTAATATGTAGGACAACAAACTTTCTATTAACCGGCACTATGGGACCAGGAGTGTGCCTGTTAATCAGATATTTCGGTTGATCATGAGGTCCACATAATCAATGTAAAAACATACACTCAGTAATAGAAACATAATGCAGGGGCTATACAAATCATTGTTGCACTTTATTTACAGCATAAATCACTTCAGTAATAATGCAACTTTGCCTTAAGTAAGACTTACTGGCAAACAACCTTCTCATTTGCACTCTCAGCTGACTATGTGGAGATCGCAAAAATAGAGTAAACTTCTGGTGCTTGAAGGAAATACTTTTTGCCAATGTATTGACAGGGCCAGTTCATAAGGTCGGAGAAAGTGGGCACTGCAAATGCTGGAGATCAGAGTCAAAGGAGTGGTGCTGGAAAAGCACAGCAGGTCAGGCAGCATCCGAGGAGCAAGAGAGTCAACGTTTTGAACATAAGCTCTTTATCAGGAATGTGTGGGGAGGCCCAAGGAGGGTGAGAGATAAATGGATGCGGGGTGGCGCTGGGGGAATGTAGCTAGGAATACGATAGATAGATGAAGATGGGGGGTGATGGTGATAGGTTGGAGCGGAGGGTGGAGCGGATAGGTTGGAAGGAAAATTGACAGGTAAGACAGTTCAAGAGAGTGGTGCTGAATTGGAGGGTTGTATCTGGGATATGGTGGGGGAGGGGAGGTGAGGAAACTAGTGAAATTGGCATTGATTCATGAGGTTGGAGGGTCCCAAGGTGGAAGATGAGGCATTCTTCCTCAAGATGTCGGATGGCTTGGGTTTGGGGGTGGAGGAGGCCCAGGACTTGCATGTCCTTGGCAGACTGGGAGGGGGTGTTGAAGTGTTCGGCCACAGGGTGGTGGGGTTGTCTGGTGCATGTGTCCTGGAGATGTTCCCTGAAACCTTGCATGAGTTGGTGTCCTGGATCCCCAATGTAGAGGAGACAACATCGAGAGCAACGGACACAGTAGATGAGGTCTTTGGATATGCAGGAAAATCTTTGCCTGATGTGGAAGGATCCTTTGGGACCTTGGATGGAAGTGAGGGGAGAGGTGTGGGCGCAGGTTTTACACCTCTTGCGATATCAAGGGAAGATGCCGGGAACGGAGGGTGGGTTGATGGGGGGGTGTGGACCTAACGGGAGACTGGTCTCTGCAGAATGCTGAAAGGGGTGGGGAGGGAAATATATCTCTGGTGTTGGAGTCTGACTGTAGGTGGTGAAATGTTGTATCCAGAGATTGGTGGGAAGGTTCATAAAGTGCTGGTTCAAACAAAGTATTCTGCACTCCGAGACATGATACTCATGCTCTGACTTATAGTTTCATTAGGTAAGGCCAAATCTACCTTCTTACTGTATTCACGTTCATGTGCTCTTGTGAGTCTACCTGTCTTACCTCACGCTCACATGTCTAACCTATCCTGTTCTATTCTAAATCCACACTGTGCTATTTATGTTTAGTGAGGAGTAGTCCCAAGGCATCGTCTCGAGGTTGCTCCGGGATCCTAAACCCTTACAAAATACAGTGGACTGCCTTAAGGTGCTAAACACAATCCTTACTGTCAGATGGCACATCCCCAAAAATGGTGAGGTAACTGTGATTGAGATTTCTTGAATTCACGTGGACGTCACAAATTTCACGAGCAGAAAGTGCATTTTTCTAAGCTGCTACAACCCAATACCAAGCTTGCTATTCTTAAATTAGGTTTCAAGGCCAGAAATATTGCCCTGAGTTCAGAATACATCACTCAAGGTCTTAGAGTCAGCACAGTGACTGTTTGACAGAACTATGACTGGCCCAACGATCTCCCTGTGAGCAGCTAACACTCGGACATGGATTCAGGCTAATCTTCCTTTTCGTTCTGAACAAGGGACATGAAGCTCATATGAGAAGCTCAGGGCATACTGTACAATGCTTGCTACCTAAGCAAATCTCCGTGCTCATCAACACATTGGAAACCTGAAATAAGACGAGTTAGACAGTATGTGTGCAGAAAATGGAGAAGTTGGTGTTTTGGGTTTGTATGCTTTGGCATTTCACAGTAATCCTTTTGGGTTATTTATAGAGCTGGTGGAAATTCAGGAGGGGGAATGAAATGCCAGAGCACTGCGCTGGCACAGTGGGTGAGATGGCGCTGCATTCAATCCCTGCTCGGGGAGGAGTTAGCTGCCGGCAGGTGTGTTAGCAAACCACAGGAAATTACTTTCAAGGGATAGATATTGGCATCAAAAATGAAGGAGTTAACTGCAGCAGAAAGAGAAATCAGAGTAAACTTCCTAGACCTATAACATGTAGAATGTGCAGCACAGGGCATAGGGACTTGGGACAGCAGTAGGACATGTTACTCTTCAAATAGGATCTGCTGTTCAACTACAATAAGAACATTGTTAATCTTCTACCCACGTTCCACCATGGTCCCTAATATCGAGAAGGTTCTCTGGACTGACCTCTGGGATGAGAGGATGTACTGGTGAGGAGCAATCAAGTGGTCTGTTTTCCCAGAGTTCAGAAGAATGAGAGGTGATCCAACTGAATCCTATAAATTCTTGGAGAGCTTCACAGAGCAGATACTGGGAGGGAGGGTGCTTCCTTTGAAAAAAACTAGAACTCAGGGCCATAGTCATAGAATAAGTGAATGATTCTCTACCATAAATTCTCGATCGTAAGACCATAAGACATAGGAGAAGATGAAGGTCATTCAGCCCATCGTATCTGTTTTGCCATTCAATGGGATCATGGCTGATCTGATAATCCTCAACCCCACTTTTCTACCATTTCCCCATAACCCTTGAGTCTCTTCCTGTTTAAAAATCTGTCTATCTCAGCCTTGAATTTGCTTAATGACCTAACCTCAACAGCTCTCTGTGGTAAAGAATTCCACAGATTCGCTACTCTGTGTGAGAAGAAATTCCTCCTCATGTCCGTTTCTTGGCCTAGCTTGATGGCCTCCCAGCTCGGCTTGGCATTTTCTCAGCCTGGCATGATGGTCCCTTGGCAGCCCACAGTGGTCTTTTGGCCTCAGGATGGATTTCCGGCCTTGAGGCGATTCCAGAGCATTCTCAAGGCCTCGAGATGAAACCTATCACAGACTGGAGCCAAGGCACAGTGTGGACTGGAGAGAGGGCCCAGCATGGACTGGAGGCAAGGCCCAGCACAGTCTGGAGCCAAAGCCCAGTGTATACTGGAGCCAAGGCTCAGCTTGGACTAGAGCCAAGGCCCAGGGTGGACTGGACAGAAGTCCAGTATGGACTGGAGCCAAGGCCCAGCATGGTCTGCAGTCAAGGCTCATCGTAGACTGGAGTCAAGGCCCAGTGTAGATTGGAGCCAAGGCTCAGCGTGGACTAGAGTCAAGGCCTTGGGTGGACTGGAGAGAAGGCCCAGCATAGTCTGGAGCCTTGGCCAGTGTAGACTGGAGTCAAGGCCCAGCATAGACTGGAGTCAACACCCAGCATAGACTGGTGCCATGGCCCAGCGTGGTCTGGAGCTAAGGCTCAGTGTAGACTGGAGCCAAGGCCTAGTGTAGACAGGAGCCAAGGCCCTGTGTAGGCTGGAGTCAAGGCCCAGTGTAGACAGGAGCCAAGGCCCAGCGTAAACTGGAGCCAAGGCCCAGCACAGTATGGAGCCAAGGCCCAGAATGGACTAGACCCAAGGCCCAGTGTGGACTGGAGGCTACATGTCAGCGTGGACTGTGTTGGAAGTATTGTTGTTTTGAATTTTTTATTTCTCTATTTTCTAATTTATTCCTACTATCTGTAATGCTGGAGTTTTTATTTCTGTATTTTTCCATTTTCTTTTCCTAACAACTTGTACTGAAGAATCTGTACCTAGGTACCTTGTGCCTAAGGTAGTGCTGTATGTGGTGACTTGTAAACTTTCAGTGTGCTCATTTGAGTACACGTGACAACAAAGCTAATTCATTCCTTAGATAGGCTTTCTGTTATTCTGCGATGATGCCATCTGGTCCTGGACTCTTTCCCAAGAGGAAACATCTCCAGGGAGAGGTAGACACTCAGTCATTGAGCATGTTGAAGACACAGATCAATAGATTGTTGGATACTTTGGAAATCAAGGGATATGAACTGAAGTGACTTGGTTCAACTGGTGCTTCCAGTTTTAGTATTCCATGCAGGCTTTCTCTACTTCACATCATCTCATCCTTTAGGCCCAGCCTTCTATCACTTTCTCTATTACTTACTCATTGAGCTTCACTGAACCCATCTCTTACTAACTCCTAGAATTCATCTATGGATTGAAAAAGAATGTTACTTAACAAATACAGTTGACAACACAAATATATGACAATTGACTCAGCTGTTTTGGCCCTTATCTCCCCCTTTGGCTCTTTGCTTTTCCAACTAGCCAGAGGTCATCAAATGCCTTCCTGTTTTTGTAAAGAAACATATGCTTCTAGTTTCATGCCTGTCACATCCATATAGTGTACTAAATAAATAATAACTCTTCCATAATTCATACTTACAAACTAGTTGAAATGCTTTGCTGTAAAGTTAAATGTGCACTTGTAAGCTAGTGTGATCCATATGCAAAAATCTATGGAAGGTAAACAGTTGGTAAATAAATTGAAATAAGAAGGGTGGATATGAGAACTCCCAACTGCTAGGAATTACTTTCTTGGCATTAAAAGATGAAGGGCAAATCAACTTACTAGAAAAAAATTATGCTGTAAGGCAAGTAGATTTTGGACCAGTTTGTAGGCACATGGAGACTCGTAATATGTACAAAGGTCACGAGAAGGAATTATCTTTCCACAGCAGGATGAAGTTAGAAATCACACAACACCAGGTTATAGTCCAACAGGTTGATTTGAAAGTACAAGCTTTTGGAGCACTGCTGCTTCTTCATCAGGTATCTAGTGGGACAGGATCATAGAACACAGAATTTACAGTAAAATATCAAAGTGGCATACAAACCAAGATTGCTGTTAAGTCATTAATCACTTAGAAAGGGGATGCAGATCTCAGGTTGATTAATATGTAAATTCCAGAATTTCTTTCAAGTTACAGCCCCACTAGCTACCTGATGAAGGAGCAGTGTTCTGAAAGCTTGTACTTTCAAATAAACCTATTAGATTAGATTACTTACAGTGTGAGAAACAGGCCCTTCAGCCCAACAAGTCCACAACGACCCTCTGAAGAGTAACCCATTCCCCCACATTTACTCCTTCACCTAACACTATGGGCAATTTAGCATTGCCAATTCACCTAAACTGCACATCTTTGGACTGTGGGAGGAAACCCCCGCAGACACAGGGGGAATGTGCAAACTCCACACAGACAGTTGCCCGAGGCGGGAATTGAACACAGGCATGTCCACATCATGATAGGGTCTGAGGTGACACATTGAGGTTTTGTGCTGTGCATTGCACCATTTTAATTCTCTTCACACTGACCAACAGAAAGTGTTGGCGTGGAGTGGGCATCGGGGTTGGTGGTTGGAGGAATTGGAGCTTTCTTGAAGAGCATTGCAGTGGCAATGCTTCTTCATTAAGAACAACTTGCAACTTAATGCCAAACCAGAAAGATTGTAAAGCATAAGATCTAAATTCACTTCAGATGTGACCAACAGCAAAGTCATGAAGTGGAGGTGCCGGTGTTGGACTGGGGTGTACAAAGTTAAAAATCATACAACACCAGGTTATAGTCCAACAGGTTTATTTGGAAGCACTAGCTTTCAGGACAGGTACCTGATGAAGGAGCAACACTTCAAAAGCTCATGCTTCCAAATAAACCTGTCGGACTATAACCTGGTATTGTATGATTT
This sequence comes from Chiloscyllium plagiosum, assembly GCF_004010195.1. Lineage (NCBI taxonomy): Eukaryota > Metazoa > Chordata > Chondrichthyes > Orectolobiformes > Hemiscylliidae > Chiloscyllium > Chiloscyllium plagiosum. The sequence goes on from NC_057741.1 coordinate 35,746,156, forward strand.
TTAACCAAAAGCAAAGTGACATTTCTTCACTCACTGCAAAATATCTCACCCTTAACCACAAGCTGTTAAAGATCAAACAGGACTGCATAATTTTAATTGTACTGCAGTGCGTATTCTAGCAGGGAGACTGGTGGATAATTTCTAATCAGTCATCTCATTAACATTAAATCCTGCCATGCTTCATGAATCTGTTTCAGAGCAGCTTGAGTATGACCTTGTTGTCAAGGAACAATGGTACAAATATTTGAGGTTTACTCTGAGTACAGAGACAATGATGTTTACAGAATGACCTTTCACAACTGCTGAACAATAGTGGTTCATTCACACTGGTCCTGCATTACCTGTGGGTAAGCTGTACTGCTGGCTCGTGTCCCAGAAAGGTGACCAGTGTGGAAGAAAAATGTTGAGCTACAGGTGAAGACAGTTGTGTTGAGAAGTGCGATATGGATACTTGCACTTTATCTTACACTCACACATATTTCTTGTTTTGTACAGAAACTACTGTGACTGAAATTGGCTAAATTCGCAAGTGGAGGGAAAGCGATTTCAGTTGTACGCATCGAGAAAGCAAGATATATCAGGTAAGGATTTAGTTTGGAGTGAGCAAGTGCAGAATTCAGTGAGAGTATTTGCTTTGTAGCATTTTGATTTTTATTTTGTTTCAGTCTTCTGCGTTAAAAGTGTGATAAAGGCATTGCTGCACCAGAGTTTTGTTTGCCGAAGGTCAGTGGCTAGAATTGAACACCAAGTTGCATTCCCTAGCGCCTTCTGTCTAGCGAAATATCCTGGTGCCCTTTGCCAACCTGAATGTGTCATGACACATAAAAAGATATTTGGACAGGTGACCGAAAGCTTGGCCAAGGACTTGGTTTGAAGGAGAGAAAGAAAGGCAGACGGATTCAGGGAGAGAACCGGAGGACTATGCGGCAGCACATGCAGATCCTGAAGTTTATCTTCATTAGCTTGGGTTTAGCAGAGTATAATGCAAAAATCTCTCTCCGCATATTAAATAAGAGATGAAAGGTCTGTGACCAAGGAACTTGACCGTAGTTTGGGGAAAGCTTATTCAGCTAAAACCAGCCTATGCTTTTCCATCTTACAGTCTGTTCATCATGCTGATGTTTCGAAACATGAACATGTTCCTTGCATTTTAATTCCCTGAATGTGCAAATGTTCTGCATTTATTGGAATAACAAAGGAATTGTCTGAACCACTGATGCGTGTCCCGATTGGAACATTATGTTTCTACGAGCCTCAAAGCGAAACAGACCCAGACTTTAGCAATCACCAATCCAAAACACTCCAGTCAAGTCTGAACTGACCTGATGCTGCAGGAAATTATTACTTTTCTTGCAACTTTAAAAGGAGATAACCACACCTACTAAAAGATCTGCCACCCAATACTTGCTAATTGAAGGATAGTATTACTTTTGCAGTTGTCATTAAGTTATTTTGATGTCAATGTGAGCTGGTCCTGTTTTCTTGAATACAGGCAGTATTATTGTTCAGCTCACAAATTAAGAATCATATCTGAGGGGAAGCAGAATGAGGCAAATTCTCATTGTCCATAATCCATTGAAAACTGGGATGCTTGTTCATACAGAGGTCAATGTTGAAAAGTTTGTTTCAGACTCTAGGTCCTGTGTTGTAGCCATGATGTGGAGGTTCCTGTGTTGGACTGGGATGTACCAAGTCAGAAGTTACATGACACCAGGTTATAGGTCAACAGGTTTATTTGAAATGACAAGCTTTCGGAGTGCTGCTCCTTAGTGATTTCACCTGACCAAGGGGCAGTGCTCCAAAAGCTTTTGATTTTAAATAAACCTGTTGAACTATAGCTGGGTGTCATGTGATTTCTGACTTTCAGGATTCAGTGCTAGGGAAACTCAGCAGGTCTGACAGCTTCTGTGGAGAGAGAAACAGAGTTAACTTTTCAAGTCCAGTGATCCTTCTTTTGAGCTGAAGGAATCTGGAAAAGTGATAGTATCTCTGCTATTGAGAAAGTGCAGGGGGGGAAGGATGAGCAAGTGGAATGGATGGTAAAGGTGACCCGAGCAGAAGGCAAAGGGAGTGCTAATGGTGACAGAGAAGAGATATAGAAGAAATCCAGGTGTTAATGCTGAACGTTAATAGCAGAAATAGGTCAGATCTGTTGAAAGCAAAAATGGGGGCAAAGGTGTAATCAAAATAAGGGGCAGAAATAATGGTCTGAAATTGTTGAACTCAATGTTGAAGGTCAGAAATCACACAACACCAGATTATAGTCCGCAGGTTTATTTGAAATTTCAAACTTTCGGAGCTCAGTCCCTTCGTCATTTGACTCTAAAAGCTTGTGATTTCAAATAAACCTGTTGGACGATAACCTGGTGTCATGTGACTTGTGAATCTGTGTTGGAATAATTGGTTTCCTATCAAGTTAAGTTTTTACACACATTGCATTCTTCTAGATTTTTGTTTACCTAGGATGCGGGCATCACTTGCAAGGTCAGCATTTGTTGCTCAATCTGCCCTCAAACTGAGTGACCTTTGCGGTGCTTTCAGAGTTAACTATATTACAGTAATACATGTAGGCCAGACTGGGTAAGAATGGCAGACTTCTTTCTCAAAAGGATGTTGTATCTTTTTTGTGTCAGTTCTTGAGCCAAATCGAACAACTTCACATTTTCCCGCGTTATACTCCATCTGTTGTATTTTTGCCCACTCATGTAATCTACCTGTATCAAACTGCAATAATATGGAACAAGAATGACAGACACGGGAGATCTGAAATGGACACAGAAATTATTGGTGAACTACGTTCTGAGGAAGAGTCATTGGATGCGAAACATTAACTCTGATTTCTGCCCACAGATGCTACTGAGTTTCACCAACAAGTTGTATTTTTATGTCAGTCTGCATCTTTATTGTGTCACCTTTACAACGTACTTCCTTATCTACCTTGGTGACATCTGCCATGGTGCTTTCAACCCCCTCATCAGAGTCACTGATATAAATTGGAAAACGTTGAGGGCCCAGCATTGACCTGCTCATCCCAAGGAGTGGCATAGTGGCTGGCACTGCTGCCTCACAGCACCAGGGACCCAGGTTTGATTCTACCCTTGGGCGAGTGTCTGTGTGGCGATCCCTGTGGCTGTGTGGGCTTCTGCCAGGTACTCTGGTATCATCCCACAGTCCAAAGATGTGCAGGTTGAGGGATTGGCCATGGGAAATGCAGAGTTACAGGGAAAGGTCTGGGTGGGATGCTCTTTGGAGGGTCAGTGTGGATTTGTTGGACCAAAAAGCCTGTTTCCACACTGTGGGGATTCTATTCTGACAATCTGAAAAGGACTCATTGTCATAGATGAAGGCCATTTGGGTCAAAGTCTGTGCTGTATCATCTGGGACCAATCATTTACCTTGTCCCCTTATCCTTTAATCATCCAAAATCTTCTGGAATTCCCCAGTTGATCCTGCCTCCACCACATTTCTAAGCAGTGCACTCCACACCCTAACTACTCACTGAGTGAGAAAGGTTTTTCTCACATCACCCTCGCTTCATTTGCATATTACTTTAAATCCGTGCCCCCTCGTTCTTTTTCTTCTTTTAGTTGTGGATAGCTTCACTATCACCTGATGAAGGAGCGTCGCTCCGAAAGCTAGTGTGCTTCCAATTAAACCTGTTGGACTATAACCTGGTGCTGTGTGATTTTTAAGTCAGAAAGATTGGTGTTCATATGGAACCGTTCACAACCATCCAATGTTCTCAAGTGCTAACTACCAGTGATGTACTTATAGAAGTGTAGTCACTGGTATAATGTAGAATAGTTGCACAGCAAGATTCCTCAAACAACTCTGTGATACTGACCATTCTCCCCACCCTCACCCTCCTCTCATTTATCCACCTATTGTACTCTATGCTACTTTCTCCCCACCCCCACCCTCCTCTCATTTATCAGCTTTTCCAGCACCTCTAATCCAGAATCTGGTTTCCAGCATCTGCAGTCATTGTTTTTACCCGGGTACAGAGGAACCTCAATTATCCGGCATTCGAGTAACCGAATTTCGGATTATCCGAACAAGATCGCAAGTTCCGATGCTTGGCTAACTATGTTATCCGGCATTCGATTATCCAGCATTTGACTAACAGAATGAAATACTCCCTGCCCGTGTCCTTCGGATAATCGAGGTTCCTCTGTATTCTGCGTTTTTTCCCTCCTTTTATGTTTATTGAGGGGGGTGGTGTTGTCTGGGACACCAGATGTCACCTGCCTGTTCTTTATTTGAAATAGCGCCAATAAAGGTGTCTGGTCCAGTAGGATGGGCGCTACATTATATTGAAGATTATCCTAAAGATTACTGATCCACTGTATTGTACTGAAGATACATTTAAGATTTTACACTGAAGCAGTCACCCAGCGAAGGAAACAGCCATCTCAGAGGTGAAAGTGAGTTTTAGGCAGAAGACCGTGAGAAGTTCTGTGTTTTACATTTTAATGAAAAGAGCTGCTGTTAGTGAGTAGCCATCCAGTATAAGGGACCTTCTATGTATGTAATACTATCTCCTGAACAGCTGTGTTTATCTTACTTTTTGGTTCGTATGAAAAAAAGCTTTTGTGTATTATCGCACAGAGACTGGAGATATTGCAGGAGTTTTCAAAATATTCAGTCCGATGGCATAGGCAGATTTAAACATTGTGTAAAGTTGGGTCTTGATTGGGAACCTCACTAAGTATGACCAGGCATAGTGCTGCAATTAACTCCCATCCCTCGATTTACTTTAACTCTTTGTCTTTATCCGTTGATCATTATCCTGTGTGACTTGCAGGAAGGGTATGCAACACAATAATAAATAATTCACATTGGCCTCTGGTTATTGTGGGTGTGTCAGCATTCAATGGCTCTATTGAGCTTTATTGTCACAATAACTGAGACCTTCCATCATTGGGAAGGGTATAAAAGTCTTCCTGTTTATAAACCCAATCTTCTGTGTGAGGGCTTCTGCTTCATGTTTGTGTAACAGTGAAATCTGCTGCAATCTGGGATGTCACGGTGGCTCAGTGGTTAGCACTGCTGCCTTGAAAGCATGAGGGTGCTGGCTTCAATTCCAGCCTCAGGTGACTGTCTGTGTGCACGTCACACATTCTCCCTGTGTCTGTGTGTGTTTCCTCCCACAGTCCAAAGATTTGGATGGGTATATGAATAGAAAGGGTTTGGAGGGATATGGGCCGGGTGCAGGCAGGTGGGACTAGATTGGGTTGGGAAAGCTGGTCAGCATGGATGGGTTGGACCGAAGGGTCTGTTTCCATGCTGTACTTCTCTATGACTCTATGTGCAGGTTAGGTTGGTTGGCCATGCTAAATTGCCCATCATATCCATGGATGAGCAGGATAGTTAGGTTAGCCATGGGATATGTGAGGTTACAGGGATAAAGTTGGAGAGGTGGTGGGTCTGGATGGGATTCTCTTCAGAGGTTCAGTGTGGACTTGATGGGCCAAATGGTCTGCACCCACAATGTAGGGATTCTATGAGCTTGTTTTATCCTCCACTGTTCCATTTAGAATCATAAAATCGTACAGTCGAGAAGAGACACTTCAGCCTATCAAATCTGTATTGCCAAAGCTAGACTGAATCTAATTGGCTCCTTGTCTATTTTCTTCTTTTTTCCACAACAAAGCAATATCCCTTGAAACCTGTAAAACTTCTTCCAATCCCACATTATTGAGATACATGAATTAATTGAATATATTGGAATACAGAGTAAAACTCCATAAGTAGTTGATGATATCATTCTTGGAGGACTGGCTAGCAGTGAGAATGATATCAAGGCAAAATACTGCGAATGCTGGAAATCTGAAACAAGAACAGAGAATGCTGGAGAAACTCAGCAAGTCCAGCAGTAACTTTGGAGAGAGAAGCAGACTTAACATTTTGAGTCCAGTTTGATTGCTCTTCAAAACACGATATCAAGGATGAGATTCATATGATTCAATTGCAACAAGTACTGCATAGGCTGGCAGTATGGATAGACAAGTAGCAGATGGAGTTTAGCATTGAAGTGTAGCACTGATGCATTTTGGAGAAAGGAACAGGGAGAGGAAATACAGATTTCATTGCACAGTGACAAGATAGAGCTAACAAGACAAAGAGATCAGGGAGGGGTTCAAATGCACAGATCTTTCAAACTCACAGGAAATGTTCAGGCATTGGTTCACAAAGCGGTTGGGATTCTAAGCAGGCTGGTGAACTAAAACCTTGGAGTCCCAAGCTCTGAGCCATTGCTGGCTGCTGTAGAGCTCCAGTAACATATTAGAAGTTGTCCTGTCACTCTAACAGGACCCTGTTCTCACATGCCCCAATCCCATCCTTACAGTCCTCACTCCGGAATCGTGACCGCTTCCAATGCTCGCTGTGTGGGTCACCATGGAAACAGTGTGGCAAGGACTGCCATGAGTGGTCTTGGTCTTCATGAATACAAGTACTGAGTATAACAGTAATGCTGAACTTGTATAAAGCACTGGTTAGGCTGCAACTACAATCTTGCCTCCAGTTCTGGTCGCCGCATTTTAGGAAGGACATGAGAGGCAATGGGAAGCTGACCCACTACCTGAGAAGCTAGTATGATCCCAGGAGCTGAAATCCTGTCCAGCGAGGGTGGCCATCTAACCAGAGGAAGCAGGTAGCTCTCCAATACTGCTGCTGGGAGCAATGCAGCTCAAGGTTACTGAAGGATCCAGGCCAGAGATGGCTGATGGCTGGATGATGTGGTGTAGGCATCACAGGATGGGAGAGCTACCTGTCGCTTCCCTCCCACTTCTGGATGCAGGGTCTCTCAGTCAGGAACTAAATGCCCTCTGAGGAGACCACAAGTAAATCCATCAAAGATTTTCTTTTCTTTGAGCTCTCTGCATGGTGAGTCCTCTTCACAATTGAACTAGTTGAATAGCAGCGACGTGAGGAGGAGGCCCTTGGGTGGGGATTTGTTGTTCAAATGAGTGCTTCAGTTGGGGGCAGCGTGGTGGCTCAGTGGTTAGCACTGCTGCCTCACAGCACCCGGGACCTGGGTTCAATTCCAGCCTCGGGCAACTGTCTATGTGGAGTTCACACATTCTCCCTGTGTCTGTGTGGTTTCCTCCGGATGCTCCGGTTTCCTCCCATGGTCGAAAGATGTGCAGGTTAGGTGAATTTGCCATGCTAAATTGCCCTATCGTGCCCAGGAATGTATAGGTTAGGTGTATTAGTCAGGGGTAATGTAGGGTAATGGGTCTTGATATGATGCTCTTCGGGGAGGGGCGGTGGACTTGCTGGGCTGAAGGGCCTGTTACCACACTGTAGGGATTCTAATTCTAATTCTAATTGGTCTTGGGGGCTGGAAGACTATCCATGAGTCTGTCTAACCCCGAGGTGGGTATTCAGAAAGTGGGGTCTTCACCCAGCACCCTCCTACCCAGTTAAGTGAGCCCCAAACTCCCAACCCTGCCTCGATGGAGGGCTTTAAATTCTTCCCTTTGAGAAGATGTGAAGGAAATGGAAATGGTCAGAAGGCCACTGCCTGTGAGGATGGTGGAAATGAATACAATAAATAAAAATAAAAATGGCTGGTTGTTGGAGAGAAATGAACCTCCAGGGCTGGGGGGACAGAGTGAGGAGTTGAGAACTGACTGGAACTGTTGAACTGAGAGCTGTCATGACTCAGTGTATTAATTGCCTCCTTTTGATCCCCTCCTAATCCCATATTGCCTCTACAGGAGAGAGAATAGAAAACCAACTATTCTGTTCTAGAACATCTGAATCAGAATTACTCCAAAGCAGTGTCATTGACTCAAAACATTAACTCTGTTTTTCTCTCCACAGACCTGCTGAGTTCCACCATCTCTTGATGTTTTGCTTAGAATCTCAGTAATCTTATTCAATTACAATGACTGGAGCTGCTAAAGTTGAAAATATAGCTTATGATTCAATGATTTATTTTTAATCATTGTTCTAGCTGTTTTGATTGGGATTGGCAGTTTAAAACAATTGGATTTATTAATTATCTCCTGTGAATCTCATTTCACCTCTTTCATTGCCTCTTTCTCCTCCTGTATGTTCTTTTCTTATACAACTCTTTAATTACTTTGTTCTAACATTGCTCTCTGTGCCTTCAGTTGTTGGGGCCCTCAGACCTCTCCATCTCAATACCGTTCTTCCCTCTATTAAGACATTGACCTAATATCTCTTATTGTGGCTTGGTGTCCAATGCTGACGAAGTCTTGCTATGTTTAGCACATGTTATGAATGCAAACTGTTACTCCAGGAATCCAATCAGTTATTAAACACACGTCATATCTGGGTTAGCAGTGATGTAGTTCACTGTGATATTCAATTCTTATCTTAAATCATTGTTTCCTAAATCTTTTCCAGGAATTGTAAAAACACACATCAAAGAAATAGACCATTTAATCCATCATGCTTGTACTAGCTCTTTGATGGATAGCTGTGCTTAGTCTGATATGCACCTGTAAGTTCCTCAATCTCACATTCTTGTCCAATTCTCTTTCAACATTATCCTCCGAATCAGTGTCTACTCCCTTTTCAGGTAGGGTGTTGTGAATTTTGAAAACTCTCTGAAAGCAAATGCCTTCACCCCCCAGCCAGCTTCTACTTATAGTCAGACTCTACCTACAGTGGGTTTGCTGCCTTCTAACTGGACAATGCTCATGGATTTGCGAGCACTGTGCAATTCGACAGGATGTTCAAAATATAGAGGAACCTCGATTATCTGGCTCTCGATTAACCGAATTTTGGATTATCCGAAAAAGATTGCAAGGTCCCAAGGCTAACTATGTTATCTGGCACTGGATTATCTGGCATTTGATTAACTGAACAAAATACTCCCCACCCGTATCCTTCAGCTAATCGAGGTTCCTCTGTATTGCAGCTTTGTCTCACAAAACAGCAACTTCCATTTCTATAGTAACCTTACCACAGAAAAGTAAACTTCTTGACAGTTCAATCATGCAGAAATCTATATTGAGCCAAAGTGTAGTGTGTGATGTTTGATTATGCTTATCTGATCACAGATTTTTGTACAGTGCTTGGTTGCTTGATGATAAGGTTGTGAGTCAAGGGATTGACTGCAAACTGTTAGAGAAAAAATGTTAGGGAGAGACTAGACATGCTGGTTTCTGCTATGACTGCATATATATTAAAAGTTCTGCAAAGTTCGAAGGTGTTTTAAGTCGTGCAAATAAGCTATTTAAATTTAGAATTATCTCTGCACTATTGTGAGATAAAAAATATATATAGCAATCAATCCAAATACTGAAGGTTGGATAGAAGATTAGTTAAAGGGCCATGATGACACTCTTAAAAGAGGAGAGAGAAATTGAGAGGCAGAGAGTGTTAGGGAGAAAGCTTATAAAGCAGATGGCTGAATTATTTATTTGACAAGGGTGCAAAGATGCACATGAGTTGGGAGTTGGAAGAATGCAGCATTGTTAGGTAGTTCAAAGCTGGTGCTGAAAATGTGTTGCTGGAAAAGCGCAGCAGGTCAGGCAGCATCCAAGGAGCAGGAGAATCGACGTTTCGGACATGAGCCTTGAGGGGCGGGGCTCAAGGGCAGAGGAGCGTGAAGTGGAGGAGATGCGGTGGAGAGCATCGTCGATCACGTCTGGGGGGATATTGCGGTCTTTGAAGAAGGAGGCTATCTGGGTTGCACGGTATTGGAACTGGTCCTCCTGGGAGCAGATGCGGCAGAGACGAAAGGAATTAGGAATATTGGATGGCGTTTTTACAGGGGGCAGGGTGGGAGGAGGTGTAGTCTAGGTAGCTCTGGGAGTTGGTCGGTTTCTAGTAAATGTCTGTGATGATTCGGTCACCCAAGATCAGTCTCCAGTCCTAATGCAAGAATCTTAAAATTGGACTTTAAAATCCTCTCTAAGAGTGAAATTGCCCTGTATGAAGCACAGTCCTCTGGGACCTTCCCTTTTTAAGAAAATATTGGGCCTCTCTCAGAGATGGTGGGAGACAGTCATGACTGTACGAGTCATTGAACATGTTGTGAATTGGGCCTGACAATATATTTATAAATTCCTTATAGAATTTGCTGGGAAGTCCATCAGGACCGGGCCCCTTTCCACTCTGAAGCTGCCTCACAGCTTCCTGCACCTCTTGCTCTGATAAGGAGGCATTGCGAAAAGACTCTTGTTTGGGGGGGGTCACACGCGGGAGCTCCAGGCACTTGAAAAAAGACTCCATCCCTGGTGCGCCCCTCCTCAGATTTTGGGCAGGAGGTAGAAACGGGCGGTGCGGGGTTGTGGGACTATGAGATTGGAGGCGGTGGATGGGGAGATACCCTGAGGTGATGAGGTTATGGATGGTCTGGGAGATGGTTTGGTAGTGGGAGGTGGGGTCATGGTCAAGGGGGCAGTAGGAGGAGGTGTCCACGAGCTGTCATTTAGCCTCAGCGGTGTAAAGCTCTGTGCGCCAAACTACTACCGCGCCTCCCTTGTCTGCCGGTTTGATGGTGAGGTTGGGGTTGGAATGGAGAGAATGGAGGGCTGCAGGTTCAGAGAGTGAGAGGTTGGAGTGGGTGAGAGGGATGGAGAGGTTGAGGCGGTTAATGTCGCCGCGGCAGTTGGCTATGAAGAGATTGAGGGCAGGTAAGAGGCCAGCACAGGGTGTCCAGGTGGATAGGGTGCGTTGGAGGCGGGAGAAGGAGTCGTCAGAAGGTGGGCGAGAATCCTGGTTGAAAAAGTAGGCGCGGAGGCGAAGGCAGCGGAAGAATTGTTCGATGTCTCGCCGCGTGTTGAACTCGTTAATCCGAGAGCATAGGGGGATGAAGGAGAGGCCTCTGCTGAGGACTGATCTTTCACCCTCAGAGAGGGGTAGTTCCGGAGGGATGGTGAAAACACGGCAGGGCTGGGAGCTAGGACCTGGTGTGGGGCTGGAGCTGGGAGTGGGGCGGGGTTAGGTCTGGGGACGGAGATCGGCGTGGGGGCAGGGTTAGGCGTGCGAACGGAGATTGGCGTGGGAAAAGTTACAGAGGTCAGAAAGGATGAAGCCATTCAGGGATTTGAACACAAGGGCTTGAGTTGAAAACTTGAGATGTTTTCAACTGTTGGATGATGTGGAGTTTATGGAGAGTGAAGTACAGGAGAACATTGGATGAATTGCATCTGGAGGTGACAAGGGATGGATGAGGATTTTGGTAGCAGATGAGCTGAGGCAGAGATAAAGGTGAAATATCCCTGGGTGACAAATCCTTTCCATTATTTCAAATATTATAAGGATGTAATAAATGAACACTTGGGCATAGTTAACATGGGTTGGTCAATGGGAAAAGCAAGTTTGATGAACTTATGAGAGCTTTTAGCGGATGTTACTAATGTTACTGATGAGAGGGCACTGGTGAACAATATACATTTAGACACTCAGAAGGCTTTTGATAAAGTCCACCAGAGGAGATTGGTCAGCAAAATGAAAACGCATGGGATCGGAGGGAATGTTCTGGCATCGATTAATGATTGGCTTACAGGCAGGAATCAGAGAGTAGGAATAAATGGATTAATCTTGCTTTGGTAACTAGTGGGGAACTGAAAAAAATCAGGACTTGGGTTCCAACAGTTCACAATGATTTTGATGTGGGAACTGAATGTAATGCAGTAAATGTTTTATTAAGTAGCACCTATTTAAGCAGGAATATGTCTGTTGATCAAATAGTCCAGTTGATCAAGAAGTACATACAATCAATGTCAACGCGCACACTGAGTAATAAAAATGTAATGCTGTTATACTTTATTGACATATAATTCACTTTAATAATATTGCAACTTTGCCTTCAATAAAACTCACCCACATCCTCAAATGACTACTCAGACATCCTGGAAATTGTGAAAAAACAGTAAGCAGAATGTGTAGATGTACAAAGGAACCTGATTGTTTCCTTCAGTAAGTCACTGAAAGCTAACATGCAGCAAGTAGTTAGGAAATCTAATGGAATGTTAGCCTTTTTTGCAAGAAGATTTGTGTATAGCAATGGCAAAGTCTTGCTTCACTTGTCCTATGATCCTGCTGCACTAGCTACCTGATAAAGGAGCAGTGCTGCGAAAGCTTGTACTTCCAGAGAAACCTGTTGGACTATAACCTGGTGTTGTGTGATTTTTAACTTTGTTCACTTGTATAGAAAGCTGGTTAGATGGCACCTAGAACATTGTGTCTAGCTTTTTCTCCCTCTCACCTTAGGCAGGATATTATTACAGGAGTAAGTGAGGTCTGCAGATGCTGGAGATCAGAGCTGGAAATGTGTTGCTGGAAAAGCGCAGCAGGTCAGGCAGCATCCAGGGAACAGGAGAATCGACGTTTTGGGCATTCCTGAAGAAGGGCTTATGCCCGAAACGTCGATTCTCCTGTTCCCTGGATGCTGCCTGACCTGCTGCGCTTTTCCAGCAGGATATTAATACAATAGAGGGAGCACAATGGAGGTCCACCTGACTTGTCCCTGGGTTGGAGGGACTGTCCTTTGAAGAGAGTGTGGACAAATTGGAGTTGTGTTCTATAGAGTTTCAAGGAATGAGAGGTGATCTCATTGGAAGCCATAAAATACTTGAAGGGATAGACGACGTGGATGTAGGTAAGATCTTTCCCATGTTGGAGAATCTAGAAACTAAGCGGAGAGCACTCAACATGGAGATTTGGAGAGCTTTCTTTTACTCAGAGGGCAGTCAATCTGTGCGATTCTCTGTCCAGAGGGCTGTGGTCAAGACTTTCATCGTCATTTGGCAATTATTCTGTTTCTTGATTGAGTTTTCAGAATCTGACTATCGCCAGCAAGGAACACTTTGATAACTCCCCATTGTCTAAATCTTTAAGAGCTCACTTTGATCTATTTCTTGTATTGTGAACAGAAACTGAACTCTCACTATTACCCTGCTTGGTTGTTAATACAATATAACTGTACATTGCTTTTCCACTGTGTGTACTGCATTACTTCTGTGTCTCAAACAGCACCTGTCTTTCTCCTGCAAGACACACTGAAAAGGTGTTAAAACTTCTACTTTATTTCAATAGGTTCCTATTTCAGTAAGTTTGATAACTACAAGAAAAAGAATTCAAATTCTTTCAGTACAATAACCAGATTACATGTGAATGTCTCTGAGTTAAAGTGTAACTCAAAATGTTATACTTTTGTCAAGTTCAGCATTCACGACAAGTCACAATTGCAAAAGTATTCTTGTGATAAAACAATTTGTAAACAGTATGACTGGATGAGAATGTGTTCCTCTGAGTGGTCTTCTGTACGAATTCACTGCTGTGAGAAGGGTTCAGATATGTGTTGGAGTATCTAGATGTAAAAGCAGAATTGTCTTCATTTGGTATTTAGCATGATCCCGCATAGTGCTTAGATTGTATATCTGTGAAAAGTATTCTCTGAAGTGATGTTAAGTGTATCCTTTTACACAGATCTCCAGAAATAATTGCTGAAATTAGTTTTTTCCTGTTTGCAAAGTTCAGATATGGTGATAACTCATACTCAATTTTCTCATCTCCTGTTCATCATCCATGGCTGAGATTGATAGGAATCAGGGCTAGACTGTATGGAGCCATGTGTTGATGGGGCTTCAGGTTAACATCAGCTGTACAGCAGCAAGGCTAAAAGTGCAAAAGGCAAGTAAAGCAGCAAACTAAGAACATAACATGGAAAGAGTATCTTTCTGTTCATGTATTGACCCTTGCACAATTAGTCCAAGCTTCTAAACTGAGAATGCTATCAGTCAAAACTACGACTTAAAACAGCTGTGGGAATCCCCAGACAATTCTGTTCTGTGTTGTCTTCATATTGAAGCTAAGATATTTGCCTGAAATCTGTGTGATCCTAAGAGAGAATATTGGAAGTGAGCATTTATCATAAACCCAAACATGGCATGGCCTGTGCACAATTCGTGATATCAATGTTGTTAAAATCTGCATCTTTGTAATTATATCCAGATTGTTTCTTTTTTATGCGCGACGCATAAATAGAAAAGGAGTCAATATTAGAATGACAGATACTTGGGCTGCTTGTGAAGCAAAGTCTTTGAGAGCAGCCTTGTGTGGTTGGAAGATGCAACATGACATAATATAGCATTATCAGGAAGACAGCTTCAATAGAGACAGTATTTGTGATTCATTAATGTAGCAAACATTGGGGTGGGGAAGGTAGTAATCAAGGCTTATGCCCGAAACATCGATTCTCCTGCTCCTTGGATGCTGCCTGACCTGCTGCGCTTTTCCAGCAACACATTTTCAGCTCTGATCTCCAGCATCTGCAGTCCTCACTTTCTCCTCGAAGGTAGTCATCAAACAGGTTTTCGTGAAGGCCTGAGGAGCATCCAATTATTGAGACAGTAAACTATAGAGAGAATTGCATAAGAAGCAGTTCAGAGAAGGTTCACTTAACTGACACCTAAAGGGGATGTGCGCGTTATATGAGTAAAGGTTGGACGGTTTGATTCTTTGGACATAGATGTTACTGGCTGATTTATTACCCATCCCTAGTTGCACTTGAGAAGGTGATGGTGAGCTGCCTTTTTGAACCACCACAATCCATGTGCAGTAGGCTGATCCAGAATGCCCTTAGGGAGGGAATTCCAGGAATTTGACTCAGCAATGGTGAAGGAATAGTGATTTATTTTTGAGTCAGGATGATGAGTCGCTTTGAGGGAAGCTTGCAAGTAGTGGTGTTCCCATGTATCTGCTGCCATTGTCCATCGAGGTGGTAGCAGTTGTGGATTCGGAAGGTGCTGTCTAAAGATCTTTGGTGAATTGCTGCAGTGCATCTTGTAGATGGTGCACACCATAGCTATTGATATTGGTGGTGGAGGGAGTAGATGCTTGTGGATGCAGTTCCAATCAAGCGGCTGCTTTGTCCTGAATTGTGTAAAACTTCTTCAGTGTTGTTGGTGTTGCACTTAACCAGAAAGTGGGGAGTATTCCATCACACTCCTAACTTGTGCCTTGTCATTAGTGGACAGGTTTTAGGGAGTCAAGAGGTGAGTTACTCACCACAATATTCCTAGCCTCTGACCTGCTCTTGTAGCCACTATGTTCATGTGATGAGTCCAGTTGAGTTTTCGGTCAATGGTAGCCCCCAAGATGTTGATAATGTGGATTCAATTATGGTAGCACCATTGAATGTTGAGGGGCAGTTGTTAGATTGTTTCTTAATGGAGATGGTCTTTCCTGATATTTGAATGGTGTAAATGTTACTTGTCAGCCCAAGCCTAGATATTGTCCAGATTTTGTTGCATTTGAAGATGGTCTGCTTCAGTATTTGAGGAATCATGAAACTTGCTAAACATTGGTGCAATCATTGGTGAATATCCCCATTTCTCACCTTATGATGGAGGGAAGGTCATTGATGAAGCAACTGAAGAAATTTGCCTCTAGGATATTGCCCTGAGGAACCTCTATAGATCTGTTCTGGAGCTGAGATGATTGACCTTCAACAACCACAGCCATCTTCTTATGCGCTAAGTATGACTCCAACCAATGGAGAGTTTGGTGCCCACTAATTCCAGTTTTGTGAATGATCCTTGATGCCACACTTGGTTGAATGTGACCTTGATGTCAAGGAGTGTGACTGTCATGTCACCTCTGGCTCCTTTGTCCATGTTTGAGGCTATAATGAGGCCAGGAGCTGAGTGGCCCTGGCAGATCCCAAACTGGATGTCACTGAGCAGGTGCTGCTTGATAGCACTGTTGATAACACCTTTCATCACTTTACTGATGATGAAGAGTCGACTGATGGGGCAGGAATTGGCTGAGTTAGGTCTGTCTTGTGTTTAATGGAGGAGGTCAGTTAGCTCATTTGTTTGGATAGTTGGTTTGTTGTGCAGAGTGATACGAACAGTGTGGGTTCAATTCCTGCACCGGCAGAGGTTACTATGAAGGACTCTCCTTCTCAATCTTGCTCCTTTCCTGAGGCGTGATGACCTCAGGTTGAACCACCATGAGTCATCTCTTGGTAATGTGAGAGCTGCCCTGCGGTCCATTTGGAGTGTGGTACCTTTACCTTAAATCCAATAGAGTTCAGAAGAATGAGAGTCAATAGGGTGGCACGGTGGCTCAGTGGTTAGCACTGCTGCCTCACAGCACCAGTGTCCCAGGTTCAATTCCAGCCTCGGGTGACTGTGTGGAGTTTGTGCGTTCTCCCCGTGTCTGCGTGGGTTTCCTCCGGCTGCTCCAGTTTCCTCCCACAGTCCAAAGATGTGCAGGCCAGGTGAATTGGCCATGCTAAATTGCCCATAGTGTTAGGTCCATTAGTTGGAGGGAGATGGGTCTGGGTGAGTTACTCTTCAAAGGGTCACTGTGGACTGGTTGGGCCGAAGGACCTATTTCCATACTGTAGGGTATCTAATCAAAAAAAAACTTTACTAGGCATTTGGAGTTTAATTTTGATAAATGTGAGGTGCTACGTTTTGGAAAGGCAAATCAGGACAGGGCTTATATACTTAATGGTAAGGTCCTGGGGAGTGTTGTCAAACAAAGAGACCTTGGAGTGCAGGTTCATAGTTTCTTGAAAGTGGAGTCTCAGAGAGATAGGAGAATGAAGAAGGTATTTGGTATACTTTCCTTTATTGGTCAGAGTATTGAGTACAGGAGTTGGCACATCATGTTCTAGCTATACAGGACATTGGTTAGGCCACTTTTGGAATATTGTGTGCAAATCTGGTCTCTGCTATAGGAAGGATATTGTGAAACTTGAAAGGGTACAGAAAAGATTTACAAGGATGTTACCAGAGTTGGAGGGTTTGAGCGAAATGGAGAGGCTGACTAGGCTGGGGCTATTTTCCCTGGAGCGTCGGAGGTTGAGGGGTGATCTTATAGAGGTTTATAAAATCATGAGGGACATGGATAGGGTAAGTAGACATGGTCTTTTCCCTGGGTTGGAGAGTCCAGAACTCGAGGCCAAAGATATAGGCAAAAAATATAAAAGGGACCTAAAGGGCATCTTTTTCACACAGAAAGTGGTGTGTGTACGTGGAATGAGCTGCCAGAGGAGGTGGTGGAGTCTGGTACAATAACAGCATTTAAAAGGCATCTGGATGGGTATATGATTGGGAAGGGTTTAGAGACATATGGGCCAAATGCTGGCAATGCGATTAATTTAGGGTATCTGGTCAGCATGGACAAGTCTGGAGAGCTGTGATTTCTGCTTTTTCGGGCTGTTGTGGTGCAGTACTAGTGCCCCTAGCTCTGAGCCAGGAGATCTGCGTTCAAGAGGTGTGCAAGAACATCTGCAGAAATGCTTAACAACAGATTTATAAGGAGCTCTTGGGGTGCAGTGGTAGTGCCAGTACATCTGAGCCAGGAGGCCTGATTTCAAGGCCTCCTTGAAATCACATCTTTAATCAGGTTGATTTGAAAATCTCCAAGCTTCCCCACCCTGAGTGCACTTGACAAGGTGGATGCTGGTGGGAGAATCCAGAAATAGGTGAAACAGTTGAAAATTAAGGGGTCTCCCACTTGTGCCACAGATGATACATCTTTTCTGTGATGGTGAATGTAGGGAACTCGCTCCCCTCAAGACTCGTGAATGTTAGGTCATTGAATACTTTTAAGGTGGTGGTGGATCGAGTCTCAACTAATAAGGAAGTTGAAAGTTATCAAGGAGGTGGTTAGACAGACAAGGGGATTGATGTCACAATCAGATCAGCCATGTCCTTATCCAATGGCAGTGCAGGCCCCAGGATGCGATTAGCCCTTATTCCTAATTCTTATGTTTGTCTGTCCTTATGTATGATACAAATGGAGGCAGGAGGCAAATTTGTGAATAGGAGGCATAGGAAGATGGAGCATCAGCCAAGTGGTAGGGAAGAAAACAAAAAGGATTCCATTGTGTATTTTGTTTTCCCTAATGGAAACAAATCTGAACTTCCAAGCGTTCTCTCGTGTAGGGGGTCTCTATAATGCTGTAGTCTGTGCTGAAGCAGGAAGTTTTGTTTGGATGCAAGAAATTAAATATTTGAGAAATAGTTGGAAGCACGATATTTCATTAAGGTTGAAATTTGTGTGAAAGTTTTGGCATGTCATTGAAGATTTCCATATCAGGTTTCTGTATGCATTGTTGTAATGAGACTGTCCACCTTTATAAAATAAGGAGGTTCTCCACTTTACAACATGGTGGGGGGGGGGGGGGGGAGGTCTTCCCAGAAGGGCAGTGCTGAGCTGGAGTTGACAGAGTGGAGAGGTGAAAGAGATGAGGTAGCATGGGATGAGGAGTAGGATATTCAGCCTTTCAAAAGTGTTGTGTCATTTAGTTACAACGCTGGCCTCTTTCTCTGCTCCATCTACCTTCCTTTGGTTCCTATCCCTAAATACCCTTGCCCAGCAAAAATCTAACAATAAGAATAAAAGCAAAATACTGCAGATGCTGAAAATCAGAAAAAACACAGAGAATGTAGGAGAAACTCAGCAGGTCTGGCAGCATCTGTGGAGAGACAAACAAAGCTAACATTTCAAATCTGGTGTAACTTATAAAAACTGGGCTCCATGAGGACCCCAGGAGAAAGTGAGCATTGCAGCTGTTGGAGATCAGAGTGGAGAGTGTGGTGCTGGAGAAGCACAGCAGGACAGGCAGCATCTGAGAAGCAGAAGAATCGATGTTTTGAATCAAAGAATCAAGATGAAGGGCTTATTCCCGAAACATCGATTATCTTGCTCCTCGGATGCTGCCTGACCTGCTGTGCTTTTCCAGTGACACTCTCCCAATCCCATGAGGACCGCTGCCTGGTACAACCTAGTGGTAGAGTTGGCAAATGCTACAAGGTACCAGGAGTGGCCACCTGGGAAAATACCACATGGTTGCAGCAGTATGGATCTGACACCTATTGTGAGGAAGAGATAAAATCTAGAAGATCCAAAACTAAAGGGGATAAAAAAGTGACTTTATCACTTTAAGAGCATTAATGCTTTAAGAAGGCACAGATAGTCAGTCAGCAGTTGAAATATGATTATTGACAAAAGAGATACAGTAACAGTCATGGGAACAGCAAAAAGGCGAGCTCGCCATTCCAAAAACAAAACTTCATTCAGAAGCTGTTAAGAAATTTGGAGTTTAATGTAGGTAAGTGTGAGGTGCTGCATTTTGGAAAGTCAGATCAAGGTAGGAGTTTCATGGTGAATGGTAGAGCCTTAAGGAGTGTAGTGGAACAGAGGGACCTTGGAGTTCAGGTGCATGGTCCTCTGAAAGCGGAGTCACAGGTAGACAGGGCAGTGAAGAAGGCTTTTGGCACACTAGCCTTCATCAGTCAGGGCATTGAGTATAGAAGGTGGGAAGTTATGTTGCAGTTGTACAGGACATTGGTGAGGCCGCACCTGGAGTATTGTGTTCAGTTTTGGTCACCTTGCCATAGGAAGGATGTTATTAAACTGGAAAGTGTGCCGAAGAAATTTACAAAGATGTTGCCAGGACTCAAGGGTCTGAGTTAAAGAGAGAGGTTGGACAAGCTAGGACTTTTTACTTTAGAGCGTAGGAATCTGAGGAGGGACCTTATAGAAATGTGTAAGATCATGAGAGACATGGATAGATTGAATGCACTCAGTCTTTTTCCCAGGGTTGGGGAATTGAGGATGAGAGGGCATCAGTTTAAGGTAAGAGAGGAAAGAATAAAAGGGAACCTGAGAGGCAACGTTTTTACACAGAGGGTGGCACGCAAATGGAATGAGCCACCAGTGGGTACATTAATAATATTTAAAAGGCATTTGGACAAAATAGGAAAGGATTAGAAGGATATGGGCCAAGTACAGGGAAATGGGATTAGCGTGGATGGACATTTTGATCAGCATGGACCAGTTTGTGCCAAAGGGCCTGTCTCCATGCTGTAGGACTCTATGACTCTAAATGCAGGAGCAGGAGTGTGTGCATTGAGAGAAAAGCAAACTACACTCAGAAAGTACAGAGGCCTTAGTGAAGGAGGCTTAGTAAAGAGCTGCTGAAGGTTCGAGGATGTATAATTAGAAATCAAAAAGGGAAAATGGAATGATTTTGAGACGCCGGTGTTGGACTGGGGTGTACAAAGTACTCTCCACAGTAACCTAATGAAGAAGCAGCGCTCCGAAAGCTAGTGCTTCCAAACAAACCTGTTGGACTATAACCTGGTGTTGTGTGATTTTTAACTTTGGAAAATAGAATAACATTGCAAAATTTAAGAAGACTAGAAAGGAAAAGCAGAAGAGCGTAAAAAAGGGTTCTCACCCCTCACACTGAGTATCACCACCATCAACACTCGACTGCAGCTCCAAAGAACAGTGCAAAACAATATATTTAGACTAAGGTTACAGAATTATAAAGGCCTTAGAATTTGTTTAAGTTAAAAAGGAACAAATCTGAATTTAGTACAAGATGAAACTCAGGAAAAATGAAAGGTTTAAAAGAAACTGGACTCCGTAATTAAGCTATGATTTCTGCAAAAAGATTTATAAAGGCCTCAGCCAGAGAACTTTACTGAAACATTTGCACAGCGGAAATTGCGTGGTGTCTTTTATATTGCAAAAGGTAAGAAAGCCTCCAGTTTTATGTGAGAAGAAGTGAGCAACTCCATCTTGACTGTAGAAGGCGGGAAAACTTTCGAAATGGTAGCCACCATTTTGGTCACAAAAATCCCAGCAAGCAGTACAGAGATGCAGCATTACAAGAAACCAGGTTCAAGAATTTTGAAATAGATAAATTACTACAGAACAGCTAGTAATATGAATTAAAATGTTGTTGAAGAATTCAATACAGAAATACAGAATTAACCAGACTAGCTTTTTTTAAAATCGGAAGTGGGCATCGCTGGCTGGGTCAGCATTTATTGCCGTCCCTAGTTGCCCATTGAGAAGGTGGTGGTGAGCTGTAATCCACATATAGTAAGTTGACCTACAATGACGTTAGGGAGGGGATTCCAGGATTTTGACCCAGTGACCCTGAAGGAATAAAGGGAGCACTGCAACATTGTTATGAGAGTCTGACAAGCTCTACAATCATTCAATTCAATGCAGCATTGGTGAACACAAGGATATGAGATTCAGGAATAGTTGATTGCAAGCAATATTAAAATGATTTACAGTGATAAGATTAATCAGCTCTTTGAGAAAGAATAGAAGAAAAGAAACAGTACTTCTGTAGATTCATGGTTGAAGAAGGATCATACAGAACACAAGATGAAACTGTGAAGGAGACAGTTCTTAAGGTAAATCATTGCATCAAAATAACACCATAAGTGCAAAAGTATCAGACAGTTGCAGGGTTTCAAAAATGTAGGCAGTGACACAGGCAAAGATCTAAAAATGTTGGAGAAATCTCCTTCAAAAAAGCAACCAGAGGGGAAATAGATGATCCTCGTGATCAAGCCTTCACTGGACTTGTTTAGGATTGTGTATATCCTGTACAGTTAAAGCCTGATACAAGGGGCGATGTTGTTACCCTATCAGACCTATGGCTGAAGAAGCAGATGCTATGGCCTACAGAGATTCGATTAGTGGTGTAGATGGAGCCATGAGCAGAATCATCAGAATGCTTCAAGCTACAACATGATACACGCAAAGATATTGAAAATGTGAATGTTTTTCGCAATCAACAGTCTTCATTGTTGAGTCAGCGTGCTTGTGGGGCGCAGCAGGTCAGGCAGCATCCAAGGAACAGGAGAATCGATGTTTCGGGCATAAGCCCTTCTTCCTGAAGAAGGGCTTATGCCTGAAACGTCGATTCTCCTGTTCCTTGGATGCTGCCTGACCTGCTGCGCTTTTCCAGCAACACATTTTCAGCTCTGATCTCCAGCATCTGCAGCCCTCACTTTCTTCAGCGTGCTTGTCACAA
Organism: Chiloscyllium plagiosum; assembly: GCF_004010195.1. NCBI lineage: Eukaryota > Metazoa > Chordata > Chondrichthyes > Orectolobiformes > Hemiscylliidae > Chiloscyllium > Chiloscyllium plagiosum. Next base: position 35,767,952 of record NC_057741.1, read on the forward strand.
CTTCACCTTCCTTAGCTGAGTAGAGAGAGTTTGACCACCTCCCAGACAGCAACTGGTCCAGAAACAAGCTGTTATTGACCAAATGGTCAACAGGTAACCAGGAGAAGACTTCATTTGACCTCCCAAACTCGTGGCAGATGCCAAAAAGAGGAAAGGATCTGCTGAGTCAACTTGTGATTGGAGGTAAGAAATGTTTCGAATGGTCAAGAAGAAATGGTAGACACCAAGTCAGACAAGGCTGTACAAAATTCAACAAAAACAGAAGAGTGATCAGGACTGTGCTAACAGTCATTCATGAGCTATTGTGTTGAAGGCTCATCAGAACAAAAATCCCAAGATTTGGCTGAGAGCACATTCTTTGAGCATCAACTGCAGTTCATAATCATGGATGGCTTACAAGTGTTCGAGAAAAGACTCATCATTCCAGGAACCCTTCAGAAGATTTATTGGAAAAGATACACGGGAGATATATAACAGCCAGGGCTCAGCCAGTGGTGTGATGGTTGAGATCTCAGAAAAGATTGAAGATCTCACAACTCATTACGAATCAGCAATTATACAGGACTGTCAAGTTTGAAAACTATTCCTGTCACCAGTGAAGATAAGTCAGAAGATGGAAGTCAGCGACATTTCCCGGCTGAAGCAAATACTCAGGACAACAATGAGTTATGCAGCCCACTGGAACTCATTCAGGAATCTTTCACTGATGCTGTTGAGCAGGCTGACAATCAACTGAATACAGCAGAACAATCAATGCCAGTGCCAGAGATAGCAATGATGGAGCAGCAATCTTGCAGTAAGACGAAGGACTATGAAAATGTTTACTTCACCAAACAACATCAAAAGGTGAGTGAAGAACATCAAGCTCGCTCAATAATTCCACAGAGATAAGCTGCACATGGTCCATGGGTGTCAGAGCAGCATCTATATTCCAGGACTTAGTTAAGAAAATGAAAGTGTCTGGTCTAAGCGTCCAGAAGACTGCAAAAAATAGATGATCCCTTCCAGTTAGAAAGCAGTTTTCCGATCCAGGATTCCACAAGGATGAAAGCACTTATTTGGAAAGAGAAGTTGACCTTTGTGTGGGACATTCAGAAGATTAAAGGCCTCGCAGATCGATGTTAGGGGATGAGCAGGGAAGAGGTCTTTTGTGAAGCGTTTTGGGAGATTAAGGGTTCACCAGACAAGGTCATGGAATGGCAACAAATTCTCGAAGAAATGGCTCCCAACAGAAAGTTTGGGCAAAAGATAAAACTCCCCTTGTGGAGAAATGGTTTACAGATCCAAACCAGGATTAACAGTTCTCAAGAAACAGATCTATCATTCTCCCACGTGTGGAGAGTGAAAATGTGTGAAACTTCCTGAATGTGTAAAATTTGGAGCTAGAGACATGGGGGGATATAGGGTCATGATAAGTATGTAATTTTAGGCTTGATTGTTAAACGCGTTAACTAAGGGGATAAAATGACATTGGGGGAGGGGAGGCAGATCTTGTCTAAGGCAATGGTTCTGAAGTGGCTAATGTTCATATTCCGTTGACTCCACTCATTTTACTGATGTCACGCACGGGCTGTGAATTGAGACAAGCAATTCTACTCTAACCTTTGGAGCGAGCAGATGGATCTGTACCAGGTCTCCAGGTTTCTAGTAATTATGTAAAGGCAAAGGAGTAAATATTCTGGAGATAGGGAATGAAAGGACAAATTGCTGGAAAAGCACAGCAGGTCTAGCAGCATCTGTAGAGAGAGAGAAAAAGTTAGTATTTTGAGTTGGATATAACCTCTCTGTGGGACTGTACAGGGCTGGAAAAGTGATGGGTGTATGCTTTGGACACCAGGGGAAAGTGGACCAAATGATGAGGGTGCCCAGAGCATTTTCTGTTTTCAGTAATTTTGACCAATCAAATGTACGTCTTACTGTCATACAATAAACGTTCCAGTTATCTAATGACAGTACCTGTTCTGTAGATTCTCTGCGGTGGAGCTTGCTCTTCCACTTATCATTAGATAGGCCCAAGTCAAAGAGAAAACAGAGGAGGATTGGGGACAGCTAACTACGTCAAACAACCTTTAACCACTGGTCAAGGTGGCAAACATCACAAGGTACGAAGAACAGCTGTTTGGGAAATGCCACAATTAGGTAAAAACAACGACTGCAGATGCTGGAAACCAGATTCTAGATTAGACTGGTGCTGGAAAAGCACAGCAGTTCAGGCAGCATCTGAGGAGCAGCAAATCGGGTAATCGGGAATTCATCCTGATGAAGGGCTTTTGCCCGAAACATCGATTTTGCTGCTCCTCGGATGCTGCCTGAACTGCTGTGCTTTTCCAGCACCACTCTAACCCCAAATACCACAATTATTAGTATTTATTTTAACAAGCAACTATTCAGAGAAAATCATTTAGCAAAAAAAAAGCCTTGAAGATAATCAGGTGTTTTCTCAGAGATCTCACATTTTCATCTTTTTTGTAACATGATGATGTGTTGCCCTTGGCAAAGTAAAACCAGTCAATTGGAGCTGTCTTTTGTTCTTTCTCCACCATTTACATCTATTTGCCCTTTGCACTAGGTCTCTGCCTCTGTCAAAAGTATATATACATTTTCCAACTCTTTTCAGACTGAAGAAGAGTCATAACAGATGTAACCTGTTCATTCTGCTTCCTTTTGCAGAGACTACCAGATCTGCTGAGTTTCCGTTTTGGTCTCAGATTTCCAAAGGATTTTGCCTTTATTCAACCGTGGCTGTCATTGAGCCAACCTGAAACCTTCCTCAAGGAAAATAAAAGAGAGACTTGTCTTTATATGGCTCCCTACTGTAATGGTTGCAGAAATGTAGAGAAGCAGAGATGCTTCCGTATGATTTGGACAAATTGAGTGAGTGGCCAAATGCATGGCAGATGAAATATGTTGTGGATAAATATGAGGTTATCCACTTTGGTAGGAAAAGCAGAAAGGCAGGTTATTACCTGAATGGTCGCACATTGGCAATAAGACCTTGAGTCCTTGTATACCAGTCACTGAATGGAAGCTTGCAGTGAAAAAGATAGGTGGGATGTTGGCCTTCATAGTGGGTGGATTCAAGTACAGGAGCAGGGATGACTTACTGAAATCTTTCAGGGCCTTGGTGAGACCATACCTGGAGTATTTTTGTTTAGCTTTAATCTCCTTACCTGAAAAAGGATGTTGTAGGTACTGAGGGAGTACAGCAAAGGTTTGCCAGACCGATTTGTACTCGATAATAGATCCAGATGCTACAACAGAGTCTGTGCTTGCATGATGGGCTGAGTAGCCTCCTTATATGCTGTAATAATTCTGTGATTCTGCACCAGCTCATGATATTGCAAAGTGATCCACATCTAATGAAGTAACCTTTTCTCATGGAATGAGGGCATCGCTGGCTAGACCAGCACTTATTGCCCATCCCTAATTGCACAAAGGGCAGTTGAGCCATCCACATTGCTGTCGGTCTGGAGTCACATGTAGGCCAGACCAGGCAAGGATGGCCAATCTCCTTCCCTAAAGGACATTAGTGAACCAGATAGATTTTTCTGACAATTGACAATGGATTTGTGACCATCATTAGACTCTTAATTCTAGATATTTACTGAATTCAAATTCGACCATCTGTCTTGACGGAACTCGAACCCCAGTCTCCCCCAGAACATTACATCGGATTGATTAATTAATACAACTAGGCTGTTGCCTCCCCTATTTTACTTCATTTAATTTGAAGTGTCATTATAATATAGGAAATTCAGCAATTCAAACTCTCAAAACAGGGCTGTGTGAGAATGGTTTGTCAACCTCTATAATTTTTGTTGGTTTGAGGGATAAACGTTGATGCAGAGATTGGGGAGAATTCTGTTCTTCTTTGAATGGAACCTTTGGGATCTCTCTGTCTGCCCAAATGGACAGCTGGTGCTGTGTTTTAATCTGTCCTAACCATGGGAGGTATCTCTGACTGTGAAACATTTCCTCAGCCAGTTTAGAATTTACACTTAAGTCTCAGGAGTGGGATGTGAACCCACAACCTTCTGACTGAAAGGCAAGAACTCAATAAACTAAGCAACGGTTGACAGAAGTACCAAAACAGTGACTTATTCCATAAGAAAATAAATGCCACGTCAAATCATATGAATTTCATTACTATGAACGGGAGGTTAAATGAGATTTTCAAACATTGACACACAGCAAGTGGACTTGTGGTTAAGTCTGTGGAAAATTATCCTGGTCAAATGATTGGAATAGAGTTCAGGTGAAAGATGTTTGTGTTAGAGGAGCCCCACCACCAAGTGGAAATGAGTGATGCAGCTTTTTAATGCAGTGGTTAGGTTTGTTGTAATCTTGTCACTTGATTAGAGGCACCACACACCCTTCTAGTTGGCTGGTTTCCGGGCTAAAGTGAACGTGTGGACTGACAGAAAAATTCAAGGAAACATGGGCAGCCAGAGAAATCACAATCCCTGATGTGGGAATTGTAACGGGAAACTGGACCAAAGCAGAAAAGCTGGGAGAAGTGGAGGATCACATTACCATAAATTACAGAAAGTGCTCAGGCGCTAAGGTTTGTACAGGTGCAACCGATTTGAAGAGAGAGTTGGGTTCATCCTTCGTGGCTGCTCTGTGCAGAATGACTACAGCCTCTGTCCTCAGACCCAGCACTGGAAATCCATCTCCTTAGCCCTGCTGTGAGGTGTGTTCTCTCTAGAATTGGCACAAAGCAGGGGAAATGTCAGTTGATGGAGAACAAGGGTGGTCAACTTGCAATTAATGAGCCACATATGGCTTTTCAGTGACAGAGAAGTGGCTCTTTGAAGGCTTTGTTTCAGCAGTTACCCACACACTCTGTCCCAAAATAAATGGTGTGGTAAAATAAAGGAACATGTGAAAACAAGCTCCCTTCTATTCTGGTCTGACCTAGCTGACCTGTGCTTTTCTGAATGATTTGTAATGTCGAGTAATTAACTTTAATCTGTACACGGGTTCATATTCACTGATAGGTGGGTGTGCTGTCATATGCTGTCAGTTCTCAATCAATCAGCTGCCTGGGGCTGGAGCGAATGTGGAGTGATGTCATTGCTACTAACATAAACATTCAATGCTAAAGTCTTTTTTGGTGCTCAGAGGACAATGTACCCAGTGGAGCTATTTGGACTGATTACACTTCCCAGGTTTAAGAAGCAATAAAGGAGGTCCATGATGAGGGGTTGGATATATCATAGTGTCTAAATAAGTAAAGATGCCATCACCTTCCCAGACCATCGGGCTGTCCTCTGATTTGCTGGTTTAACCTGAGGGTCACCGCATAAGGGGACAAGGTTGTGCAGGCGGTGACCTTCTCCAGTGCAGGAATCAAACCCACGCTGTTGGTATTATTCTGCATTGCAAACCCAGCCACCGAGCTAACTGTCTATATCTTGAGCTCGATGAAACTAGATATAAGAAACAGAATTCATCATCACCTGCAATATGCCGAATTAGCTGACTGAGGAAGCAAATATTCGAGCCCCCAAACGCCAAACCTGAAACTGAGGCCATGGCTTATCTGGCAGCATGGCTGTCTGCTCCTTGGTGATGGGGGACAGGCTTGAAAGGCTGATGGGCCTTCTCCAGCTTCTATTTGCCATGTATATGTTTTTCCTCTATTCATCAGAGAATTGACCAACCTACAGTAAACACCTGAAAGCACTGGAGAAATTCTTCTGGCATTGTTTCCACAGGATCCTCCCAATCTAGTGACAAGAAAAGCAGTCCAACAGCAGCATCCTCTTCTGAGGGAACTTGTCCTGTGTTGAGGCTTTAATTATTCCAAACCAGCTACACTGGGCGGATTATGTTACACGTGTGCTGACACTATCCCTGGAGCACTTGGAACTCGGTCACTGCAGAAAAACAAGAGAGCAGAAAAACTTGAGCGATGTCCTTAAAGTCTTCCTGAAGAGGTCAAACATTGCCATTGTGTCAGAAAAGGCAGGAGGAATATACTGGGTGGATATTGGGTGGCACGGTGGCTCACTGGTTAGCACTGCTGCCTCAAAGCGCCAGGACCCTGGGTTTAATTCCCGCCTTGGGCGACTGTCTGTGTGGAGTTTGCACATTCTCCACGTGTCTGCGTGGGTTTCCTCCCACAATCCAACAATGTGCAGGTTAAGTGAATTGGCTGTGCTAAGTTGTCCATAGTGTTAGGTACATTAGTCTGGGGTAAAATATAGAATAAAGGAATGGTCTGATTGGGTTACTCTTCGGAGGGTTGGTGTGGACTTGCTGGGCTGAACAGCCCATTTCCATACTGCAAGGTGTGTAATTTATATGAGATAATTGAGAAGCAGCTTGGTAGCTGTTTGCTATGGTAAAACTGTTCTGATGATTAAGGCATATGTGTTCAATGATAGATAGGGAGGGATAGATAGGGAGGGATAGATAGGGACAGAAAGCAAAGAGCTTGGGTTTGGCATTAGGCCTTGGGCTTCATTTTGATGGATACCAATAAAGCTGATTTATTTAATTATTCAGGAATTTTCATGATGCTTAATGGAGTAAGATTGTTTAGACAAATGGCCTGTGCAATTCTTTCAGATTATTTTCTCCTTCTACTGTTGCCTAAGGAAACTTGAGGACTATTTTCAATAATAATAAACACTGGGTTCTGAATGACATTTGTAAATGCTGGGAATGTTATTGCAGTGTCATGTGTGTACATCCTGTCTCTTGAGAGTATATTCTCTTGCTAAAGGTAGTTCCATCGCTGCTCCTCATTAACCATCACCCTGAGAAGAGACCACAAGGATAACTAGTGCAGGAAATCACACAGTGATGATCTTCCTGCCAAACCTGGGAACAATTGAGATGTCTTCTGGGGCCAAGTCAAAGCAACTTTATGATATACCTGACCTGGAAGTTTGATATTCTGCAACTGAAGTAAGATTCCAATACATTACTTGGCATTACTCCCCAAAGCCTGTCCACCATCTACAAGGAACAAGTCAGGAGTATGATATAATCCTCCCCATTTGCCTTAATGGGTGCAGCTCCAACAACACTCAAAAAGCTTTACACCATCCAGGACAAAGCAACCCGCTCGATTGGCACCACATCCACAAACAGTCACTCCCATCACCACTGATGCTCCAAGTGTACCATTGAAAAGACGCTGTACAGACTTTCACCACGACTCTTTAAATAAGGCCCTCCAAACCCACAACCACTACCATCTAGAAAGACAAGGACAGCAGATACATGGGAACACCACCAACTGCAGGTTCCCCTCCAAGCCTCTCATCATCCTGACTTGGAAATGTATCGCTGTTCCTTCAGTGTTCTTGGAATTCTCTCCCTGCTGCTATTGTGGGTCTATCTACTGCAAATGTACAGAAGTTGAAGAAGGCAGCTCATCACCACCTTCTCAAGGGTGACCATGGATGGACATTTTATGCTTGTCAAGTCAGTCACACCCACATCCCATGGGTGAATATTAAAAAAAAACCCTCATTTTTATTTTACTGGAAAGCAGCAGTAATTTTACTGGCTTATTCTTCGGGGCAGTTTGTCGTGACTGAGGAGGATGTTCTTCCACACCAGTGATGAGGGTCTTGCAGCCAAGAAACAGCCTGATGCTGGATCCTCACACCCTACCACAGGAGGGGGGAGCTGGGGTTTGAAGAGGGAGGGAGGAAAGCTCGAGTTGTCTCCCCCTCTTCCCCCCCCGGGTTTGCGTTCAACCTCTACCTGGGATTGTCGGAGCTGCTCAAGATGGATAACATCTTCATGGAAGCTCCTTCTCCAGTTTGGGCAAGAGATTCCCATGAGCCAGTGGGATCTTGCATTTTCTCAGAGAGGCTTCGGGGACGCCCTCCTCAGCGCCCCCCCCCCCGTGTTGCCGTGGTGATGCTTGGACTTGAGAACTAGTTTTGGGAAGTCTTGTGTCAGGAATCGGGATGATGTGGCTCTCCTGACACAACTAATCAGTACCTCAATACTGCAATGGTGACCTGAGAGAGACTGTTGATGTTGAAGTAGCCATCCCACCAGTGGATTTGCTGAAGCCTCACTGGTGATATCTCTTTTGTCTGCGCTACATTGTCCACATTGAGTACAGGAGAGCAGCAAACAACATTGCCCAGTAGTGTATGAGCTTGATGCTGGGTTTGCGATGTTTATAATTAAACACTCTGTTCCTTCGAAGCTATGTTGGAACACTGGAGGTAATGTTGATCAGTCTCTGCCCTCATTGGAAAGAAGATCCCAATGTGTGAGACTTGATCCACGTTGTCCAGTGGCTCACAGTGGATCTTGCTTGTCAGTGTGGGGGAGGACAGTGTAGCAGGAGCAGGTTAACAGAGATCCTTTGTCTTCCAGATGTTAAATCTCAGACCCAGTCTGCCATCGTGACTGCATTAGTGATGATTTGAGCTTGGCCTTTGAATGGTGCACACACAAACGTCTGCATATTGCAGCTTGAGGCCAAAGCTGGGCTGGGCCTGGACTCCAATTCTTGAACTTGTATCATTTTAACTACTCTTTTTAAAAAAAATGTCCATGGAGAGTAATGAGCAATTCTCTATTTCAGACTGTGCCTTAATATAGGAAAAAGTGAGGACTGCAGATGCTGGGGATCAGAGTCAAAGAGTGTGGTGCTGGAAAAGCACAGCAGGTCAGGCAGTATCCAAGGAGCAGGAGAATTGATGTTTCGGGCATAAGCTCTTCATCAGGAGTTTGTGCTCGAAATGTTGACTCTCCTGCTCCTCGGAAGCTGCCTGACCGGCTGGGCTTTTCCGGCACCATACTCTCCAACTGTACCTGTACACGGAAAGCCTCCGCTGCATATTTTTGGAAATAAACTGCAGCTCTCACAACTTTATTTATTTTCACAAAAGGCCCACATTATTTTAAATTGTGGTCAATTCCCTCCAAACTTTTTTTAGCTTCTTCCTCAATCCAATCATTGTCAAATTCTGTTAGTTTTAACACTTTGAGAACATTGTATGGAACTCAGACCATTTGTTTTTAAGTTTCAATTCACAAAATCCAAATTTAAAATTCATTTTCACTTTTCAGAATCAGATCAGAAACTTTGAACTTCTAACCCAAGATTATTCCAGCTCAGAATTAAATAAAACTTCTCCAAACATCCCAAATTATAGCATTAGACATTAAGGAAAAATCATTGTCAACATCTATGAACTTTGTATGCAAATTAAAATGCTCAGAATATCCTAGATTTTAATTCCAGCCAGTAACCAGATCCCAGGGCTCAGCCCTTAGAAAGTTTATTTATTATCCTTCCCACAATTTTCATTGCTTATCCTTTTCTTCAAATGTCTGAAAAGCAACAAGGTTGCTTCCCAAGCAGAACCTGTACCTATTTAGCCCAGACAAACTTATAAGTTTCCACAAAGTGTAGTAAATCTACAACTTAACTTTCGATTGGAAATGATGAAATGGTGATTATTGGTTTTGTGTGTCTGGAAGTGCTGGGGTATTTTTAAGGTATTTTTTGTCGATGGTAAGCAATATTTAAACATCTGCATAAATTTAGAATAGATTTACTTTCTGAATAGCATTAAACTGAGGCAGGCACATGCAATCATAACTATACATCAGTGTGGAAGCTTCCTCACGCTTAGGCACAATCTCAGCAACTCTCATAATTTTGATTTGACTTGATTTATCATTGTCACATGTACTGACATACAATGAAAAGTATTGTTTTGTGTGTTATCCAGGCAAATCATACCTTGCATCCATACATCAGGATAATAGAACAGAATGCAGATATAGTGTGTTTGGAGGGATATGGACCGGGTGCTGGCAGGTGGGTCTAGATTGGGTTGGGATATCTGGTCGGCATGGACGGGTTGGACCGAAGGGTCCGTATCCATGCTGTACATCTCTATGACTCTATGGAGAAGGTGCAGAGAAAGACCAACTCTAATATATGAGAGGTCCGTTCAAAAGTCTGATAACAGCGAGGAAGAAGTTGTTCTTGAATCTGTTGGTTTGTGTTTTTAAACTTTGATGTCTTCTGCCCAATGGAAGAGGATGGAGGAGGGTATAACAGGGTGGGAGGGGTCCTTGGTCATATTGGCTGCTTTCTTTAGGCAGCGGGAAGCATAGACGGAGTCATTGGGTGGAAGGCTGCTTTTTGAACAACTGAGAAAACCACTCAACAACTTAAAACAGACAGCATCAGGCCACAAAGGGTTAATAAATCTCTGCTGGTTCTAACAGGCAGGCACACAGAGCAAGACAGTCCCATTAAAAAACCCACACACACTCAACTACTCTTCCCTGTCTTATCTTTTTCCAACAGTATTCCAGGGTGCTTTGGTAGTCCCGACTTAATTCCATGCTCTGTTTTCTGTCTAAATTTGATTCCTTGACTGTCCTTACTGGGAATGGATACTGGGTTAGCCAATACTTGAGATGACCTCTCCCCCTCACTCCCCCTACCCCCCACCAGATCATTCCCAGTAAGAACAGTCCAAACCCATCTTTGCTCAGGATTTCATATGCTTGCCATGTATTTTGTCACCAATCCATCCATAGTTTTTCCAGATCTCCTGGCTGCATCTGAGAAGCCCTCGTTAGGAGTCTGAATGGTTCTGCCCTGGCAATGCACAATGATGTGAAGATGTTTTCTGATCAACCTTTTCAAAGATGTCACATCTCCTCCTGTGGCAGGTGGTGAAATTTTAAACCAGCAAAAAATCTGGAAAAAGAACTGGCTCAATGGTGACCATTTAACGACTGTGAATTGCTGTAAATATCTATCAGGTTTGCTAATCTCCTTCAGGGAAGGAAATCTACCATCTTTACCAGGGCAGTGACTTCAGATCCATCGTGACTCTTAATAGTTAGGGTTGGAAAGTAAATGTTAGTCCAACTAGTGACACCCACATCCAATGAAGTTTAAAATAGTTTGGGGATAGCACGCACCCACATGGTGTTGCCCCATCAGCGTCCCCATCATCCTCTGAATCCACAATGTTACTTGCTTGTGGGTCAGTGTTGAAGCAGGGAGGGAGCTCCACTTCAATCAGTTCCTGGACATTCAGCGTAGGCTGAGTGCTTTACAAATGGAGAATCAATTCTGGACAATCAGATGCACGCAAACATAGCCTGTATTTAACACTCATTGATGGGATGTGGCAAGACCAGCATTTAAACCTTACCTCTCATGCCCTACAGAAAGTATGGTCAGACTGTGACCTAATGATAATTAAGAAATAGTGATATATATCTCCAAGTCCAGATGGGGAGTAGATTGGAGGGGAACTTGTAGGGGGTGGTGTTCCCATGTACCTGCTGCCCCTGTCTTCCAGGATAGCAGGAATTGCAAATCTTGAAGATGCTGTGAAAGGAGCCTTGGTGAGTTGCTGCAGTGAATTCTCTCTGGGGTACACAGAGCGTTGTGTCATGGTAATGCAGAGAATTGATGTTTAAGCTGATTAAATGACATTTTGTCCTCGGTGCTATTGATTTTCTAAGCTGTTGATGGAGCCACAAGTGTGTTTTTTTTTTAAATTCTCATTTTTATGAGATGCGGGAATCAGCATTATTGCCCATCTCTAATTACCCTCAATAAAGTGTTGGTGAGCTGCCTTCTTGAACTGCTAAAGTCCACTTGCTGGAAATAGATTCACAATGCGAGGGAATGCCAGGATTTTGACTCTGTGACACTGAAGGAAGAGCAATATATTTCCAGGTCAGGATGGTGAGTGGTTTGGAAGGATGGTGTTCCCATGTATCTGCTGCACGGGTCCTTCTAGATGGAAGTGGTAGTGGGTTTGGAAAGTGCTATCTAAGGAATCTTCTGCAGTGCCTCTTGTGGATTTACACACTGCAGCCACTGACTATCGGTGGTGGAGGGAGTGAATGTTGATGGTCAACATACTCCTGATTTGTGCCTTGCAATGATGATGGACAAGCTTTGGGGAGTCAGGAGGAGATTTAGCCATTGCAGAACCGGCACATTAAAAGCTTGATTGTTTTCAGTTGCTGTATTTGTTACAACTGGTACTGTCAAATCAGACTAAGGGTGTTGTGGTCTGGGTAAGTCAAACAAATATGTTGTAGGTTTCTTTAGCAAAATCACTCCAGTGTGTGATGACAGCGATAGTGTTTGATTGCTCCCGGTCAAAAGAGAGGGCAGTCAACTCAGCAGATAATATCAGGACAGTCCAAACTGCACTACCCTGTCATTAACATAGGAACAATATGGGATGGGTAATGAGATCAACCAAGCAACAACATATATTTAGATAGCCCCTTTAATGAAGGTAAAGCATTCCGAGGTGTGTCACAAAGCACAATGGGACAAAATATGATGCTGAGCCACATAAGAAGATGTCAGGACAGGTGACAAAACTCAGTCAAAGCGGTGGGCTTTTAAAGTGTATCTTAAGTTTGGAGAAAGTTGCAGAGAGGCACAGATGTTTAGGATGGATAGTCCAGAGTTGTGAGCCCAGGCAGCTAATGGCACAACTATTAATAACAGAGTGATTGAAATCAGGGGCATTCAAGAGGCCAGAATTAGATGAGCACAGAGATCTCGGAAGCTCGTAGAGCTGGAGATTAGAGAGGTAGGGGAGAGGTAGTGTTGGAGAAAGTGAGACTATTTGGAAACAGGAATGAAACTTTTACAATTAAGGCAATGCATCACCAGATCAGAAGCTGAGAGACAATATATCAAAGAAAGAAATGTTAAATATAATGTTAGATCTTTTGAAAAATAAAGCTTCTAGAGAGGTAGATAATCCATCTGCTGGACATGCCTTTATACTTGTTGCTTGGCTGACTTTTCATTTTGAGAGCTTCCTTAAGATTAATAACCAAACAAATTGAAAGGCTACTTTTGTAGATTGTGATAAGAATGAGTAATGGCCAGGAGACTGGGTTTGGACTTGAAGTTGGATGGGAATTGAATATATCACCACCCCAGTGATTTACAGCCAGAAGGAGAATCTCATATAAACAAAGGATTGTGTGTGTATAGTCTGCAATGGTCAGTATTAGCCAGTAAGCTGCAAAGCACTCACACTATAAACCCTCAATACAAAAAAAATTCATTTTCATGGACATACATCAATTTTGGTTACCATCCTAAGTCCTTTCAATTTAATGCATTGTTTTCAATTTCTTCTGCTCCCTTTGGAATCTTAAATTGTCAGTAGGTTGCTGGCAAAGTAAATTTCTTAAAACTTACACTTTCTTTTAGTTCTGATGTCAACAGAAATCCTTTCACAAGACTGCTATTACCTGGTGCCATAAATGTTCTGGTGGTTAATCCTGTGTACAAGTGCCACAGGGATCAACTTTTTCCTCGTTTGATTAAGTGTGCAAACTCTATTGAGAAGTGTACAAATCAGCTAATGCTCCCTGTGCAATAATGTGGGAGTGCTGCATTCTGGGAAATACATTACACTGAGATCCTGTCTGATCTCTCAGGTGGACTTAAAAGATCCCATGACCATCCCATTTCAAAGAAGAGCAGAAAGGCTGTCCGTCACATCACTTTGTGCTTTGTGGGATCTTCCTGTGCACACTGTGGCTGTCATGTTTCACACACTGCAGCGGTGACTGTAACTGAAAAACACTCCCTTGTCTATGGGATGTCCTGCTATGATGGAAATGCTAATGCAAGTCTTTCTCTTCCTCTCTCCCTCCTTCATAGAGCAGTGATGGTGCCCTGGTCATGTAACTGAAATGGTCATCCACGGTTCTAAGGGGCGGGGGGAGTTCGATTCACATCCCACTGTGATCAATTGAGTTCCGTGGAATCCAAAGCCAGGCTAAGGGGGAGCACATAACCATTATTGTTAAAACCTTGGTTTGGTTCACTAATGGGAGCTGATAGTCTATCTGTTTTATCACTGGACTATTAATCCAGTGACCCATGGGTGGAATTTGAATTCAATAAAATTCTAGAACTTAGAGTCTATTGATGACCATGAAACCGTTATAGATTGTTGGAGAAACCCATCTACTTTGCTAATGTCCTTTGACCTGCATGCCCTTACCTGCCCAGTCTTACATGTGACTCCAGACCTACAGTAATGGAGTTGACTCCTAACTGTTGTCTGAAGTGACTTAATGAGTCATGCAATTCAATTAGAGATGGACAACAAATCTTCACTTTGCTAGTGATACCCAAATCTCACCCAAGACAAAAAGGCACCCTCTCTTTCTTGCTTATACTAAGGTAAGAAAATCAGTTATGATTGCATAATCAAGATGTGGAGCTTTGATATTCCTGTTTCTCTGGAGCTTATGTCTGACTTTTGTTTGAATTCCTGAGAAGTTTCAACAACAACGTTTAGACAACATCATCAACATTCCATGGATTTCCAAGACCTGTATCCTTAAAGATAATTCAGTGGGTGGAAACCTTGGAATGAGCTGCCAGAGAAAGTGGTTGAGATGGGTACATTAACAACATTTAAAAGGAATTTGGACAAATACATGGATAGGAAAGGTTTAGAAGGAAATGGGCCAAGTGCAAGGAGATGGGGTTAGCGCGGATGGATATTTTGGTCGGCATGGACCAGTTTGGGCCGAAGGGCCTGACTCCATGCTGTAGGACTGTATGACTATATTACAATGCAAAGCAAGGATAATATTCTGGCCTGGTGGTACCAACGACCAGCATTGGCCTGATTTCTCGTAGATGTAGCTAGTGGGTGTGACCTAGCACCTGAACTGTAGAGTTAAACAGTTGCTCTGAGGTGGGGGGATTGAGACGTGAGCAGCAATTTAACGGTCAGACTGAGAGTGTCCAGCAAGAAAATCCACGTGTTGAATTGTATACGTTTGGGGGGTCACAGGCTCGATGGAACAGATGGACCTTTGCTGCCTGTCATTTTCCTCCATGTGTTTCTGTGTACTGGGCCTAGCACTGAGAGGTTAACTAGCTTTGAACCACAGGGTACAGAAAGTGGCCATTCAGCCCACCTCATCAGTGCTGGCTCTTGATAATATCCAAGCAATTCATGCCCTTCCTTTCCACTCGCCCCATGGTCCTGCAAATTGCTTGTGTTCAAGTTACTATTGAAAGCTTCTTGAAGGTTGCTGTTGACAGCATTTGTTTAGGTAGTGCATTCTAGACTGTAGCAATTCACTGCAAAAAGTATTGTTCTAATTTCTCGCCATTCCTGGAATTCTTTGTCAATTACTTTTAAACGGTTTATCCAGACTTGCTCTGCAAAACCATATCTCACAGGTGAGCACTTACCCCATATATACAAACCATGTATAATTGTGTCCTTTTTCGATGTAAAGAGGGCAGCAGTTTGAACAAAATGTACTTTCTCTTTACAAAAAGATCTTTACTTGCCCACAGTGCATCTCTTATGTAACTGATCAATACTGAAAATGCCTTTGGCTCGTCAAAAAGAGTGTTAAGTCTTTGGAGGATTAATTATGCAGTTTGCTTAGACAGTGAGCCCTCTGACTAATGAATAGCCCCTGTTATTTGCAGTAGATTCCCAAGATGTTAATCAGCTGGGACATCACTTGCATACTCTGCTTTTTCTCACATAACTTCTACTTCAGCTTGCAACATACAGTGAAAGTAGTGTTAGGGCTGGAGCCAGAGCCCTGGACATCCAGAGAAGGTGCATTGTGTTGGCATATTTCCCATTCCTTCCACTTTTAACCATGACAACATGACTGTAGCAAAAACAGGTGTGTATTTGTTAGTGTGTGTATACACACATGTCGACATGCATTTCTCTTAAAGAAACACTTAAGATTACAAAACATGACAGTCTGTCAAAATCTATTTGATGTTATGACAGGCCGGGATGAACATTTCACAAAATTCCCTGTCAGATTTAATAGTCCCAAGGCATCTCATAAAGCCTCGGGGGTGTGGAGCTCCTAAAGATGAACGAAAGGACAGAAGAAAAATCTTGTACCATTTAATGTGATGACACATCTTAAGTCATTTGGTTGACAAATATTACACAGCAAACATTTGTGAAGAGTTTGTTTCTCTTCCACTGTGGCTGTATGAAAGAAACTATAGATTTCTGATCCCCATGGCAACCGCCAACAAGTGGCTCATGTAAGTTGTCAAAGTAAGCCGAGTATTTTATATTCACAAGTGAAACATTAAACATCAACGGTGATAGCATGTTTCATTGCCGTTAACACCGTGCATTTAACCAGTGGCTCAGACTTAATGAGAGGGTCCCAGGGCACTTCATCAGAATGTTGTCCAACAACATCTGGCTGCTATGCACAGTGTGCTAAAATGCAATCTTATTCATTTGTGGAATGTAGTTGTTGCTGGCTGGGCCCAGCATTTATTGCCTGTCCCTAGTTGGCCCTTGAGAAGGTGGTGGTGAGCTGCCTTCTTTAACCACTGTAGTCCAGGTGCTGTGGGTAGACCCATGGTGCTGTTAGAGAGAGACTTTCAGGATTTTGTTCCAACAACACTGAAGGAACGGTGATACATTTCCAGGTCAGGATAGCATGGCGGGGTCCTTGTAGGGAAGCTGTTCCCATGACATCTCCTGCCCTTGTCCTTTTTAATAGAAGTGGTCAAGGCTTGGTCAAAGTGGCTGGTATTAAGGAGTGTCTTAAAGAGAGGTGCAGATGTTTAAGGAGGAAATGGTAGAATGTAGAGTCCAGAGGGTGTTGCCAGTGGTGTATGGTTTGAATCAGAGATACTCATGGTACCTAACTGGATGGACGTTGAGACTTCAGATGCTATTAGAACTAAAGATGTCAAAGTCACAGGGAAGCCATGGAGGGATTTGAAATCAAGGATGAGATATTTATATTCAGTAATGATTAGACTAGGATATCTCAGTGAATATAGGGGCGATGGGTGAACATGGATTAGTGCAAATAGGGATGGTCTCTTACATTTTTTCTATTCATATAGTATCTCTTAAATATGCAAATTGGAGGGCGGATTACTCAGTTGGCTAGATGGCTGGTTTGCGGTACAGTGACGCAAATAGAACATGTTCAAGTTTCATGCGGACTCTCCTTCTCAATCTCTTCCCTCGCCTGAGGTGTGGTGCCCTCAGGTTAAACTACCACCAGTCATGCCTCTCTTTATAGAGAGAGAAACCTAATTGTTTGATAAGACTATGGTGACTTTACCTTTAAGAAGGTTTACAAACCTGGAAAACAATCCACATGGTTGAAAGCTGACCTGACTTCCAAAGTATTGTTCTGAAGAAAAGTCATTTCAGACTCAAAACATTAACTCCTGTTTCTCTCTCCATTGATGCTGTCCTTCCTGTGGAGTTTCTCCAGTCTGCTCTGCAGTTGTTTCTGATTTCAAACTGATGCAGCAATTCTAAAAGTTGTTTCTGTTTCTGGGACACGGGGGCAGATCCTGATTGCTTGGGGAAGAGAGATGAAGCGAGCTCCCAATTTTGTCATCATCTGTTATGTACAACTGCAACGCAAAATAACAAATACTATTACAACATAACGATTAACCATACTAGCTAAATGGCCTGTTTCTGCGCAGTATATTGTTTGCAATTTAAAAGAGATGTTTTCAGGGGGTATTCAAAGGAAGAACCTAGACTGAGAGGGGGAGAGAGAGATGGATGCTAAGTGATTGCTAGGAGGATTGGCGATGGTTAGAAGAGTATACTTGGTGTAGGTTTGCTCACTGAGCGAGCAAACCTACATCCAGAACCTCAACTTGAGCTACAAATCTTCTACAAAACTTGCTAAGAATATACTTGACTTGAAATGCTTGGGATTTGACTGTGAAGATTGAAGAAATAGACTGAAGATTTGAAAGTCAGTTTGTATTTTTTTTAAGAGTTACTCCTTAAGACCATAAGGCCAAATTCCTCTGGCTGAAGAAATGTCTCCTCATTTCCATTCTAAATTGACCCCCTCTAATTCTAAGGCTGTGCCCACGAGTCCTAGTATCCCCACCTGACAGAAACAAATTCCTAGCGTCCACCCTTTCTAAGCCATGCATTATCTTGTAAGTTTCTATTAGATCTCCCCTCAACATTCTAAACTCTAATGAATACAATCCCAGGATCCTCAGCCGTTCATCATATGTTAGGCCTCCCATTTCAGGGGTCATACTGGACATGCTCCAGTGCCAGTATGTCCTTCCTGAGGTGTGGGGCCCAAAACTGGACACAGTATTCTAAATGGGACCTAACCGGGACTTTATAAAGTCTCAGTAGCACATCACCGCTTTTATATTCCAACCCTCTTGAGATAAATGACGACGTTACATTTGCTTTCTTAACCACAGACTCAACCTGCAAGGCAACCTTTAGACAATCCTGGACTAGCACTCCCACAACCCTTTGTACTTTGGATTTATGAATTTTCTCACCATTTATAAAATAGTCCATACCTGTGTTCTTTTTTTCAAAGTGCAAGACCTTGCATTTGCTCACATTGAATTTCATCAGCCATTTCTTGGACCATTCTCCTAAATTGTCTAAATCTTTCTGCAGCCTCCCCACCTCCTCAGAACTACCTGCTGTCCACCTAACTTTGTATCATCGGCGAACTTTGCCAGAATGCCCCCAGTCCCTTCATCCAGATCTTTTATACATAAAGTGAACAGCTGCGGCCCCAACACTGAATCCTGTGGGACCCCACTTGTCACCGGTTGCCATTCCAAAAAGTAACCTTTTATTCGAACTCTCTGCCTTCTGTCAGATAGGCCAATCCTCAATCCATGCCAGTAACTCACCTCAAACACCATGGGCCCTCACCTTGCTCAGCAGCCTCCCATGAGGCACCTTTATCATAGGCCTTTTGGAAGTACAGGTAGATAACATCCACTGGGTTTCTTGGTCTAATCTACCTTGTTATCTCTTCAAAGAATTCTAACAGGTTTGTCAGGCACGACCTTCCCTTACTAAATCCATGCTGACTTGTTCTGATTCGACCTTGTACTTCCAAGAATTTAGAAATCTCATCCTTAACGATGGATTCTAGAATTTTACCTACAACCGAGGTTAGGCTAATTGGCCTATAATTTTCCATCTTTTGTCTTGATCCTATCTTGAACAAAGGGGTTACAACAGCAATTTTTCAATCATCTGGGACTGTCCCTGACTCCAATGACTCCTTAATGGGATTTGGCCATCGCTGACAAAGCCAGCATTTGTTTCCCAGGTGTAATCTCTCTTGAAGTGAAGAGCTTGGTCGGCCATTTCAAAGTCATTGCTGTGAATCTGGAGCTGCATGTAGGTCAGACCAGGTTAGACTTGGACTCCTTCCACCCAGAAGAACATTTACAAGCAAGCGATGATGGTTGCACAGTCGCAATTAACAAGATTGGGCTTCATTTCAGATTTTATTGCATTCCACCAGCTGCCATGGCGGGATTATAAGAACATAAGAAATTGGAGGAGAAGTAGGTCATTCAGCCCCTCAAGCCCTAACCTGCCATTTACTAAGATCATGGCTGATCTGCTTCAGGCCTCAACTCCCCTTTCGTGCCAGCTCAGCATAAGCAACAACTCCCCGATATTTCAAAAATCTATCTACCTCCTGTTTAAATACTTCCAGTGATCTCACCTCCAAGACATTCTGGAGAGGAGAATTTCAGACATTACCTGCCCTTTGGGAGAGAAAAATTCCATTGCATCTCAGTTTTAAATATGTGTCCCCTTATTCTGTAACGATGTTCCTAATTTCAAGACTCCTGCTCACTAGTGGAAACATCTTCTCAGGATCTGCACTGTCTAGCTCCCTCAAGATTTGACCCAAGGACATTAGCCTGAGGATCACTATTCCAGAAAGATCTGTGGAAATCAGAAACAAAAACAGAAATTGCTGGAAAAGCTCAGCAGGTCTGGCAGCATCTGTGAACAGAAATTAGAGTTAACATTTCGGGTGTGATGGACCTGAAATGTTGACGCTGCTTTCTCTTCACAGATGCTGCCAGACCTGCTGAGCTTTTCCAGCAATTTCTGTTGTTGATCACTATTTCAGAGTCATTATCACTATACTTCCATTTCCCCTTGGGCATTCAGTGATAATGCTGTAAGCTGAAACACCAGTTTTAAAGTAAAATTTCCCTAGGTGCTGCCTGATATTAATTAGGAGAAAGTGAGGACTGCAGATGCTGGAGATCAGAGCTGAAAATGTGTTGCTGGAAAAGTGCAGCAGGTCAGGCACATCCAAGGAGTAGGAGAATCGACGTTTCGGGCATAAGCCCTTCTTCAGGATATTAATTAGTCAGGTACGTGGCTGCGGGTCTCTGGTTTTATTATCAACATTAGTTTTGTATTTGGTACTTCTTTCCTGGTAGAGTGTTAATGTTTAACGATCGACGTTTTAAATTTTTCTTTATTTTTGAGGATCATAGTGAGTAAAGGATGCTGCTTGAAACCAAGGAAACTGTGGAAGAAGATGTTGCATTTTAAAACAAGTTTTTGTGCCTCATTGTGAATTGTATCTACACAGTTACCTTATTCAAACAGTGCAGGAAGGTGCAATAACTCCACAGAGGCTGATTTTAACACCTTTATTTTAACATGAGCAGTCCTTGACTTTAGTACTGCCTCATACGGAGTCAGTTATCAGAGTGTCAGTATCTCTAACATTCCCTTTTCTTGAATCTGTCAGCCAGGGCTCCCAGTTTGGACCAGTTTAATGGCCTCAATCAGGGAACTCACACTCTGTGAGGTCCAATTGGCTGACCTTGTTTCGATCACCACAGAAGGATTGCTGGACTCATCAGCACCATGAGTGTGTTCAGGACAGTTTTGCTCAGAGACAGCTTTGTTGATTGGTTTTTCAATCAGGACCAGTTATTTGGGTCAGTAGTGCTTAGTATGACAACAACTCTTTGCTTGGCCGGGGAGCATTTTGTGAATATAGGGGCAGATAAACCTCCAGATGCTAAAAAGGCAGATTCGTTCTCACTCTCCTTGCAGAGAATCAACAATGAACTGGAAGATAGCTGGCTATTCTGACTTCCCATTTGTCCATAAGCTGCTGTTTTTAACCAGTAACTGAGACACTGAACAATTAGTGTGCAAACTGCCCTCTGTCTGCATTAAAGAACTGAAAACACTTTAAAAGAAGACAATCAGAGAGCAGAAGGACTGCGAAGAAGCAAAGTCTGATTGAATGCTGTGGACTGGTGCTATTGAACTGTGTTACCCTCCATCATAACATCTTAATTATTTGGGTTTTTCTGTGTCTGTCTGGGTGTGCGCGTGTCAGGCATTAGGATGGGGTAAAGTTTAAATTAAAGAGTTATAAACTGATTGTTCATACAGATACATTTCCTTGCTGCTTTGGAGTTCTATTGTCTCCACAATTGATGGATTGCATTTTGTACTGTACTTTATCTCTTGCTGTTTATTTCAGATTCATTGGTCTGTCCGTGCCTTGTAACCCCACTTCTGCTTGTTTATTTGTACCCAAGGAGAAAGTGAGGTCTGCAGACGCTGGAGATCAAAGCTGAAACTTTATTGCTGGAACAGCACAGCAGGTCAGGCAGCATCTAGGGAACAGAAGATTCGACGTTTCGGGCACATGCCCTTGTTTTCTGTGGCTCCGGAGCTGTTCTGTTATCGCCCCAAAAGCCTCATCTTGCTTACTGTTCAGATTAATTAGTGGCGGCAAGTCTCTAAAGTGATCTGCTTCCCACTTTGCAGACCTTTTTCCACCCCCCTCAGCACTTGCATTGAAAGTCTGGTAGTTTATTCTTTTCATAAAGTCTTTTGTGACCCTTCCCTGCACCCCGGCTCCTTCAGGGACTAGATCACCAAATCATGGCTAATGTTCCAGTGGTACATTCTCAGAGATGCTGTCCGCCTGCTTAAAGGTTAAGGTGAAGCCCCTTAGGTGGACATAACTGATTCTGTGGTCAATATTTACCTTCAAATTGGGAACACATTCTCAGGAATTGGTCATTCTGGGAGCTGACTGTGCGTCCATGGTCTGTTCCTTCAACAGTGACCTGCCACCAGGAATCTGCCACAGGATTGCAAAGGGGCCTAAATATGTAATGTGTTCCTTTGGTATACACTTAGACAATACGCAGGTGTCAACTAGAAACATGCTTCCACTATTTCTGTTTACCTTTACTGGGTCAAATGAGCTACTTCAACTACAGTGTTTGGACAACAACCACTAGTGAGTCTTAACAAGAAGAGGTTGTTGTCTGAACAGAATGTAGTTTATTTCAGTACAGCAATTAAAGTGGAAGTTATATTAGCTAGTTAGACATTGTTACTCAGGCAACTGGGAGGTGTAGATGACACATATATCCCCTTTGAGAAATGTTCGTGATTTCTACATATAAGCCAGTCAAACTTCATCAGATTGGTTGGGGCTTAGTATAGTGACCAACACTGATGGAATTTAGAAAATGAATTTCCCCTCAACTGCTTTCTCTTTTTAAACAACCTTTATCTACAAAAGCAATCTCCATTTATAATATAGTGCTTTTAATATAATATATGGCTGTTCACTCAATTATCAAGCTGACTGCAAGCCACATAAAGCGATTTTAGCGTAGGAGACCTTGGTCTAAGAAGTAGGTTTTAAAAAGTGCTGAAAGGAGAAGAGAGATACAGAGAATCCCAGAGTTAAAGACTAACTGGTTAAAGTCACAACCCCAAGTGATTAAAATGAGAGAGAAGGAACGGTCCAGAAATATTGTCAGATGAATAGAACTACTTGTAAACGCTTTAATAAACTATCAACTTCAGAAATTAGATGAATGCTTTGAGAAACAGGATAGCTACTTTTCGAGCCCATGTGAATTGTCTCACGATTATCAAATGGAGGCCACTTTCTCATTAGAAGGATATAAAACGGCTGCATTGCCAACAGAGATGAAACACGTTAGCACGGTAAACAGCTACGATCTCACATACTGCACATGCCAGCCTAAAACACAAGACTAATACTTCTTTCTTTTATAAGCCACTTGTTGACTGCCTGTCATGTGGGTCAAGAATTCATATTCCCTATAGTGCAGCTACTATACACAAATGTAGAAAACAGCTGTCCTGTAACATTCCGTCATTTCGCTGGCAAATTAAAAGATTTTCTCATTTTTCTCTTTCTGTCTAATTTTGATTAACTTAGTGCTGCCCCGATTGAAGGGCACTGGTGGAAATGCTGTATTTTGCCACTTTGTGCATCTTCATTTTGGCATCACATGCTCCCATGTCTGTTCCAGCATGGATTAGACATAGGCTAACTCTTATACAGCCTTAGCTCCAGACTCGTAACTGCAGCAATGTCGCAATTCCATTCTGTACACTACCCATTTCCCTTATTCTCCTGAATGAGAATGTAAGTCACGAGAATTTTGGATACTATGGACTGATGCCTAGTGGGTTGAAGCTGTAAAGTACATTTTCTCAAAAGACCCTGGTAGAAATTGGGGAGCTTTATTCTGTGAAGTCTCAAGCCCTATATTGAAAGGGCACCATGTAATTCTGCTGCTCCACCTACCCATCTCAAATTACTAGGTACATGTGTTAAGTCTTAACTGTTCAGTTAGGGTCTGTAAGTTAGTTCGTTCACCAACAGCTGCTAGCATTCATCACCTTTCACATCACAACCTCAGTTTGGACTGTGTGAAAGTGAAAGTGGATCTCCACTATACCACTGACCGTACAGTGGGTGAGTGATTTGTTTTCAGCAGTGTCATCCTTAGTGCCGGAACCAAGCACTTGCAATCCGTGGCATTGATTATTGTAAAATGCCATGGTTCAGTTGATAGTATTCTCACCTCCAGGTTAGAAAATTGTTGATTCATAGTCTCAATTTGGAGCCTTGCAAATGGAAATCTTGGCTGACACTTACAGTGCAGTACTGGGGGAGTGCTCCACTGTCAGGGGTGTCACCTGTAAGATGAAATATTGAGCTGAGGCCTATCTGCCTTCTCAGGTGGATGTAATTGATCCCACTGCTCTGTTTCTAAGATGAGCAGGGCGTTCGCTTTGGTGCAAAAGCAGAGAATGCTGGAGAAACACAGCAGGTCTGGCAGCATCTGTAGAGAAAAAACAGAATTTGTGTTTCGAGTACAGTAACCCTTTGTCAGTTATCTTCAGGAGCTCTGGCCCATTTTCATCCATCAACCAAAATATTAAAACAATATTTTTTTGATCATTGTGACATTGTGTATGGGAGCTTACTGTGCACAAATTGGCTGCCACATTCAGCAGAAAGACTTTCTGTAGCTGTAGATGTGTAAATGGATTTCAGGTATAGGGAGAAAACAGAGTAGCTGGGATAACTCTTTTAAGAAGAAAATGAAGTGTAAGGAGATTCTATTGAGATGGTCAAGGTTGTAAATGAGGGCAGGGAGGAACTGGCTTGAAAGATCGTAATCAGAGGGGACAGATGTAAGGTACTTGGCAAAAAGAAGCAGCAGGGAGTAAGCTTTTATGATCTGGAATGTATTGTCTGAAAGAGCATTCAAAACAGATTCAGTAGTAACTTTCAAAAGTGAATTGAATAAATACTTAAAATGAATATGCAAAAGAATTGAAGTGGAGCTACTTGGTAACTTTTGCAGTGAGCAGATATAGAGACAAAGGGCCAAATAGCCTCCTTCTGTGTATACAGTACATGACTCTGTGTGCAAATAAAGCTCAATGACGTTTACATCTGATTTTGTCAAGCAGGTTCGAACTAGCTAAACAAAGGATGCATTATTGTAGATAACTGCCGTCTGTTACCCACTTCAACTGTTAAAAGCATAAACCTGAAAATAATTAAATGATTTTGCCGACAGGAGAACAAAAAGTTTTTGCTTGTTCTAACATTTCACCGTGTTACTATTACATTGGTCTGTCCAATTTACTGCTCAAGTATTATTGTCCAACAACTATCCCGAGAACATTGTGAACTTGAGTGCTGCATTTTAATGTTTGTGATAATGCAGTCATAAAATGAACGAGTGAGTTTTTACTAAATTTAACCTATTTAATATAAGAGATATGTATACACGCTGTCTCCTTGTACAGCATTTTATGGCAACAATCTCAGTTTCTTCAGCCTTTTATTGATGCCACGTCATGTTTTGAGTGCATTGCGCGACTTTTATTCCCACATATCTCATTGATAGCTCCTGCCTCTTTGCTGTAAATTCTTAAATATGTTGTGCCATTGGCAAAACAGTTTCAAGAATAAATCTTCCATTGTTACTAACTCTATTATTCTACTGGCTTTGAATTAAAATCATCAGTTGATGCCCCACAGAGGCTGACATGCAGTTTACAAACTGTGTATGGTTCATCTGTGATGCTGGAAATATTTTATGAGAATAGTTCCATGAAAAAGAGGCTTCTTTACACTGCAAGGCTAAATAGGAAAAGCTGGACCTTCTACCCGGAGTTGAGAAGATTAAGGAGACATTTCACAGGATAATGTCTCATAATCATGAGGTGTGGAAGAGTAGAAAAAGATCATTTGTTCCCACAGGCCTAAGGGTCGAGAACCAGAAGTCACTGATTTAAGCTAACAGAGATATAAGGAAAAACTTTAACAAGCGCTGGAGAAAGTCAACAGGTCTGGCAGCATCTGCGGAGAGAGAAACAGGAGTTAATGTTTTGACTGTGGGAATAAGAACTGAGAAGGAACAAAAAAGTCTTTTTTATGCAGTGGGCGGGGATGATCTGGAATGCACGGTTTGAGAGATGTGGTGGAGGCAGATTCAACTGTGGTTTTTAAAGGGGAATAAGACATGTACCGGAGGGCACAACGAAAAATAAATGCAGTGTTAAGGGGAAAAATTGGGATTTGTGTTGGGGGGACCAGTTACTTTGCTCCTACAGAGAGCCAGTACACAGCCGACATGTCCCCAGTCTCCATCATTGCAGCACTCTGCCTATGAGTCCATGATGTTAGGCATTGCTGCTTGAATAACTTGATATTAATCACAATACAGTGATCCAATGTACCAGTCACATACACTGCTGGTAGTAAACAGGTAGGCATTTTTACCTGTGGTAGATTAGAGCTTGTTGTTTTCTCTTGACCTGATGAAGAGCTTATGCTCAAAATGTTGATTCTCCTGCTCTTCAGATGCTGCCTGACCTGCTGTGCTTTTCCAGCATTACACTCTTTGACTCTGATCTCCAGCATCGGCAGTCCTCACTTTCTTCTCATTTTCTCTTGGCCGCGTGGATTCAGAATTGGCTTGTCCATGGAAGGGTGATGAGTGCTGTTCCACAGGGATCCATACTGCGACCTCTGCTGTTTGTGATACAAATAAGTGACTTGGATGAAAATGTAGATGAGTGGGTTAGTAATTTTACAGATGATACAAAGTTCAGCGGAGTTGTGGATAGTGTAGAAAGTTGTCAAAGGTTACAGCGAGATATAGATCAGCTGCAGATATGGGTGAAGAAATGGCAGATGGAGTTTAATCCGGGTAATTGTGAGGTGCTGCCCTTTGGGAGATGAAGTGTTAAGCAAAAGTATACAGTTAATGACAGGACTCTGAACAGCATTGATGTACAGAGGGATTTTGGGGTTCAAGTCCATACTCCCTGAAAGTGGCCATGCAAATAGATAGGTTGAGAAAGAGGTGGATGGCATACTTGCCTTCATTAGTCAGGGAATTGAGTACAAGAGTGAGGATATCGTGTTGCAGCTTTGTAGGATTTTTATTTGGCTGCAATTAGAGTACTGTCTTCAATTCTGGTCACCACATTTCAGGAAGAATGTGGAGGTTTTGGAGAGGGCACTGAAGAGGTTTTACGAGGATGCTGCCTGGATTAGAGGGTATAAGGAAAGGCTGGAAAAACTCTTGTTATTTTCTCTAGAGCAGCGGAGGCTGAGGGAAGAATTGATAAAATTTTGAGGTGCATGAATAGGGTTGACAGTCAAAATCTTTTATTCAAGAGTTAAAATGTCTGAAACATTTAAGGTGAGAGGGGGAAAGTTCAAGGAAGATGTGGCCGGCAAGTTTTTTTCTCACAGAGAGTCGTAGGAGTCTGGAACACACTGCCAGGGATGATGGTGGAGGCAGTTACAAAAGGGCTGTTTAAGAGACTTTTAGGAAAGCACATGAATATGCAAGGATATGGACCGGGCCGGGCTGAAGGGATGAGTTTGATTTGGCGTCATGTTTGGCACAACATCGTGGGCCGAAGGGCCTGTTCCTGTGCTGTACAGTTCTATGTTCGATGTTTTCACCATTAGGCTGCGGCACAAGTTGCCAGTTGAATTGAAATGAGAGCCAGATGAGGCAACATCCAGTTTTCTGCCCAAATGGTTTGTTTGATATTACTGTACATGGGAGAATCAATTTTGCAAATGACACCAAAATTGGAGGTGTAGTGGACAGTGAAGAAGGTTGCCTCAGATTACAACAGGATCTTGATCAGATGGGCCAATGGGCTGAGAAGTGGCAGATGGAGTTTAATTCAGATAAATGCGAGGTTTTGCATTTTGGGAAAGCAAATCTTAGCAGGACTTATACACTTAATGGTAAGATCTGAGGGAGTGTTGCAAAGAGACCTTGGAGTGCAGGTTCATAGCTCCTTGAGAGTGGAGTCGCAGGTAGATAGGATAGTGAAGAAGGTGTTTGGTATGCTTTCCTTTATTGGTCAGAGTATTGAGTATAGGAGTTGGGAGGTCATGTTGCGACTGTACAGGACATTGGTTAGGTCTCTTTTAGAATATTGCGTGTAATTCTGGTCTCCCTGCTGTAGGAAGGATGTTGCGAAACTTGAAAGGGTTCAGAAAAAATTTACAAGGATGTTGCCAGGTTTGGAGGATTTGAGCTATAGGGAGATGCTGAACAGGCTGGGGCTGTTTTCCCTGGATGGTCAGAGGCTGAGGGGTGACCTTATAGAGGTTTACAAAATTATGAGGGGCATGGCTAGGATAAATAGACAAAGTCTTTTTCCCTGAGGTGGGGAGGGGGGTGGGGTTCCAGAACTAGAGGGCATAGGTTTAGGATGAGAGGGGAAGGATATAAAAGAGACCTAAGGGGCAACCTTTTCACGCAGAGAATGGTACGTGTATGGAATGAGCTGCCAGAGGAAGTGGTGGTAGCTAGTACAATTGCAACATTTGAAAAGCATTTGGATGGGTATATGAATAGGAAGGGTTTGGAGGGATATGGGCCGGGTGCTGGCAGGTGGGATATCTGGTCAGCATGGATGGGTTGGACCGAAGAGTCTGTTTCCGTGCTGTATATCTCTATGACTCTGAGAATTTGAACCTAAGAGTCTGTATAATATTTTGATAGTTTGGTGATCCTGGTGGATCTTCTGATCGCACAACTTTCTGGAGATTTAGGCGTCACACATGGGTGCTCTTGAATTGTAGGTGGGTTGGAAGTTTACATGTTGTTAGCACATCATTTGGTGTCCTGATGGTCCTTTCTGACCTTCATTAGTCATGTTTATTTTTGTGTGTGTTTTGTGCATAATTGAAGCCTTGTACAATTCCCTGAGTTGGGTCCTATTTCTCTTCGATGTTGCTCCATTTTGTGTTGAGACATTGCAGAATCTAGCCTCACAGCACACTTGGAGATCACTGTACAGGTAGTCCTGTGTAGGAAGTATGACTTTGACTCTCTGTCCTAACTATAGATGAGGCTATTCTCCATTTTGTGTTGGTCATGCGCCATCTTTATTCTATCTTGTTCTTTGAGGGGTTTAGTTCTGTATTTCTGAGCATTTGGACAGGTGATGGCTTGGTAGGGTTATTCTAACTTGCCTTCCAAACAAGACCATCTGCTGATGATGTTAAGCTAGCATCCAGACATGTATCCATTTTAGCACCAGGTTTATAGCAGACATTGAAGTTTTATTCCTGTAAGTGTATGAACCATCACTGTAATCTTGGTGGTGCACTTGACTAATTAATCCATTGATATTTGTGGTTCTTACTTGGAATGTATTAGCTTTAGATTGTGAATTCTGAAGTTCACTTTTACACAAAGTTGGTTTTCTAGCTATTCCTGTCACTTAGCAGGGTATCTCTGGTCCTCTGGAGGCAGACCTGAAATGTTGAATCTAGAATCCCACCTGTTAGTCTACCAAGATAATTACCATATTTTATACATGGAACTAGTAAAATTGTTCTCGCTGTTCCTTTTCCAAAGATTCATGGTATCATTGTTGAAGGTAGGACTGTGGAGTTGAATTATAAGATTGAGTCTTGGATAAACATTTCTCCTCGAGCATAGGAGGTTGAGGTGTGACCTTCTCGAGGTTTATAAAATCATGAGGAGCATAGATAAGGTGAAACCAAAGGTCTTTTCCCTAAAGTGAGGGAGTCCAAAGCAAGAGGGCAGAGGTTTAATGTGAGAGGAGAAAGATGTAAAAGGGATCTGAGGGGCAACATTTTCATAAAGAGGGTGGTTCATATGTGGAATGAGCTGTAGGTACAGTTATATCATTTCAAAGACATTTGTATAGGTACATGAATAGGAAAGATGGAGAGGGATATGGATCAAATGCAGGCAAATGGGAATGGTTTATTTGGGAAACGTGGTTGGCATGGACAAGTCGGACTGAAGGGTCTGTATGACTTTATGACTCTAAGGCTGAAACTGAGATCTTTTATTTCAGTTTGAATTGTGCATTTGTGTGAAGTGCATGATTTGGTAGAGAAAACAAAGCATTTATAACGTACCAAGAATTATATCGTGCTAATTAGCTAATCTACTTCTTTGAGCTGAAGCAATAAGCCCTGAGTGAGACTGAAGAGGTGAGGATGGAGGGGTGGGATTCCATGCTTTTGAATACCATTAATAGAAAAATTGGGATCTGTAAATCTGAATTAAAAACAGAGAATGTGAGCAATTCACACTAGGTCACTGCAAAAGAAAATAGAGTTTATAAAGTACCAAGCGTCACCTTTTCTTGAAATAAATGCAATGACAGCAGTAGCCATGTTGGTATCACCAAGATTGAAGCATCACAGGAGCATTGCTGAAGAAAGTTAGGAATCGAGTCAGATAAAGAGATATTCGAACAGCTGATCAGGAGTGGGAGAACTGAACTTTCAATGCAGACATAAAGGAGGAGGGAAAAGTGTAGAATGGGAGTTCAGGGGATTCTACACATAGGGCCAAGACAGCTGAAGAACACAGCCACTAATGCAGGAACTAATTTGAGATGTGTTAGAGGCCAGAACTGAAGGAACACAGAAATGTTGGAGGATAGTAGGGTGACATAAAGTTACAGAGGTAGTGTGGGACATGGTCATGTAGGGATTTGCAAACCAGGGTATGAATTTTAAAATAATGGTGATACAGATCTAGAATAAACCTCATAGAGACATTATGGCACAGAAGAAGGCCATTCAGCCCAAAGAGTCCATACTGGCTCTCTGTCAGTCCTTTTTCCCCATCTGTCCCTTTAATCCAGCAAATTTATTTCACTCAAACGGCCAATTTCAGAGGATTTATCAGGATGTTGTTGGGTATGGAAGGTTTCAATTATAAAGAAAGGCTTAATGGGCTGGGACTTCTACAGTAGCGTATGAAGTTGAGACGTGACCTGATAGAAGTTTATAAAATAATGAGTGGTATAGATGGATTGATGGTAGTTAGCTTTTTCCCGAGATGGGGAAAACCAAGTCCAGGGGGCACATTTTAAGGTGAGAGGAGAGAGATTTAAAAAAGACATAAGAGGTAAATGTTTTACACAAAGGGTAGTTCGAGTGAGAAATGAACTTCCTGAGGAAGTGATGGTTAATAGTACAGTTGCAATATTTAAAAGACTTGGTTAGGTACATGAACAGGAAGGATTTGGAAGGATATGGGCTGGGAGCAGGCAGGTGGGACTAGATTAGTTTAGGATAATGGTTGGCATCGACTAGTTGAACCGAAGGGTCTGTTTTCATGCTGTATGACTGTAAGTCTTGTGAAACGGATCCCTTTTTTATTAATGACTCTCCATTTTGATCTCCCCCACAAACAAAATATTTTCTTTCTCTCCAGTCTATCAACTCCCTCATGCTTTTAACAATCTCTATCAGATTACCCCTCAACAATCTCCTTTTCTAGAGGATTGGACTCCAATCTATAATGGTCTGTCCTGGGTATGACCTGGAGAAGGTATAACCTCTGACTTTTCATCATGTGACTGGTGAACTTACCTTTGTGCAGCTTGACGTGTGCCTGTGATATCCAATAGCCTTCAAATCTGGACCAATTCTGCTCAGTGTCTACATCCATGGTCTGAAAATAGGCTTACTGGGATCCTCTCAGAATTCATCGCTGATACCAGAGTAGGATGTTTTGTTATTTTTTTTCAATTAAATCTCAAAGAAAGGGCTCCAAGGTGGCTATTTGAAGAGATACCCAGAGAGGTGAGTTGAAGATCAGGGAGAGTGGTTGTGATTATATGATTGTCTTGGATTTTTAACTGTGCTGGCTGGTGTTTGCATCTGTCCCAATGTTTCTGTGAAAGGTTAGTGAGTTTCACTGACAGGAAAAGCAGACTCGTTTGCAGTAGAAAGTACACATCGTCTGAAATTGTTATAATGTGGAAATTGAAATATCTGGCTGGAATCCTCCGAACCTAGGAATTTGGTTACATGTAATTATATTTAATAGGGAAAATTGTCTTGTACATTGCAGCTTTCACAGTTCACCAAATATTTTCCATCTTTACTCACATACGTAGGGCAGCTATGATGGAAACTGTCATGCTTCATGTTATGTGCAATCTACAAAATCTTTTATGACAGCTTATTTAATGAAGGAAATTGCCACTTTGATGGAACGAAGATGTAAAATGTGTTTTTAATTCTGACGTCCACTTGACTAATGAGGTTATTTCTCTATTGAGTGTTTTTTTTTCGAGGGAACATTTTAAGCACTATAAGAAGGTGCACATCATAAAAATGTTTGGCTATAAAGAAGTCAAGCATAGCCTTAATTGTACATGGTAAGGACTTGGATTCAAAATTTCCTCTAAATCGTCTGGGCATGTTTATTATGTACATTTGTGTGTATATAATTCCTCCCTCCCTCCATGTAAGCTACATTACTTGTAATTATAAAAGGGCAAAATTTCCAGAGAGCCGCTCAGGCAATTATTTATAATTGATAAGGATTTTGGCCGTTAGGTCAGGCTCCTGTCCCATTGATAGTCTATTCCAAAATTTCAGTTTTAAAAAAATAGATTTTCTCATGGAGTTTAGGAGTGTATACAATGCCAACATTTGTCGCCCCCTTCTTAACATCCCTGGAGAAGGCAGTGTTGCAATACAACAGAGGGCATTTGAGAGTGAACCACATGGATGTGGGTCTGGAGTCACGTGTCGGGCAGACCAGGTGATTTCCTCAGTGAGCCAGATGCTTTCCTATTTGTCATTAGTTTGATGAGCTTTCAATTCCAGATTAATTATGAAATTAAATCTCAGCAGCAGTTCTGGTGGGATTCCGATCCGTACCCCCAAAGCATTAGTCAGGCCTCTGAACTGCTAGTCCAGTGACATTATTACTCTGCCACCTGTTATGAAGGTGTAGAAATGTACTGTACCTTTAGGAGAGTGAAGGACTTGACGAGCATACCGAGTGCTGGAGACTTTATATTGTAACATTTGGTTCAGAAAAGATAGGACTGGCTGAGTTGGTAGGAGACAAAAACAAATTCGAATTTGGCCAATCACTTTAAATTATACCTCAAAAATACCAAATTCCAATCAAGTTTGAATTGAGTATATTGATAATCTTAAAAGCCAATGAGACAATCCGATACTTTGTGGGGGGGGGGGGGGGGGGGGTGTAGAAGACCAGAGAAAATTGAACAGTTGAGAGGAGAACTGCCAAGCCACCAGTATGTAAAAAGACTGCCCGAAAATAGCTCTCTTAAAGGTACCCTTATCGATCATGACCTGCGAAGAGGAATCCCCAAAAAGAAAAAAGAAGACAGGAATACGGAGAAGAACCAAAAGCTGCCTGGTTTTGAGATAGAAGTTCTGTTTTGTAAATCTTCAAGAAGTTATAATTTTTAGAGATACAGGGTCTAACCAGTCGCTGATATTAAGAGATGAGTGAATATGCACTCTTTCAGATCTGTTACCTGAGAGAATGGTAACTTGTGGGATAGATGGACAGAAATTTAGTGTTCCCCGATGTAAGATAAGGTTGGAGTGCCAACTCAAGACTGGGGAACTAACAGTGGGAGTGATTGACAGAGTGTCAGTTCCAGGAATCCAGTTTGTTCTTGGGATTGATTTGGCAGGGTCCAAGGTGGGAGTGTGTGGAGAAGTCTAAGGAAGACCAAGAAACTGGGTAGTTAAAAACAGAAACATCCTGGTATTTTCCCAGACTGTGTGGTAATTAGATCCCACTATCATAAGTCAAAGGACAAAGTGAAAAGTAGAGAAAGATGAAGGAGTCGAGGTTTAGTTAGCGGACACCCTGTTTGACGTAATGGTGCAGGAAAATCCTGAACATGCAGAAGGTCAGACAGAAGTGTTTACTGTTTACTTCTGAATGGCTACAGGACTTGCAACAGCAAGACAAGGTGATAAAAGATATATCTGTGGATGTTGTACTCTGAAAAGGAGGCAGAGAATATTCCGGAGGGTTATTATCCGAAAGATAGAATCCTAAGATGGAAATAGAGACTACAGACAGGAAGTGTTATGGGTAGCACATGAACTACCTGTCAGAGGTCACCTAGGGGTACGAACGACTCAGGCTAAGCTACAAAAACATTTTTATTGGTCTGGAATGCACAAGGATGTGGTTAACATTTGCCATACGTTTCCCACATGCCAAATGGTAGGTAAGCCTCAGGCGGTATTAAAACCAGCCCCTTTGTTGCCAATTCCTGTATTTGAAGAACCTTTCACATGGGTTATAAGTAATGGTGTAGATCCCCTCCTGAGAACTAAAAGTGGGAACCGGTACTTATTAACCATAATGAATGTTTCCGCAGGCAAGTCCATTATGGAATACCAAGGCAAAAA
>NC_057741.1:35802333-35886333 GCF_004010195.1 Chiloscyllium plagiosum
TCGGAAGTTTGTTCCTAACTTCAGCAGTGTAGTGGCAGCGTTAACCAATTTGCTGAAGAAGAACACAAAGTTTCTGTGGACAGCACCGTGCCAGGAGGTATTCGATCATGTTAACCACCAAACCAGTTTTAGCTACACCAAACGTTTCAAAACCTTTTAAAGTCACCATCGATGGTAGTGACATTGGAGTTGGAGCTGTACTCCTACAGGAAGAAGAGGATGGGATTGAATTGCTAGTTGGTTACTTTTCAAAAAAAAAACTCAACATCCACCAGAGGAAATACTCCACAATCAAAAAGGAACCATTGAGATTGGTACTGGCCTCACAACATTTTAATGTGTATGTCACGAAAAGTGCGTCAGAGACGGTTGTGTGCACGAATCACAATCTGCCTGCATTCTTAGAATTCTTTAAAGACAAAATTATGAGACTATTTCATTGGAGTCTTATGTTACAGACTTTTAATTTAAAAATCGTACATGTTGCGGCTCATAAGGATATAATCGCAGATGCATTAACATGGATTTAACTGATAGAGTTTAGATGGGATTATATAGATATATGGGAAGAAAGTTAAGGTTATCTGTATGTTATGGTAATGTGTTTTAAAAATAGAAAAAAAAGAAGCTATCTTTTCATTATGATGGTTAATTTTTTCTGATGAGAGGTGTTATGACGGTGTAGAAGTGTACTGTATCTTTAAGAGAGTGAAGGACTTGGCAAGCAACCGAGTGCTGGAGACTTTATAATGTAACATTTGGTTCAGAACAGATAGCACTGGCTGAGTTGCTAGGAGACAAAAACAAATTTGAATCTGGCCAATCAGTTTAAGTTAAACCCTGAAAGACCAGATTCCAATCAAGTTTGAATTGAGTATATTGACAATCTTAAAAGCCAATGACGCAATCCGTTGCTTTTGGGGTATAAGACTGAGGAACATTGAACAGTTGAGAGGAGAACTTCCAAGCTACTGGCATGTGAAAAGACTGCTCAAAAAATAGCTCTCTTAAAGGTCCCTTAATCGATCAGTAACCTGTGAAATGGAATCCCCAAACAGAAGAAAAGAAGACAGGAATACAGAGAGAACCGCAAGCTGCCTGGTTTTGAGATAGAAGTTTTGTTTTGTAAATCTTAATTGGGGGTTTTATCAGACTAGTATTATAGAAGGGGAAGGTACAAGATAGATTAGAGGAAGGAGTAATAAATAGTTGTTGGTTAATTATTCTGTGTTCTACTTTAAGAAATAAAGTTGTTACTTTAACTACTTCTTGGCCTAACGAATTTTCACAGATTACTGCATGGGATAAATCCTTTCTGTGTTGCTGGGTTAAATCAAGCAGGAGGGTTTACCCCGTGTCATAACACACTCTCTCTAAAGACTGCAGGGTATTCGTCAAATGATGACTGGGTGAATCATCATGCTCTTTCTGTATCTCATTGTCACTATTTATAGGGGACTTGACCAATGCCATTCATCGTAGACATTCCAACACAGGACAGAAAAACAAACACCAACTGAGAGCAGGTACAGACCCCATATCGGGTCTTCCACAATTCTCAGACATTTCAATGAATGAAAGAAATCAGCCATGGAAAAGACTGGCTACTTCTGAAGACAGTCTGTGTTCTTAACACCCTTTGAGGACTTTCAGTTCACTCTATCTGCTAAACTGATTTTCTACCACTGATTTGAGGCAGGTTGCTCTCCAAACATGGGACCTTCGAGCTCCGTTGTTACCATGTCCCCACCCCAGGGGCAAGGTCAGGATCATTTCTAGCATGAAATCAGCCATGGAAGAGGCTGGCTACTTCTGAAGTCTGTGCTCTTAACACCCTTTGAGGACTTTTGGCTTGCTCTGATTTTCCCCTTGGGCAACTTCCTATAATTTAGCCCTGGGGCTTTGGTGTTTTAGGGCTGTAGAATTTAAGAAAGCAGAGAGAAAATTTCAGTAATGACCCAGCCTTGACAGCCTCTACCATAATAAGTTCCACAGGTTCACCGTGTTCTGACAGAAGCAGTTCCCTCTCATCTCCGTCTTACATATGTGACCTCTTACTCTGAGATAATGCCTTCTGGTCCAAATGTGTCTGACAAGGGGACACAACCTTTCCACATCTACCCTGACCAGACGTTTGTGTGTTTTAATAAGATTCCTTCTCCTTCTTGTATATTCTAATGAGTACAGGCCCAATCTACCCAACCTGTCATGATGTGGAGGTGCCGGTGTTGGATTGGGGTGGACAAACTTAAAAATCACACAACACCAGGTTATAGTCCAATAGGTTTATTTAGAAGTACAAGCTTTCAGAGCGCTGCTCCTTCATTAGATAGCTACCTGATGAAGGAGCAGCACTCTGAAAGTTTGTACTTCCAAATAAACCTGTTGGACTATAACCTGGTGTTGTGTGAGTTTTAACCATGTCAGCCTCTCCTGATAAGATCGTCCCTCTATACCTGATATCAGCCCATGTGAACCTGCTCTGGGTTGTCTCCAATATCTTTACTTAGATAAGGGACCCAAAACATTCTTTGCTACAGTCTGTTTTAACATTGATCTAATATTCCTTGTGTTATATATTGGTATGTGTGTGTTTATAAGGGGATTGGAGTTCTAGTTAGGAGACTTATATATGGACAGGGCTTTTGCCTGAAACGTTGATTTTCCTGCTCCTCGGATGCTGCCTGACCTGCTGTGCTTTTCCAGCACCACTCCAATCTAGAATCTGGTATCCAGCATCTGCAGTCCTTGTTTTTACCTTACATATAGACAGTTCAAATTTCTTAACTGTAACCAGGGCCTAATCACTAGTAATAAGTAGTAATTCCTATTCATAAAGAAACTGATTTTCTGCCTGAAAGTCAAGTAAATTGAGGAAACCTTGTATATTTTAAAAAACCTTTAACTGCAGAATTAGCGAGCTACCTCAAGTGAGACGTGATTTCTGTTTTAGTTCATTCATGGGATGTGACCATCTCTGTCTCGGGCAATATTTGTTGTCCATCCCAAATTATCCATCACTAATAAAGTTATACAAA
This sequence comes from Chiloscyllium plagiosum, assembly GCF_004010195.1. NCBI lineage: Eukaryota > Metazoa > Chordata > Chondrichthyes > Orectolobiformes > Hemiscylliidae > Chiloscyllium > Chiloscyllium plagiosum. The sequence continues at coordinate 35,805,372 of NC_057741.1, forward strand.
GGTACGACATGGCCAAATGATTGATATACGAAAAGAACCATCCACTCCACTAAGCCGGACATTCAGAGCATGGTAGATGGAGCATTGGGACACTTCCTCTATCAGTCACCCTATCCTACCCTTTCTCCCTTAGCTGTGTAATCTCCTGGAAGAGGCTGAAGCAAAGAGGAAAAATCCAAAACCAGCAAGAGAAAATATAGTCCGGAAAATTTCTATCTAGGAATATAGAAGAGGAGGAGGCCATTCAGCCCCTCAAGCCTGTTCCACCATTCAATGAGATCATGGCTGACCTGTGGCTGTAATGATTGGGATCAGGTTGATCTTGTTACCAATGAAGTGCTTGATTGGGGATGTTACCCTGGACCAATCAGGAAAGTCTTAACTGACCAATATACAGTAGATTTGGAATCCTCTCAGCTTAGGGGGGTGACTCTGTGCTACAGTCAGTGTGTTACTGCTGTTGATTCCTGATTCCTGATTCCTGATTCCTGATTCCTGATTCCTTATCTTCCTGGTGGTGGAAATTCAATAAAGATTGGTGCACTTTGTGTCTTTCACTGTGTCTCACCTCTGCACACACACACCATGGATGCTGGGGGATAAAATAAGCACTACCGCATTAGGTGGTAGTGTGGGGGTTAAATTATATAAAAAAAAAGAAAAGAAAAAAAAAAGAAAGAAAAGAAAAAAAAAATATACAGTAGATTTGTCATTTCTCCCTCCAATTCTATTTTGATTTAGTCCCTACCCTCCCCTTCACTGTTTTGATCACACAGCACTGTCCCTTGATGTGAAGGGCAGTGCTTGTCACTGGCCACCGGGTGTTTTCCTATCTTCCTGGTGGTGGAAATTGAATAAAGATTCGTGCACTTTGTCTTTCACTGTGTCTCACACCTGCACACACACACCATGGGTTCTGGGGATAAAATAAGCAAAAAAAAAAACAATAGATTTGGAATCCTCTCAGCTTAGGGGGGTGACTCTGTGCTACAGTCAGTTTGTTACTGCTGTTGATTCCTGATTCCTGATTCCTGATTCCTGATTCACCAGTTTGTTAACTGGTATCCCTTTTTTTATTGAGGACTGATTTCTTAAAAAAATATATATAAACAGGTGATTAGAAACTCTTCAGTTGAGAATTGATTGTGAGCAGGTTGGTCACCGACAAGGTGCTGTGCCCTAGTGAATAAAAGGGTGACTTGGTGATGGGCTCCTCAGCCTCTGGCTTAATTGGTCTGGTGAGGTGGTGGTGTGTTTGAGCCTGCTCAGAGCTCCTGTGTAGTTGGATTTGTCTTTATATATTTTCATCTCTTATTTGTAAGCTATCAAAATGGTGTTGAGTTATGGCAATAAATGAAAGCTTTTCACTGTATTTTTGTCACTGTAAAATATGTGACAATCAAAATCATTTGTTTATTTATTTTTTCATGCCTTTGGGTATATCCCTTAATATCTTTACTTAGCAAAAAATGTATTTATCTCAGACTTAAAATTAACAACTAATCCAATATCATCTGCTTTATGTGGAAGAGTTCCAAACCTCTCTCCTAATTGGTTTGGCCCTAAATCTTAGACTGTGCCCCTTGTTCTAGAATTCCCAACTGGTGGAAATGGCTTAATTTTTTTCCTCCCCTTACCCCCACACTACTGCGGTAGTGCTTATATTTTTACCACCCATGTTGTGTGTGTGCAGGTGAGAGACTCTATGAAAGACAACAGGTGTACAAATCTTTATTCAATTTCCACCACCAGGAAGAAAGGAAAACCCAGGGTGGCCAGTGACAAGCAACGCCCTTCTCAGAGAGCAATGCTGCATGATCAAAAAAGTGAAGGCGAGAGCAGGAATTAAATCAAAATAGAGTTGGAGGGGGAAATAATGGACTCTACACCCAGTGGTGCCCACCTTTCCCTAAAAGTCTTGAGGGTGTTAGTGGACACTGTGCTCCTTCTCCAGGGACACCCGTGCTCTGACATAACTGTAGAAGAAGGACAGGGAATGGCTTATATTGATCTACCCTGTCTTTTCCTGTTAATGTCTTGAAGACTTCAATCAGATCATCCCTTAACCTAATTTATAGAATCCACCTCAGATGATTAACAAATATCTGGGAGATTGTGTAGATATCTGTACAGGTCTGTATTTTTTTTCATTATATGATCTCTTCCCCCAGTCATGAGCCAGTCTGCTGCTGCTTGTGTGTGATCCAGGTATCAGTATTTCCTTTGTTAAACCCCTTAAGAATCCTGTATGGTTCAATGAGGTCACCTGTCATTATTTTAAACTCCAGTGAGTAGTGTCCCATCCAGTTTAGTCTTTGCTCATAAGGCAATCTCTCCATCCTGGGGATCATCCTCCTGAACATTCTCTGAACTGCCTGCAACAAAATGATAAAATTTCCTGACATGGAAGGACCAGGACTGCTCTCAGAACTCAGTGCGCTTTAGGTAAGTTAAGTATTTTTTAAAATATGCAGGGATTGTCCAATTTACCTGATCTTCAGATCTAAGTTGACTGAATCACTGGATTCAGTAGAAATTAATGGGACACCATTTGGATTGAGAAAGTTCTTAAACCTATTTTCTTGACTTTCTGACCCTGCAAGTTTGCTTATACAATCACATTCATAAGAATGAACTTGAAAGATTTAATTGCCTTCAGCTGTTGTAAACCAAAAGAGTCTCCCTCAATGTAAATATAATTACTGTAGACTGGTTGCTTTTGTCTTTGTGTTGTATTGCTCAATTTGCCGATGTAATTGAATCCTTAAAAACCTCCATGTAGCTTCTTAAGAGATGTCAGACTTGTGTTTGTATCATTTGGGTGTGGATGTAATAATCTGAGCGACTAGGTGCAATGCCTATTCCAGGGAATTTCGTGCCTGGATCAGGTATGCATTTACAAGATTATTTCCTGTTGTTATTGAAGCATCAATTTCAGTTCATGTCAGTAGCTTCAGTAATGAATCTGCAACAAGATTATATTAAGTAAGTAAAGATAAGTGGGAAAGTAAGTTGTAAGATGGTAAGAAAGGCTACAAAAAGGATCTAACAAATGGAGTATAATGTGAGAAAATGTGAACTTATCCATTTTGGCAGGAAACGTGAAAAAGCATGGAATCTAAATGGTGAGCTTGCAGAGCTCTGAGATGCAGAGGGGTCTGGGTGTCTTTGTGCATGAATCGCTAAAGCTTTGTGTGCAGGTACAAGTAATTAGGAAAGCTAATCGTGTTATTACTTATTGTGAGGGGAATGGAATGCAAAGGTAGAGTGTAGGGGAGGTTATTTTTCCCAAACCTATAATTAAGGCACTAGTGAGACCACGTCTGGAGAACTATGCACACTGTGGTTCACCTGACTTCAGGGAAGATGTAAACGCATTGGAAGCAGTTCAGGAAAGGTTCACCAAACTAATGGAACGAGCAGGTTGTGTTGTGAGGAATGGTTGGACAGTCTGCACTTGTATCCACTGGAGTTCAGATGAACATGAGGCAACTTGCTTGAAACTTTTCAGATTTACCAGGACGTTGCCAGGAATAGAGGGTTTGAGTTATAAGGGACCTTTTTCACTAAAATGTAAAGAGGTTGAGGGGTGACCTTACAGAGGCTTAAAATCATTAGGGGTATGGATGTGGTGAATGGCAGGTGTCTTTCCCTAGGGCGGGGGATTTCAAGACTAGTGTGCAAATTTGTAAAGTGAGGAGAAACAAAAAAAGACATGAGGGATACCTTTTTTATGCAGCGTGGTTCAAGTGCGGAACCAACTTCCCGTGGAAGTGATGGATGTGAGTTCAATTAGTGTTCAAAAGACATTTAGATAAGTACATGAATAAGAAATGTTTGGAGAGATATGGGCCAAGAGTAGGCAGGTGGAATTAATTTAGTCTGGGATTATGGTCAGCATGGACTGGTTGCACAGTAGAGTCTGTTTCTGTGCTGCATGACTCAATTATTCTATCCTGAGGTATCCTGTTATGGGCAAATGTAGCACTAGGTGTCACTGCTTAAATATAAGGGGTGGCCCATTTAAAACACAGATAATGTGATTTTATTTTTCCTCACAGCATCATGAGTCTTTGGGAGTCTCTTTCTGAAAAGATGGTGGAAGCGGAGACCTTGAATGTTTTTAAGATGGAGTTGGAAAGATTCCGGTTCAGTAAAGGGGTGAAAGGTTATCAGGGATAGGTGGGAATGTGGATTTGAGGTTGGAACCAGACCACCCTTGATCTTATTAAATGGCAGAACAGGCTCCTGTAGACTCGTTGTGTGTAACGAATGCATGTAACATATAGGAGGAGTTCTCATTTTGTTTGAAGGTTGACCAAAGCGATATTAAACCTTTGGAGTGTGCATTCCCTCCAGCTAACACGGGGCTTCTGCAGAGATGTCAAGAAATGTTTCAAGTTGTGTCCAATGGAGACTATATCTGAGCAATCACTACAAAGTCAAAACAAAACACTGGGTGTACTTTCTTCTGTCAGTTTTCATAGTTCTTCAGACTTTTCAATAAAATGTCAGCTTGTGTGGCCACATTGCCATGGGCCAAGTATAAAACTATTAGATTGAATATAACGGGGAAAGTTTCTGCTTTGGACACAAGGGATTTGCACTAGAGGGGCACTGGAAATTGAACTGGTTTCCATTAATATTATTTTGCTGCATTGCAGTGCCATTGTGAAAGGTACAAAACTGTAATTGTTTCCCTTTCTCCTTAAAAAGGATCCTTTGACGTACTTGAGAGCAGTGGTCTGTTGCAGTTTTATTAATCTGGAATTATCACCAGTAAGTTTTGATAAGGGTCTCTAGGGTGAGTGACCTGATTTTAAAATTACAGAAAATGACTTGAATGTACTGACTAGATATTTTTTTCTAATCAACCTGTTCAGAGGCAATATGACATGTCTCTGGAGATGGTGGGTATTTAACGCAGGTGTGCTGGCTCAGAGGTAGAGACACCACAAGGGCAAAGTCGATACTGATTTTACAGCTCCATAGATGTATACCAGCTGGCTTCTTCATAAATTTGCTAATCTCTCACCTGGTCAGTTTGAGTCTTTCCCATTCAGTAGGGAATGATGTAATTTCAGTTGGGGAGACTGCCATCTTTGTCGTGGGATCAGATTTGGTGGGATTGAGTCTTTGATTTTATTTATTATCATGTATATTTTGTTACAAAATAGTGAAATTGTTGTAGATTAGATTAGATTACAGTGTGGAAACAGGCCCTTCGGCCCAACAAGTCCACATCGACCCGCCGAAGCGAAACCCACCCATACCCCTACATTTACCCCTTACCTAACACTATGGGCAATTTAGTATGGCCAATTCACCTGACCTGCACATCTTTGGACTGTGGGAGGAAACCGGAGCACCCGGAGGAAACCCACGCAGACACGGGGAGAACGTGCAAACTCCACACAGTCAGTCGCCTGAGGCGGGAATTGAACCCGGGTCTCTGGCGCTGTGAGGCAGCAGTGCTAACCACTGTGCCACCGTGCCACCCACAAGGTATAGTGTCACCACACTCAGCACCATCTTAAAACACACATAAAAAAAAAACAAAGTGTAGAATATGAAAGTAGAAAAAAAAAGAAATGTTGCTGGAAAGCATAAATGTAAGTGGTTTTGGACATAACTCACTCGCAGCTAAAATTTCCCAATTGTGTGGAAATTCATCCTCGTGTTTGTATTTTGTTTGCTTAGCAGCTTTGTTTGTTGAAATATTATAACAAGGCACTGATCTATTCACGGCAACTAATGTCTGCAATGTTTAACAATATCTGTGTCCATTATTTCTTCTTAATCTAAATCTGTTGATCTAGCATTAGACAAATACTGCATTTTAAAACAGTCACTTCAACACCTAAAACAGCTGGATTGGCTGTTGATATCATTGATGATTCTGGGAGCTTTGTGTGCTGAATTGAGCTTCTGATTTTGCTACAACAGTAGGTTTGATCTCCTGCTGTCCCTGGTGGTGAGCTGTGAAATGGGTATTATGCAGACGGTGTCATAACTGAACCTAGTTGCCCTCCATCAGAATGAAGCCCTGGGTCACAAGGTCCTTACATGACATCTGCTGCCAATGGAAGACGTTAACATGTTGTTTGCTGACCTCATGATCTCCTCACTCCCCCCATCACTGGGATGAAGCTGTTGCCCTGATGTTTGAACGATGGGTCAAATAGTGTGGGCCATTTGGCTCCTGGGAGAACCTGTGGTCCCTTAGTCAGAGGCACCCAGTGGCTGATAGATGGCCTGGACATGGGAAGGACAGGGAACCAATGAGATTGCCCATCCAAACCCTTGTTTCTGACTACATCTCCTTGTGGTCACAACTGGGGGAAATATACAATCTCTCTCTCTTGCACACTCTCGCAGTAACTCTTGCTCTCGCTGTCATGCTACCCCCCACTACCCACCCAGTCCATTTTACTTGCCTTTGCCCTATGTCTTTCATTGTCCTGGAGATCTGGAGCTTTGTCTGTAGGTTTGCAGCTGTGGCCTACTCTGACATGATTGAGTGCAGGAAGTGTTGCTCGCTGACTAGCAGGTAGACCACAGTAGGCAGCCGTCCCTGTGAGTCTGTATTCCACAGAATGGGGTATAATGCCACGATTTTAATCAAATCCAGAAATAAATATGGAGCCCCATTTATACTTAGCATAGTTGAGTTTCCCCAGATACTTCCAGTCTGGATCATAGCCCAATTATTGAATTAAGTATAAAACTTGGAACAGAGGGCGTTATGCTGCATTCACCCTTCAGTTGGAAATGTTCCTCCTTCCCTCAATGATCACAGGAATGCAGATACTCTAAATTATAATTTGTTTTGGATGAATTATTGCACAAATCAGTGTTTAAGTAGTGAGAAATTAGATTAAGTGGTTTGACAATTGGCTGTGCAAACGCAGAACGGAAAATGTTGATTAATGGATGTTTTTGGTGGTGGGTGATTCATGAAGCTCTGCAGCAGTCTGTTCAGGGACTTACCATTTGCATTATTATACAGAAAGGTACATCAGGTATTAGTCCGCTCGTTAGACAAAGCAAGGGATTGGCATTCAGAGGTACCAACAAATTAAACACCTGTGCAATGGAATATCTGTACAAGTGCAATGTACATGACTTCTTGGTAAGGAAACTTGAAACAGGACGGCCTTTCAGTTGTGAGACAGGCTCAAAGGGTCAAATGACCTTCCCTTGCTCCTATTTGCTATGAATTGAACCCAGCTAGAATATATTGCAGGGCATCGGGCCATGGGATTATCACACTGGGAACACAGTGTACAATTATGGTCTTCATATCATACAAAATGGTTTCTCTCCAAATGTGGGACCAGAAATTAAGTTATAACTATCTGCAAAGATTGAGTGGGCTGAGGGTGTTTTCTGTCGAAGTAAACAAGCTAATAGGCATCTTTAAACTGTTGATAAAGTCAAGAAAATGTTTTCCCTTATGGTGGTGTCCAAATCTACAGCCAGTATGTATGAGATTGTCACTAATAAATCCAACATGGAATATAGAGGAACATCCTTGAACCTGTGGGTATCTAGAATGGGGAAGTTGGGTGAATGTTATTATGTTCCAAGGCAAGCTGGATAGATTCATGAGGCAAAAAGATACAGAAAGATTTACAAAGAGGGTAAGGTGAAGCAGGCTAGGAGGAAGCTCATAGAGGATCAGTACTGACAGAGACTCGTTGGGCTGAATGGCCTGTTTCTGTGCTGTAAGTCCAATATGTAATTCAAAGTGATTATCAACCACATACTGAAAGTATTCAGTTAAGGTGAAACACTTGTCAAAAATGCTAATCGCTTATTGGCATGTAACTAAGGGAATTTGATTTCTATTAGACTGTTATTTTAATGTTGGAAAACCGAGCAACTGCATGGAAGTAAAAACAGTAAATGCTGGAAAATTCAGCAGGTCTGGCAACATCTGTGCAGGGAGAAATAGAAAGAATGTTTCAAGGCTGTAATGGTCCCAGCTGAGAGTAATATCTGACAAGTCCAATTCCAGGGTGAACCCTGGCTTGATGGGCCATAGGTTTTATTGTTTGCAATTTGTTTACTGTGGGGGGTCAGTCATTGAACATATTCGCAAGAAGTTGCCAATGTTCTTTTAACAAGCGGGCAGCAAAGTTTATTACATGCAAGAAAATTTTATAAAAAGTGGATTCTTGTACACTGTGCAACAACTAGCTGAAACAGTTTTCTTACAAGTATCAGACATAAAGATTAAATCCTTTTCCCCTTAACAAAAACTTTACGGATATTTAATCCTTAATGAAGGGTCGTCCTATTTCACTTTACAGGCTGCAATTGGTGTCTTTTCTGCATTCACTTGATGCCATTTCTTTCATTCTTTTCTTGAGATTGTTAAACTTCCTTAGTCTTCTCTTCCACCAAAGGGTCATTGGCTATTAGGGTGGCACAGTAGCTTAATGGTTAGCACTGCTACCTCAATGCACCAGGGACCCGAGTTCAATTCCAGTCCTTGGTACTGTCTGTGTGGAGTTTGCACATTCTCTCTGTGCCTGTGTGGGTTTCCTCTGGGTGCTGTGGTTTCCTTCCAGAGTACAAGATGAACAGGTTTGGTGGATTGACCATGCTAAATAGCCCATGGTGTCCAGGACTGTGTAGACCAGATGGATTAAGCCATGGGAAATGTAGGGTTCCAGGAATAGGGTGGGATGTTCTTTGGAGGGTTGGTATGGACCGAATGGCCTGCTTCCATACTGTAGGGATTTTGACAGAAAGTGTTGACTGTTTTCTCCCCACAGATGCTGCCAGACCTGCTGAGTTTTTTCAGCATATTATGTCTGTTTATTTCAGACCTCCAGCATCTGCAGTTCTTTGTTGTACTTCAACATATTGTCGTTATCAGTCCAATATTACTGTTCTTCCGATTGGAACCAAAATGAATCATTGAGGGAGGTGGGGAAGGGCTAAGGACTTGGAGGGGAAGTGTAGTGGAAGGGTGGGGTGTGAGGTAGGTTTGAGGGGGTGGGGTTGCTATTTAATAACCTAATGATTCCTGTGTAGCTCTTAATCTGACAGCAGGGGGACCTTCTGAGTGCTCTGACTACTTGGATGCTTTCAGAAGTTCCCTGGTATAAGGGGATGGTTCAGCAGAATCTTCAATTTCCCAGCCAACTGCTTTGGAGCTTGTTTTGTTGGGGATTGTGCAGGGCCCAGGCACAATTCCTGTCAATGCTTCAGAAATAATTATCTGGCCGCCGAACAAATCTGGACCCATATCTTTTTCTTTTGTTATGGACATCAAATCCAAATAATGGTTGCAAGAACGGGATTATGTCAGTAGATTTGATTTTTGTTTCCTAGACGTTTAGCAAAGAGTTGAAAATCAAACAGAATCCATTACCAGAATCTGACTGTGCTATTTCTGATGGAGATCCTGTGGCGTAATGATAGCATCCCTATCTTTGGGCCAGAAGCACTGAGTTCAAATTTGATGATAGCAGAAGTCACGTGGCTAAACAGGTTTTTTTTTCAATTTGCTAATTGTTGTGCTTTGTCTGTGGAAGAGCGTAAGAGTGCGAGTTTCCTGGCCAGGCAAAACTGTGTGGTGAATGCATTGCAACAGCCTCCCTACATTAAAAGTCTACACATGTGGGTTCTTGCCATCAGCAAATGTCATTCTCATATACATACACACATGCACAAATGCACTCACACGCATGCACATGGTGTCATGCATGCATGCACTCTCTCTCAACGCTCACGCACTGTTTCTCAACATGCTCATTCACACACATCTGTTACATGTAAACAGGTGTAAACCAGTTCGGTTATGGGGAATAGGTGCTCTGCCATCCCAATCCCAATTCCTGCCCTTTGCCCAAATGGCTCGCAAAGCTGAGGGTAGCTTTCCTTGTGATCTCCCATTCAGAGGAAGATGTGTTTTTACTTCCCAAACCTTTCCCTTCAACTTTGTTTACATAAGGTCCTACTCAGTCATTCTTCAGAAATCTGGAATCAATTCCCTTTGCAGAATCTTGGTTAATGTGGAAAATGAACCTGAGAGAAAAACATAGTGAGAACGTGCCAACACTGGTGGCAGTCTGATCTTTCCATTGTTGAATACTTTCTAACTTCGCTTATGGAGTGCTTCTGCAGTGATACTGGCGCAATCTCAAAACGTCCATGAGTAGATCCTTTGACTTTCTTATTGTTTTGGAGTATGCAATGCAAATGTGATCTTTACCAATGTAGCACTTCAGCATGAATGTTTCAGTGGAGTGAGCCAGGATTAATTTCAAGCAGCTAAGAGGAAGCTCCACTCTGAGGGAGCTGTGGCACAGACATTAAAGAGGTTCTGCACAAAATGGCACAATTCATTCTGTGCCACACATTTTGGGTGGGAGGGCAAAGTTGTTTCATGGGCATGTAGGCAGTAGGTGTCAGGCGTGTCTGCAAGTAAAAGAAAAAAGATTGGGAAAGAAATAGAGTTGATGTGTGAGCTGTTTTCAGGAGGACTTACCACAGATTGCAATCGTGAGGTCTGTCAGCATTGTGTTGGAGTGATGTGACAGATGATGGTGAGAGTGGGAAGTGGATGGGAGGGAAGGAATGATGAAAACAAAGAAAATAAAATAATGGTTGGTGATGGAGTGGTCAAGTGGTGATGGTGCTGAAAGGAAGGAGGAATAGCACTCCAAAAGCTTGTGATTTCAAATAAACCTGTTATACTATAACCTGTTGTGACTTTCGACTTTATCCACCACAGTCTAATACTGGCACCTTCACGTCATGATTTTTTAATTCAAGCATAGGTGGGTCTTCAAAGTACAAGAATTGCCTTCAAAAGGCTAACACACAGAAGTCATGTGGAGTGTATTGCATCCTTTCTATGTATTAGAAATGTAAGCACACCTCTGAAAGGTGTACCACAGCAGGAGTTTCACCTTGAACTGGTGGTTGGAAGGCTACAAGAAGAAAATACCACCTCGATGACACTGAATTCCATCTGATTCTTTGTGCTTCATCCGCCATTTTTATCAACGTCCCTTTGTGTATGGTCAAAGGCTGTGACTTGAAGGTTTGAGGATGAGGAGACCTGTTTGACAGCACAGCAGAGATTGGTTTGATGATTGGCAGGAAGCCTGCTCGTTTTACTGAAATAAATGCAAACCTGGCACAGGGCAGTGACTGACAGAGGCTGGATATCCTCAGAAAGGAAACATTACTCAGCTGAGAGTTCAGAGGTGAACTGTAAGCCTATTGACTGATAATGGGCCAGGAGTAGAATGGAGGTTTGACACAATACAAAGCCTGATTGTCGCAGCCCACTGGGGAAAGCCCACAGATACTCAAGTCCCACTGCTGATGGGTCATCACAAACGTTAAAGTTTAAATCAAACTACTTTAAGTTCCCAATTTGGATTGTGGAAGAAATTGCTACTCTGGACCTCATTCTACTACAAACCAACCGACTCCCACAGCTACCTGGACTACACCTCCTCCCATCCTGCCCCCTGTAAAATCGCCATCCCATTCTCTGATCTCCAGCATCTGCAGACCTCACTTTCTCCTCACTCTGGACCTCATTACAAGTCACCTTGACACTGCTACATCGTTCAATCATTGGGAAGCTATCTAAGATACTAGAGCAACAGACAACATTGAACACATTTCTGTACCTAAAGAAACTGCTGTTTTTTTTAAACAAATAAATCAACACCAACCACAAGCAAACTATGCATAATCAACATATGACACTGCTAGCTGAAACTCTAACCCCATTCTTAAGTCCTTACACAGGTGTATGGATAAGCACAGACAGGTAAAGAAAGATAGGTGTTATGGGTGGTAAAATTCAATACTGGGGAAACAGTTCAGTAGAACCAGTTCACAACATTGGATGAGGCATCCCTTTTGCTTCCCAAGTACTTACAATCTGACCTTCTTATTCTTTCCAAGTTCCTCGAGTTCTTTACTACAGATGATTAACAATTAGCATATTAATTATTTGATTCTTTTTCAGTCACCCATTAGATACAACTATTTATAATGAATGGTGGGAGAGAATAGCTATGTACTTTTCAGTTTTTGATTATTTCACTGCAGAGAAAGAGAGAGGTAGAGACACTTTTTTTTTGTTGAAATTGTTAGGCTTCTGTCCTTGTATTCTCCACAAGGAGCCAATCAGAGTGTTGTTGTCATGCTGATGACTCCTGGCTGACAGCTGATCCTGACCAAGCAACCAATTAACAGCTTGTTTTCGGGTGAACACTCCCTCACTGTTGTGATATCTTAGCTTCCCCAATGACTAAACAAAGCTGCTGTGTAAACACAGTTTGCAATGAGGTCCTGAGTAGCAACTCTTTCCACATTCCTTGGTTTCAAGCTGTCCTTTTCCCTTTTGGCTCACAATCTAAAATAAAGAAAAAAAAGTGGATAAAACTTAAAACAGGGGAAGGTGCATAGCCAACAGCAGAAACCTAAATTGTTCCAGACTAGGAAACTATGAGGGTAGTAATGTATGAAGATCTTAAAACTATACAAACTAGAAATATTCAACCTGAACCCAATTTATCCTGATTTCCAACAAGCAGAATAAACCCATCGAAGGCATTTACTATTTTAGTAAAGAATGAACTTAGTGAAAAATATAAAATAATAAATGGATTAGACAGACAATTCTACCACATTGTTACAATTCTACAAAAGAGAGACATGTTACTGTAGCATTTCATTTTGCACTCAGCAGGACAACACAAGAATGCCAAATTTCAAGTGATCACAGCAATTTATACCACAGGAAAAAAGGATGCTGTTTGGGTAGCAAGTTGATTTTAATGGGTTGAGTCATTGCCATGGAGAAATCGACAGGAAGCTATAGGTTCACCAAATCTCCAGGTAATTTGTAAAAGGGCGAGGGCGTTTTGTTTGTGGAGAATGGATCTAAAAGTGTATGAATGTGCACTATTCATATACCCATCAAGATACCTTTTAAATGTGTGGTGCCAGTGGGCACAGATTTCAGACAATTATCAAAGTAGAGAGGTGAGCTGAAGAGATTTTTTTCTTCTGCAGAGTTTGATGAGCTGGAATGTGCTATCTGTAAGGTGCAAGTTCAAACATCATTTTCAAGATGGAGTTGCAAAATATTTTTTAAAATAGTTGCAGATTTTGCAGTGAGGAGGAGTAAACCGGCTGAGGACTTTCCAACCTTCTCAGTTGCTCACAACGATGGTTTCAGTCCGTAACCCCTCGTTTCCTCCAAATAAAATGTAATTCACTATTTGTTACTATTTTATGATAGATGAGATTTTCTGGCATGAAATTACAAAACAATTTCCTTGTTCACTACCCTATGAGAAATAATAAACCACATGCAGAGAGTACCGAAATTAAAAGGGGGATAGTGTCTGAACAAAAGAGTGTAAAAGAGTATATAGTTTAAATTACTTTGACTATCCTTGAGACATAGGTTTTAACCTGAGACCACGCTCGATTCCTTGATTTTCTGGAGCTATCGACCATAATTAGTATTGCAGTTGCCTTATATATTCTTAGTTCTCTGATGCATTCTTTCCAGTCCACATTGTCAAACTAGGCACTTCAGTTCTTGCAAGAGAGATGTTTTTCTGCCTGTGCTCAGGTCAGTATTCTATATTTCTCCTCTTGTGTAGCAAACACAGCTCCTTGAAAAGTAGCTTGTTTGTATATTCCATCCACCGAGGTTATGTATTCAAGCTTTAAAATGCAGGTGTCATCTCATCTCAAATGTGTGAATGTGCTCATAACGGTGGAGACAGTGAGAGCTGAAGATGCTGGAGAGTCAGAGTGCATAAAGTATGGAGCTAGAAAAAGCACAGCAGCATCAGAGAAGGAGAGGAGTTGATGTTTCAGGTCAGAACCTTTCATCAGGACTGCTGTGCTTTCTCTAGCTCCACTCTTTCTTTATCCACTATGCTGATAATGGTGTAAAACACACGTCAAATGAGAATATTTTTACACTTCCCATTGGAGCATTACTGACACATTTTCCCAAAGGCAATGAAATGTATGTTTGAGTGCAGACTATCCTTGATCTAATCCACATTAGTTTCTTGAAACTTGTGTGGATCAGGTTAGTGTTGTGCTTCCCTTTTATAACTCTTTCAGTCCATGAAAGTCCCAAGTACTAATTTGACCAATGGAATTCAAAGGTCAATAATTATATGTTACCATGACAAGTGTTATGAGGAAAGGTAAGGGACATGGGAATGGTTGGATTGTTCTTTCTGAGATATCTAATATTCTCCTACATAGGAATCATAGAATCCCTACAGTGTGGAAGCAGGCCCTTTGGCCCAACAAGTCCACAAAGTAACCCACCCAGACCCATTCCCTATTACTCTACATTTATTCCTAACCAATGCACCTTAACCTACACATCCCTGAACGCTGTGGACAATTTAGCATGGCCAGTTCACCTAACCTGCACATCTTTGAAGAAACCCACACAGACACAGCGCAAATGTGCAAACTCCACACAGACAGTCACCCAAGGCTGAAATTGAACCCTGGGCCCTCGTACTGTGAGGCGGCAGTGCCCAGCTCACCACCAACTTTTCGGGTGAAATTAGGAATGGACAATAAATGATCCCCAATGATCTCACCAATGATATTCACAGAATGTGGGTTAAAATAAACATTATTGTTGATTCAATGTTGATTCTGAGCACCAAAGGGATAAACTTCTAGAGTGAATGATCTTTTCTCATTGTTAACTTTTTTTTCCGTTATTAACACCACAGAAGAATTAGAAAGTGCATCCTTAACCATCAGGAGCAAGTCGTAACAGTGGGTTTGAAACTAGACAAGCAAGGCAGTACTAGAGAGTGGGAGCTACATAGAAAATAGAGGTAGTCTGTTCACCAGGATAGTTTGACAAATTGCAGGGCTATTAATGCTGTTTGATTGCACAAAGTGAAAGTATGTCAACAATTTAAAACCTACACTGGATTTCTTATTGATGTACACTGATAAATGTTCATTGGAATCACTGTCTTGGGTTAAGGGGTGTAAAGCTGTTTTGTTGGTTACTGAAATTTAGGCTGTAAAGATGTGTTTGAAGTTGTAAGTAGCTGTTTGGTAATACAGATCTGAAAGTGAGACATGTTGCTGAAGGTTTTCAGCTTGCACTCCTTGTGACACATGCATTAATGTCAAATTTTAAATATTTAGAGCAATTTATATTAAAGGAGAAAAGATAATTGATTGACGAGTCATAGAGATGTACAGCACAAAAACAGACCCTTTCGTCCAATTTGTCCATGCTGACTAGATGTCCGAAACTAATCTACTCCAATTTTCCAACATTTGGCCCATATCCCTCTAAACCCTTCCTATTCATATACCCATCCATATGCCTTTTGACTGTTGTTATTGTACCAGCCTCCACCACTTCCTATGACAGCTCATCCCATATGTGCACCACCCTCTGCGTGGAAACGTTGCCTCTTAGGTCCCTTTTAAATCTAACTCTTCTCACTTTTAATCTATCCCTTCTTGTTTTGGATTCCCCCACCCCAGGGAAAAGACCTTGTCTATTTACCCTACCCATGCCTCTTCTGGTTTTATAAACCTCTATAAGGTCACCCCTCAGCTTCTGATGCGCCCAAGCCACTCTGATCAGTGGAGGCAGCACTATGGAACAAACAGTGGGAGATGATATAATCTCTGTGTCTCTTAGTAACTTTTAAAAATTTGCAAGGCTTGACCATAACCCTTTTGTTTGCAGAGAGTGAGTCTTTGTGACTAAATGTAGGTTATTTCTAGCGGATATAAATGAGACACACTTGCAAGCTAAACTGATTATCTTAAATTGGTTCATAGTTTTGCTATCAGAGCATTTTTTTTCCATGGTAATGTTATGGCCAATCAGCATCCTTTTCTCATGTATTATAAATTGTTGTGGTTGTTTGAAAGTTGACGTACTTGCATTTGTCTTGACAGTGTAAGGTGAAGAATTTTGATAATACAGCTCTCTTGTCAGCCAATATTAATTGTGTGAACTGATACCATAACAGTATATGTCAGAGAATTCCTCACAATAACACAGGACCACTGTTATGGATTTCAAATGAACAGATTGAATTAATTGAGTTAAGTTGATGAAATTGTTTCTGAGCTCTGAGGAGCTTGTCAAATTGAGTGGATCAGATAAATTGAAAGAAAGAAACAAAATGATTCAGCATTAAATTGTAAAAATCTGTTTGAAAGCATTTTCAGTGTTTAGAGTGTGTAATATAGTGCTTATATACAATATTTAATTTGCATAATAAGAGTCAGTCATAGTGTTGGCATGTGTTTACTGTGCAGTGGATTAAGAAGAATCCTATGTGCATGCAACTAAAACACTGCTCACTGGCTTTGATTATCAGCACGTTTAGTATTAAGAAGTTACTACAATGTTTAAGAAACTTTAAGACATAATGGTCAGTTGAGCATCATTCTGCATAACTGTTGTTAAAATGAATGAGTTAAATGGATTGGATAGGTTTGGCTGTGGATTGTAGAAGGGGAGGGGGTGGGGGAAGTTGGAATCTGTCTAATGGTCCAATCTGTCTTCTCTCTAAAGCTCGGTTTGTGCCTGTCTTCTGTGATGTTAAACTCATTTAAAATGTATCTGCTGTGGTTTTTCCATAACCTGGATGTAATCATAACATGGGACTTCCAACTCTTTATTATCATGGCATAGATCAGTGCAGGGGTGTGGTCAGCTCAGTTGGCTGGCCAGCTGGTTTGCAATGCAGAGTGATACCAACCATGAGGGTTCATCCCTGTTTTGGCTGAGGTTACTCTAAAGGCCCTCTCCTTCTCAATCTCTCCCTTTTACCTGAGATGCGGTGACCCTCAGGTCACATCGCCACCAGTTCTCTCTCATGAGAGAGTTGTCACATGCAAAGAAAATTAGTGCTGTTCATAAATGTTGTGACTCTCTCTCTCAATCCTGTAACAAGATCTGCACTCACTCAGCACAGTTACATCGGCTGTGGATTTTATTTTTGTCATAAAGGAAAAGATTTGCAGTTTGATTTTACTTGAATGCACTCACTCACGAATGCATATGTTTTTTCTGTTCTGTTCTGTTCTGGGACAGGGCTGTCAGCAAGGAAGGTGAGATTTTACTGCATGTTAATGATGTTTTGTCTTGCGGTCTTACCCCGAAAACACACTGAATAGGAGATTTATAGCATTTATGTTATCGTTTTCCACAATCACTTCAGACTGTTTCATGGGTCAGGCTTCAAAACTGAGCCAAACCACAGTTTACAAAAAGCCATCATTTCAAGCAAGGGCTGCTTTGTGAAGATGCTGGTGAGACACAAGTGGGCAGGTCTGGTGTCATAGTGCCTATCACTGTCTCCCACTGTTGACCCCCATGGCCCTACCTTCCTTGTTCCGCTGAGACCGCTGCTTTTTGTAGGTTATGGGCAGATGCTTAAAAATCACTCCAAAGTTGAACTGTAGTTTCACGGTGAATCCAAACATACATTAAAAGCCTTTGACAGTTAATCTTCTCACCAGTTGTCCCTCCACTGCACTTTGTCCACCTCTCAGCCACCAGTGATCTCCAGTTGGGTGGTTAGTCCAGACTGAGGAGCAGGATACACTGAGATATGGCTAGGGTTCTTCCTGAACTGAATAAAAATTGGAGGAATCCTTGGCAGATGCCCTGCTCTCAATTGCAAAGATTCATGACATACTTTCAACTTTCCAAATGCTGGGTGAAAGTTATATTTGAACATCATTGCAGCCTAATATGCTGAATGTTACAGTTTGGAACTTTAATATATAAAAGTTGTACACATTTATTTGTGGAACTGCAGGTATTTGGAATTCTGATTAGTTACCCTTCCTTGGATGAGGCAATGGTCTAGTGGTATTGTGGCTGGACTCTTACTCCAGATACCCAGCTAATGTTATGAGGGACCTGCGTTCAAATCCCGGTGGTCGAATTTGAATTCAATGCAAGTCTTAAATAAAGAGTCTAATAATGACCATGAATCCATAACTGATTGTCAGGAAAAATCCAATAAGTTCACTCATGCCCTTTAGGGAAGGAATCTGCCGTCCTTGCCTAGTCTGGCCTACATGTGACTCCAGATCCACAGCAATGTGGTTGACTCTTAACTGGAAAATTTGGGATGGGTGATAAATATGGCCTGACCAGCAACGTCATTGATTCCTGATGAAGGACATTTGCCCGAAACGTCGATTTTGCCTGTCCTTGGATGCTGCCTGAATTGCTGTGCTCTTCCAGCACCACTGATCCAGCAACGTCATTGTCCAGTGAATGATTTTTTTTAAAAATGAGGGTGTTCTTATGCATGAGTCACAAAAGGTTCATACGCAGGAACTGCAAGGAACTAGGAAACAGAATGGTCATTGTTTATTGCAAGAGGAATTGAATTTGACTCAATTAAACAGGCCATCAGTGAGACCGTACCTGATGTGTTGTGTACAGTATAGGTCCCCATTTTAAGGAGGGATGTAAATGTTTGGAAGCAGACCCGAGAAGGGTCTGGAATTGTGGGGTGGGGGGGGATGCGGAGGAGTTATGTTAGGTTTAACAGGCTGGTTTTGTATCTGCTGGAGTTTAGAACGCTTTATGAAATAATGAGGAATATAGACAGGGTGAATGGTGAGTGCTTTTCTCTGGGGTGGGGGACTTCAAGACACACTTCGAAGGTGAAATGAGAGAGATTTAAAAAAAACATGAGGGGCAATTATTTTACACAGAGTGGTTTGTGTGAGGAATGAACTTCCAGAGAAAGTGATGGATGCAGGTTCAGTTACAACATTTAAAAGACATTTGGATAATTAGATTAGATTTTTTTTTTAGATTACTTAGTGTGGAAACAGGCCCTTCGGCCCAACAAGTCCACATCGCCCCGCCGAAGCGCAACCCACCCATACCCCTACCTTTACCCCTTACCTAACACTACGGGCAATTTAGCATGGCCAATTCACCTGACCTGCACATCTTTGGACTCCTTATTCAGTTCAGGAAGAACCCTAGCCATGTCTCAGCGTAGCCTGCTCCTCATGAATAAGAAATGTTTAGAAGGATATGGGCCAAATGCAAGCCGGTGGGACTAGATTAGTTTGGGATTATGGTCAACATGGGTTGGTTGGACCGAAAGGTCTGTTTCCTTGCTGTATGATGAGTGCCTTTCTCTGGGGTGGGGGACTTCAAGACACACTTAGAAGATGAAATGAGAAAGATTAAAAAAAACATGAGGGGCAATTATGACTAGGAGAATGAAAGATGCCTTGTTCCAGGTATATCAAATTCTGAGCCGCCTTGACAGGGTTGATGAGAAGAGGATACTTCCTTTATATCTTACAGCTGCCTCTCTTTAAAGTTAATGGGTTACACATTTAAGACAGAGATGAGATAAATATTTTTTTTCTCTCAGAATGTGTTGAGTCTGTAACTCTTTGTCGACTTATGATGGAAGAAGGGTCTTTCAATATGTTTTAAAGCAGAGGTTGATAGATTGTAAGGGGTTGAAAGATCATGACAGTGGGCAGGATGGAGGGACAGTTGGTAGTGGGGTTAGGTGCCGGGGGAGGGGTGATGTGAGGTTGGATGATGTCAGATGGTCAATTAACAGATGCCATCCTAACTTCACTGTCCTGTCAGATACAGTGGGTAGCTTGATAATGCAGTGGCACAGACAGACATCATCGCAGTTGCCTTGATGTGCTAGTTCTGGCGATTTTGGGAGACGGACCAGGAGAAAGCACCAATACCTGAATAAAGTGAGGAGGAAGGGGTTTCAGTGATGTCTTTACGTCAGGATCTCACTCAGAGTGACAACAGGTCCTTTGCGATTCTGCTCAAACATGGCAGGCTGTTTGCAGACTCTTGAAATGCTGACTTGTTAACATCATGAGATTATTGACAGTGGGGTGCTCCCAGCTGACTCCAGGGAAGTTCAGGTGCCAGGGGAAATCCAGTGCAATCCACCCACACAACTGCATCGAGTGACCTCTGGCCATTTGCCATGAGTGTCCCAATCCAGCTTCCAAGAAAGGTGCCCAAGGGTGGGAAAATGTTGGGGATCCATCATTAGACCATTAGACATAGAAGCAGGAGTAGGCCATTCAGCCCATTGAGGCTGCTATGCCATTCATGGCTGATCTGATCAACCTCAACTCCACTTTCCTGACCTTTCCCAGTAACCCTTTAATACCCCTTAGCAATTGGAAATCTGTCTCCCTCAGCCTTCAACGACACGATTGTTTCTTTGTATTTTGCCCACCCTCCAGTGAAGCAGCTTCTACACAGCTTGGAAAATTCCGACCTTTGGCTATAAAAGCTTTGACCTGAGTCTTCATTGAAAGAAAAGTTTCAATGCGACACAAAATTTCCATTGAGTGTTGCTGTAAGTGAACAGCATAACTTTGGTTTCCCTTTTTCCATACACTTTAGCTGTGTTTTACAGGTTTGTGAGGCATAAGGGATGATGGCCATTGTGTTTGTGCTTCAGGGTAGCAGGAAATTATTTGAACACTTAAGGTTTTTGTTCTCTGCTTCACAGTGGTTCCACTGACAGGAGGGAAGCAAACATGGCTGTGGTCATAGAACAACATGGAGGCTATTGGCTTGCCCACCTCCCACCTTCCTGCCCACCAAATAAGCACCTTCCACAGGGTTTATTTGACATAGAGCATCTCCCATCAGAGTTTTCCAAAACCATTTAAAACATGACACTGCATGCACCATAGTCACATCTTAAAAACATCAACCTGCATTTATCTGGTGACTTCTCGAGCTTGAAGTGAACAAGCCCCTTCACCAGAGCCTTATCAAATGAGCTTTGATAACCAAACCACAAAAGGAGGTGATGGAGAAAGTGGCTTAAAAACTCCCTTCGAGGTTCTAAAGAGCATCCTGAAGTAGAAGAGAGAGAGGTGGGGAGACTCAGAGACAGAATTCGAGAGGTTAGGCAGCTAAAATGTCATGGTAATGATCACCGTTTAATAATCAGTCCCTCATTAGGAATTGATCAACTCTGGGTTAGTTTATTTAAAACAGTGAAACACATTCCAAGTTATGAGGCAGGCATTGCAGCAACCTTCTGTGTGTGCAGCTAACAGACCATGGCAGGCTAACTGCCGGGCAGAGTCATAACATTGTATACACATCGTGCACGAGGTACTAACAAGTTTGCTATCCAAAACACAAGGGTACACACATATCACAGAAGAAAGTACTTTTGCTGGTGTTAAAACATGCAATACACCAGAGTAAAGGAAGAGATCATCACAGTGATGTGTTAATAAAGGCCATGGAGGGATTTGAAAACAAGAACGAGTATGTTAGAATTGGGGGTTTGCTTCACCAGGAGCCAACAGTACCAAATGCACACAATGGGGTTGGTGAACAGGACCTGGTTAGAGTGAGGATGCGGGCAGCAGGAGCTTGGATGAACTCCCGCTTACAGACGGTGTACAGCGGGAAGCCAGACCAGGGAGCATTTAGAGCAATCCTTGTTCTTTATTTAAAGCCTTATTTGAGGGTAGGCCCTCTGAAGGGATCTGGGAGGATGTTTGGTGAGTGGGTGGGCTGGCAATGAGTTATTAATTCATCTCAGTGGACTTTTGCATGTGCAGTGGCAGGAACTCCCAACTTCTGAATATTCTGGATGAACATATCCTGCCACAACATTGAGTTTCATTGAGCCCGGCCTCTCCGATTTCACTCTGTTTCTTCCACTGGAGTGGGAGCCAAGGTACTTTTCATGGTCTCGCCTCCAACTTGCTAATGAAAACTGAACATTCTGAATTTGGAGAGAAAACAGATATTGTAAATAATTTAGGAATTCAATTTAATTGTCTTTAACACAACTCCAGTTCTTTTTTGTTATAAAGAGCAGATGAAAATTAGAAGAATTTCATTTAATGGTAATGGTCCAGTTGAGTAAAAATAAAATGAACAGATACATTTAAAATCTTCAACATATCGATTGTTTCATATTCAGATGTAGTAGTGGACTGCTCTGTTACCTGCAAAGATCAAAACCTGTGTCATTAATCTTTCACAACCTATAGCCCTCATCTTTACTATATTAAAGCAATGTTATTCATTTAATGAATTTCATTATTCTCAAAATTATTTCAGCTTGTAGCTTGGTTACGTTAAGAGAAAGCTGCAATATATTTTGCCTGTACATGACTGCAGTTTTATACGGAGGGGTATTTTTTTCCCTGTGTACATTCTTTTGGTTAACCAAGTGTCTAAGATTCCCAGAAATTCATAAACATGTTTAAGAGTCTTCAAGCCAAGCTACTGAGAAGTCCACACAGGTAGAGCTTATATACAGAGAAGATTTAAATAATATACACTGACAGTTGGTAGTTTTTTTTTCATCCAGTATAAACTGTGTATGTTGCTATATCATGTGGACAAAAATGTTGTCCACATGTATAAAGGAATGTGTTGTTCACCAAGTATAGGCATTTTATAGAATCTTAAAGCTATTTGGATTACCGTGTTTGTATTGATTCTGTGAACCAGTCCCTGTTCTCTCACCAACAACTCTTCAGATTTCTTCTTATCAAATTCAAATATTTAAATCTCTTTCCAAATTTG
The DNA here is from genome assembly GCF_004010195.1 of Chiloscyllium plagiosum. Taxonomy (NCBI): domain Eukaryota; kingdom Metazoa; phylum Chordata; class Chondrichthyes; order Orectolobiformes; family Hemiscylliidae; genus Chiloscyllium; species Chiloscyllium plagiosum. Next base: position 35,827,993 of record NC_057741.1, read on the forward strand.
CTTTTCAATCTGCCTGCACCTTTTCAGATCAGAACAATTCACTGAAGTCGGAAGTAGTCTTCTGACCCCCGCTCAATTATTTCCCTGATTTTTAAAAATTTCATGTATTTTTCCTGTCAATCTGTTCAAGGATGTGGGAGCAGGTGGGATTTTGAACACAGGCCTTCAGTCCAGGGATAAGGACACCATCACTGCACCATGAGAGGGCCCCCAAATTTTGCCATCTGCTGTTGTGGGATTTGAACCCATGACATCAGAACTTTAGCTTGGACTCCTGATTGCCAGGCCAATGACAATGCCACTAGATCACCACCTCTTAATTAAATTCTGCCTTCTGCTCTCCTGTTGACAAAGTAGATTCTTTCTAACTAGCCTTTCAAATTCTTTGTGATTTTGTACATCTCTATCAAATTACCCCTTAATATTCTTTACTTTAAGGATGGAGTTGAAAATTGTTGCACTAGAAACGTATAGCAGGTCAAGCAGCATCCGAGGAGCAAGAGAATCAACGCTTTGGGCATAAACTCTTCATCAGGATGATGAATTCCTGATGAAGGGCTTATGACTGAAATGTCGACTGTCCTCCTCCTCGGATGCTGCCTTACCTGCTATTCCTTTCCAGTTCCACAATTTTCGACTCTGATTCTTGAGCATCTGCAGTCCTTACATTCTCCCACTTTGAGGACAGCACATTCAGCTTTGCTAGTTCTCCCCCAAGCCACATGCTGTCTTGATGTGGAACTATATCATTGTTCTTTCACTGTCACTGAGTCAAAATCCTAGAGTTCATCACTGAAAGGCACAATGGGTGAGATGTGATTTTTCTAACTGTGTAAATGTTAAGGCTAGATGAGGGCATTTAGCTCATCATGTCTGCAATAGCTCTGCATTATGACTTAGTGCCAATCTCCTACCTTTTCTCCATGCCCTTGCACAGCGTTCCTCATGAGGATGGTGTGTGCATGGAATGTACTGCTGGAGAAAGTGGTGGAGGCAGGTACAATTACAACATTTAGAAGGCAACTGGAGGGGTGTATGAATAGGAAGGGTTCAGAGGGATATGGACCAAATGCTGGCCAATGGGACTAGAGTAATTTAAGATATCTGGTCAGCATGGACAAGTTGGACTAAAGAATCTGTTTCCAGGCTGTACAGCTCTATATAAAGATCCAAAGCTCTCTTGACTGAATGCCTCTAGTGAACCTGCCTCTACCATGTTCTTGACCTGAACCACACATCATATGGAAACATTTCTTTTCTTAACTTTACTTTGATTCTTCTGCAAAATACTTCCAAACTATGCCCTCTTGTTTTTAAATTTTTCACATTAGAAACAGTTCCTCCCTATCTAACCTTTCTTTTAAAGATCCTATTGTCACATACGGACAGAACAAGAAATACTGGGTAGAGGGAAACGAAAAGAAAACTGGATGACACAATTTAATAGCACCAATTCACTGGGTTTGTTGGGATGTCTGGATTCTGTGCCCTTCAAGTTCCTTTCTTCAGGTTCTTTCACTTTTTTGCAAGAGGCACAGAACAATTGGCACATCAACTACAAAATTGCTTAGTTACTGATTAAAGGCAACCGCTTACAGCAAACGGTAGGAGAATGCTTCAGGTATTTTTACCGCAGAGAGAGAGAGAGAGAGAGAACCTTCAAGCTGTTTGAAGGTTCTCCCCTGTGTCGTTCATACCTGAAAGGAACCAATAAGACCTTTGACAGCCATGACTGGTCAACATTGCACACACCAATCAGCTAATTGTCGCCGACCATTCTAATGGGTCTCAGTCAAATATAACAAACAGTTGCAGATGCTGGAGATCTGAAATCAAAACAGAATGCTGGAGAAACTCAGCAGGTCTGGCAGTATCTCTGGGAGAGAAAGCGGAGTTTTGAATCTAGTGACTCTTCATAAAGTTTCGGTTACTTGTTTTGCAAAGTGTTGCAATTCTTTCCACAATCTTTGTTATTTTTTCCGAAAGCAGTATTTTATTTTCATTTGAGGGGCAAGGATAGAGTAAATAGACAAGGTTTTTTTTCTCAGGGGTGGGCAAGTCTAGAGGGCATAGGTTTAAGGTGAGAGGGGAAAGGTTTAGATTAGATTCCCTACAGTATGGAAACAGGCTATTTGGCCCAACAAGCCCACACCGATCCTCCAACGAGTAACCCACCCAGACCTATTACTGTCTCACTAATGCATCTAACATTATGGGCAATTTAGCATGGCCAATTCACCTGGAACACTGGTTTCAAAGTAGGATCTAAGTGGCAACTTTTGTACACAGGGGCGGCACGGTGGCTCAGTGGTTAGCACTGCTGCCTCACAGCACCAGGGACCCAGGTTTGATTCCAGCCTCGGGCGACTGTCTGTGTGGAGTTTGCACATTCTCCCTGTATCTGCGTGGGTTTCCTCCAAGTGCTCTGGTTTCCTCCCACTGTCCAAAGATGTGCAGGTTAGGTGGATTGGCCATGCTAAATTGCCCGTAGTGTTAGGTGCATTAGTCAGAGGGCAATGGGTCTGGGTGGGTTACTCTTCAGAGGGTCGGTGTGGACTGGTTGGGCCAAAGGGTCTGTTTCCACACTGTAGGGAATTTAAAAAAAAGGTGTGTGTATGGAATGAGCCCCCAGAGGAAGTGATGGAGGCTGTTACAATTACGACATTTAGAAGGCATCTGGATGAATATATGAATAGGATGGGTTTAGAGGAATATCGGCCAAATGCTGGCAAATGGGACTGGGTTAATTTAGGATACCTGATTGGCATGGACAGGTTGGAACAAAGGATTTGTTTCCCTGCTGTACATCTCTATGACTCTATTTTACTCAATCAAAAATATTGAAAATGAAATGATACCGTCTTTATACGGGTGAATGTCATAATTGTAAGCAGTAACAAACAGCTGAAGCAGAAATTGCTAGAGAAACTCAACAGGTCTGGCAGCATCTGTGGAGAGAAAGCAGAGTTAGTGTTTCCAGCCGAGTGACTGTTGTTTAGTAATATCTTTTGGAATCTTCAGTACCATGTTACCCACATCTTAGTTTCTTATGAGGGAGAATATAAGCATTAAACATAAGCATAAAATCACAACATGGTGGCTGTATACCTACCTACCTGTGAGCAAAGGCAAGAATTCTGCTTGATTATCATTCCTTTACTAGTCCAGTCCTCATCAGTTTACCACTGCAACTGGCTCATCACAATTGACAATCAAACTTTGAACAAGGTGTTGCTTTCAGGACTTTAACTTTCTCGTGAAGAGAACTCAACATCTATTGAAGGAAAAGGTAAAAACTGCCTCTATCTCCTGTGTTCACACCTCGTCATCACTGTGCATCAATCAGAATGGAAACAGCCTGGCATTTGTATACTGACTCACTCTGTAAATTCTCAAACCATATTTGCATAGGGTTTACTCTGTGGCTTTCCCTGCTACTTTATACAGAGCATCAGTAAACATTTCTTGCTCAGTATTTAAACATGGTGATAGCTCTGGTTTGAACAAACAAATCCAGGGTGGCATTTCAGGTAGCTTCCAAATATGGAATTTCTTTATTGCTTTTCAATTCTAGATTTGACATTTGTATTGAAATGCTAAATAAAATGGAAAACCAAAAGCTCTCAAAGTTAACACAATGCATTGACTTATAGAAGTCTCACACCTTTTGAAGCACTTCATGACTGATTACGTAGCTTTAAATTGGAGTCACCATTAAAATGCAGGAAATGTAGGCACCAATTTGCATACAGTGGATTTCAGTGAGCAGTTAAGAGGTAATGATGCGAGCATCTGTTGGTTCGGGGAATGACATTGGCTCGGAAACAAGGGTAACGCCCCTGTCTTTTCTTTTGAAAGAGGGCCATGAGTTTTTCGCATCCACCTGAGACTGCTGGCGTGCTTTCATCTAAAACTCTGACTCGCCTGACTCAATAGCACTCTGGCAGCTCTGCACTGCAGGGAAAGGCTAGAGTTTGTCCGTGAGTCTTTGCAGCAGGACTTGAACCCATCATCTTCAGAGATGGGACATGGTAAAACACTTCCTTCTTATGCACTTTCTCGGGATTGAGAATGGCTTGCTTTGTTGGGTGCTGAGATGGTCAGGAAGCTCAGAGTGCTGCCTCTAGGCTCTGCCTCATGCGAGGCAGGTGGTACTTGTTGAGGAGATGGGACTGTGGAGGTTTATGAGCTCTTTCTCACTCTGCTTCTGTGTAGTGCTGTTGGACTCACTTGCTGAGCTTGGAGTCTTCTTGATTCGCCCTCCCTCATTTGGGTGGGATGATGGCCACCTTAAAGGATGCATTGAGGTCATTTCTGCCGTTCCATAGGAGGTTCTAGCTGTTAGTGTTCACTGGCTTTGGGAATCTGGTGTCACACATTCACTTGGCACGTGCTGCCTGGAGCGGCTGATTTGAAGCGATTGCGACTTTGATACTCTCCATGGCTGTTTAGGAGAGGGCACCGCTCTCAGGCATTCCACTGAACCACTGTTTCTAACTAAGTTTGTACCACTGCAATGTCTCTTGAAAGGATGCCCACTTTGAAGAAGTTCTCTGTCTCCTTCAGACGTGCACTCAGGGATCCCTTTCTCACTACCACAGCGCCGTGACCTCCTCAGCCCTCCAGCTCTTTGACCACACACCAGGTAACTCCACCAACCCCTTTATCTGCAGCTCTCCCCACACCTACCACCACTCCTGAAGAAAGGTTACACCTGAAACCTAACTTTTCCACCTCCTTGTGCCTCCTGTGTTCTTCCAGCCTCCTGCCTGTCTACCTTGGATTCCAGCATTAGCAGAGTTTTTGGCACACTCCACTGAACTACAGCAGTGGTTGTCCTCTTGACTCTGTGAACCCTGCAATTTATCTTGTGGTGCAAAATGACCGTGGTATATGAAAGGCAGCGAAACATTTAAGGGATGGCGGATAGGCGCATTAGGAAAAAGAAATGAAAAGTTACCTTGATGGGTTTTCATGAAGCTGTAGGGATGGGTGCAGGGATGAGTTGATGTCCATTGTGGAGTATAATAACTGGTACAGACCCACTGGACCAATAGGATCTTTCTGAACTTTTGGAATAACAATAGGACAGAGGTCTGCTTTCGCTCTGTTCCCCTTGTCTGTAATGGGAGCTGGTAATGTTTGAGTTAGCTACTCAGCTGTTTGTGCAAGTGAGCCAGAGTTTGCCTGAATTAAATCAGCTTAATGATCTCACCAGTTGCCCAAATGTTTCAGCACACTGCTGCTTTGGGAGATGTGACTGAAATAACCCCACAGAGGCTGGTATCCCATCACCAAGTCACCCTTTATTTACACAGGGAGAGCCCTTGATCCAGCTCCCTCAGAGCCAGCTCTCAGAGTGAGCAGGATGTCTGACACTCCTGTTTATATCTATTAGCCAGGACTCCCTGATTGGGCCAGATCAACAGCCCCAATCAGGGATCTCATTTTCAGTAACATTCACTTGGCTGATCTTGTTACAACCACTACAGTAACCTTGTTAAAATGTTCCACAAATTTATGGAATCCCTACAGTGTAGAAGCAGGCCATTCAGCCCATCAAATCCACACCAACTCTCCGAAGAGCATCCCTCCCAGACCCAACCCCTCCTACCCCATCCCTGTAATACTACATTTTCCATGTCTAATCCTACACATCCCTGGACACCAAGGGCAATTTAGCACGGCCAATCCACCTAACCTGCATATTATTGGACTGTGGGAGGAAACTGGATCACCCGGAGAAAACCCACACAGACGTAGACAGAATGTGCAAACTCCACACAGTCAGTCGCCCGAGGGTGGAATCAAAGCTTGGTCCTTAGTGCTGTGAGGCAGCAGTGCTAACCACTGATTATTTTTCTGTTTTGCCAGTGCAGATCTAATTGAGAACAGAGAGAGTAGAGATGAAGATCTAAATGAAAGGATTTGCATAGTCTCCGATTCTTTGAATGCTCAAGAGTAACATTTTCTTTTGGCACTTGAGCCTTTTGGAGTGATCAGATATAAATTTGGGTAAGCAGTCTGCGATTTTTGGAATGAGTCAAATGGCAAGCCAACAACAGCTGGTGTTTATATAGCGCTTTTAGTGCAGAAAAAAAAAGTTCCACGTTACTTCACAATAAGGAATGGAGCCAAAGAGGGAAATATTCGGGCAGGTGTGTACAGGTTTGGTCAGTGTGATAGGCTTTAGGAAAATCCCTAAATGACCAGAGAGAGAGGTAGAAAAGTAGAAATAAAAACAAAATATAATGGACCACAGCAATAAAATGGGGAGGAGAAACAGAGTTAACATTTCAAGTCCAAATTGATTATTCTTTGAAATGTTTACTCTGTTCTTCCCCTTACATTGCCAGACCTGCTGAAAATTTTCTGGAATTTTCTGCTTTTGTTTCAGGTTTCCTGAATCTGCTGCATTTTCCCAACAGTGGAAAGATGTAACTTGAGAGATGTACTCAGAGGAGAACACTGTCCTTGCAAGGTTCTTGGGCTAGAGGAACCAACACAGTTAGGGATGATGTGAGGCCATAGAGAGATTTAGACACAATTGGAATTCTACAGTTGAGGTTTTGGTGGACTGGGAGCCATCACAGGTCAATGACAACAAAGGCCAATGAATGAATTAATGCAAGTTAAGACTCAAAGGTAGAAGACAGAGGGTGGTGATGGAGGGTTGTTTTTCAGACTGGAGGCCTGTGACCAGTGGAGTGCCACAAGGATTGGTGCTGGGTCCCCTATTTTTTGTCATTTACATAAATGATTTGGATGTGAGCATAAGAGATACAGTTAGTAAGTTTGCAGATGACACCAAAATTGGAAGGTGTAGTGGACAGTGAAGAATGTTACCTCAGATTACAGTGGGATCTTGACCAGATGAGCCAATGGACTGAGGAATGGCAGATGGAGTTTAATTCAGATAAATGCGAGGTGCTGCATTTTTGGGAAAGCATATCTTAGCAGGACTTATACACTTAATGGTAAGGTCCTAGGGAGTGTTACTGAACAAAGAGACCTTGGAGTGCAGGTTCATAGCTCCTTGAAAGTGGAGTCACAGGCAGATAGGATAGTGAAGAAGGCGTTTGGTATGCTTTCCTTTATTGGTCAGAGTATTGAGTACAGGGGTTGGGAGGTCATGTTACATCTGTACAGGACATTGGTTAGGCCACTTTTGGAATATTGCATGCATTTCTGGTCTCCTTCCTATCGGAAAGATGTTGTGAAAGTTGAAAGGGTTCAGAAAAGATTTACAAGGATGTTGCCAGGGTTGGAGGATTTGAGCTATAAGGAGAAGTCGCATAGGCTAGAGCTGATTTCCCTGGAGCATCGGAGGCTGAGGGGTGACCTTATAGAGGTTTATACAATCATAAGGGGCATGGATAGGGTAAATAGACATTGTGTTTTCCCTGGGGTGGGAGGGGGGTAGTCCAGAACTAGAGGGCATATATTTAGGGTGAGTGGGGAAAGATATAAAAGACACCTACAGGGCAACATTTTCACACAGAGGGTGGTACATGTATGGAATGAGCTGCCAGAGGATGTGGTGGAGGCTGGTACAATTACAACATTTAAGAGGCATTTGGATGGGTATATGAACAGGAAGGGTTTGGAGGGATATGTGCCGGGTGCTGGCAGATGGGACTAGATTAGGTTGGGATATCTGGTTGGCATGAATGGGTTGGACTGAAGGGTCTGTTTCTATGCTGTACATCTCTATGACTCTATGACACAGCTTGCTCAATTTTTGATGAGAGTAGGTTTACACAGAAGGTGCAACTTTCTGAACCCTTTCAACTTTCAAGTTGGATGTCGGTTTCATAGCAGCATAGTTGGATAGCAGCAAAGTGGAGGCAGGAGCAGAGACATACAATAAGATGGAGGTGGAGTTTGTCTTTGAATACTGCAATGCCTTTGCTGAGTAAACTTGACCTTGAAAACTCTAAGTATCCCCAGCACCTGCAGCGTTTGGAGGGAGTTCCAGATTTCCACTTGCACTCACGTGCAGCTTCACAGGTTTGGCTAAATTTTTTATTACCAGTAATAACTGGGCAGCATTAACTCTCTGAGAGGCGGTGGCATGATGATAATGAGATCTAGGTTCATGCCTTAAGGGCATGGGTTCATATTCCACCATGGCAGCTGGTGGAATTTAAATTGAAAGCTAGACTCAGTAATGGTGACCATGACAACTGTGATCTGCCATCCTTCCCTGATCTGGCCTACATGTGACGGCAGGCCTGCTGCAATGAGGTCGATTCTTAACCGTCCTCAGAGATGGCTGATCGGCCCACTCAGTTCAGGGGCAATTAGGGGTGTTCAGCATATATTTGGCAAGCCAAAGGTAACCAAATCCCCTGAAAGTATAAAGACAAGGTAACAGAACGGGCGGGGAGAGGTCAGGCTGCTTGCAGAAAGTCCCACCCTCTCCCCTGCCCCATTGAAGAAATCAGTGCCCAGTGTATCATTATTACGTGGAATTACATCAAATGCACAACTTGGGAACAAGCTCTTCACCCCAGCCCTTCCCCATTCTTGTTCGGTTTGATTTGATTTGATTTGATTTTTTTGATTTATTGTTGTCACATGTATCTAAGTGCAGTGATAAGTTTTGTTTTGGGAGCAGTAGATTCAGATCATAACAAACAAGGACATACAGATCATAGTGTTTAGACAGAGCAAAGCATTCAGGTTACGCTACACAGGAGGTGCGCAAAAGCAAGGTCAACATTAGATTTGAAATTAGGGACATCCATTCAGCAGTCTAATAACTGTAGGGAAGAAGCTGGTCCTGAACCTGTTGGTGTGTATGTTCAGGGAGGAATCTTTGATGACGTTGGCAGCCTTTCCATGGCAACGAGAAGTATAGATGGAGGATGTGGATGTAGGTTTGCTCACTGAGCTGGAAGGTTCATTTTCCGTCATTTCATCAGCATACTAGGTGACATCTTCAATGAGCCTCTGGATGACGCACTGCTGGAGTTTCCTGCTTTCTATTTATATGTTTGTGTTTCCTTGGGTTGGTGATGTCATTTCAGATGGTGATGCCATTTCCTATGATTATGTCATTTCTTGTCATTTTTCTCAGGGAGTGGTAAATGGAATCCAAGTCATTGTGTTTGTTGATGGAGTTCCAGTTGGAATGCCATGCTTCTAGGAATTCTTGTGCGTATCTCTGTTTGGCTTGTGCTAGGATGGATGTGTTGTCCCAGTCGAAATGGTGTCCTTCCTTATCTGTATGTAAGGATACTAGTGAGAGAGGGTCATGTCGCTTTGTGGCTAATTGATGTTCATTTATCCTGGTGGCTAGCTTTCTGCCTGTTTGTCCAATGTAGTGTTTGTTATAGTTCTTGCACGGTATTTTGTAAGTGACATTAGTTTTGCTTGTTGTCTGTATAGGATCTTTCAAGTTCATTCGCTGCTGTTTTAGTGTGTTGGTGGGTTTGTGGGCTACCATGATGCCAAGGGGTCTGAGTAGTTCCTCTGTGTTGCAGTGTGTGGTGGCTCATTGAAATCGTGATCTGATGCAGCTTCGTTTGTGGATGTTGGGATGATTGCTTCCAGCTCAGCGAGCAAACCTATATCCAGAACCTCAACCTGAGCTACAAATCTTCTCAACTCGCTAACACTTATGGATGCAATAAGCTAAAGCTGGCCCGAAAATGTAGATGGTGTTCATAGTTGAGAGGTTGGCTTGCATAATGATCTAGGCTATGTTCACAACTCTGTGGTTTCTTACCATCCAGGGCAGAGCAGTTGCCATTCCAAGCCATGATGCACTGGGACAGTATGCTTTCAATGGTGCATCTGTGGAAGTTGGTGAGGACGCTTACGGACATGCCGAGTTTCCAAAGCTTCCTGGGGAAGAAGAGGTGTTGTTACACCTTCTTGACCGTCACATCTACGTCGGAGAACCTGGACAGATTGTTGGTTATCGTCACTCTGAGGAACTTGTGTTCATCCCCTCCACCTCAGTTCTGTTGATGTAGATAGGGGCATGTCCTCGTCCTTTCTTCTTGAAGTCAATGATAAGTTCTTCAGTTTTGCCAACATGGAGAGAGAGTTTGTTATCTTTGCACCATGACACCAAGCACTCTATCCCCTTTCAGTACTCTGACTCATCATTGTTTGATATCCAGCCAACAATGGTGGGTGGTGTCATCAGCAAACTTGGAGATGGCATTTGTATGGAATTTGGCTACACAGACGTGAGTGTACAGGGAGTACAGTAGGGGCTGAGAATGCATCCTTGCTGGGTGGAGGTGTTGAGGCTTAACGTGGAGGAGGTGCTGGTGTCTGTCTTCACTGACTGTGATCTGTGGGTCAGGAAGCTGCGTGGGTATTACTCCCCTCAACCACTCCTTTTGGTATTAGGTTTCACTTCCTCATCACCCTCTGAATTTTGTAATTCGTTTTATTTTATGTCTATTGTATGTTGAGGGTTTCTTCATATTATGTTATTTTAAAAATACACGATTATATTAACTTACTTTGAGCTCAAGTGAAAGGGATGAAAGCAAATTAGAAGTAGAAAACTTATTAATTCTGAAAACAGGAGGGAAGACAGGATCAGGAGGAGACCATTCATTTCCTCCAACCTGTTCCATCATTTGTCGAGAACATGGCTCATTTGCAATCAAGGTCCAAATACAGCAACATTCATTTGAAAGTAAGAAAAAGATAAGTTTGCAATGTTACAACTTCTCGGTTAGGACCCCAGAGCAGTTTCATTGGGAGGCCTACATCAGAATGGATATTTTCAGCATGTCCGATGTGGTGCTGAAATTCTGCAGTGCTTTGGTCAAACCACACTTCAAGTACATATCCAGACTTTGACACTGTGGCACAAGGAGAAGCATTCATGTCCTTTTCTCATCTGTGTTTACCCTGCGCTCTAGCAAGTAGTGCCAATGCACATGTGAACCATACTGAACTTTCCACAATGGCTACAATGGAAGCTAAACACAGCTGTGAGCTGTCCAGTTAGGTTTCTTGTTATGAGCAATTATAAGGTTTCCAACTCTGGTTGGACGTATTCCTGGTGGTTTGTCTTCCCTCCCCCATGTCCTGTCAAATTGCTTTTCCTCCCATCAAAATCCATTCCTTTTTTGACAAATAAATGGATGATGAGTTCAAAGAAAATGAAAAATAAAACTCTTCAATGGTCTCTATGGTTTCTTTATATGGGCGTTGTTGCAAACGTTTCCGGGCAGTTAGTCTTTAATTCCGAGACTCTCTGGGACAGTCCTGGAGGATTGGCAATTCACTGAGGTTAGAACTTCTAATTTAAACTGCAGTAGTAAACAATCCGCTCCCAGCTAGCCCTGCTGTACTGCCAATCGATATCTTACAGCTTCCTCCTGCATCCCCGTTCTGCACCAGACCAAAATCAACTCTTGCAAAAGTGAACAATTTCCTGCAGTAATTAACCCATTGGTATTCAGTGTGGGACTGTCACATTTTTGAGTGTACTAACAGAAGGCATTCTAGTCCAGCTAACATCCAGCCCTGCAAAGTTGAGTTTTCTAATGAGCGAATAGAATTTTTGCAACATCAGAATTAATCACTGTAAATGTCACAATAATTTCTTCATTGGAATTCAACAGCTCTGAACTTGGAAGGCTAGATCATCAACTTTACATGCTAAATTCTCTGTTTTTTTTAGCAGTATAAAGACCACATCTTTTTGTTTCCTTAGTTTTTGAACTGTGAACTAAAAGAGCAAAGTACTGCTTTAAACCAAGGAGCATGTAGAAGGAGATGGCTGCAGTTTTTAAAATCATGTTTTCTACAGTGCCCTGTGTATACAACTCAATGTTGCTTTTGCCTGGAAGAGTGAGGGCAGAAGTAGACACCATGGAGCTGATGGGATCTGAACTAAGGGAAAACTGCTGGTCAACATCATCTGAAGATGTAACTAGCAGAGTTTACAAGGGGGAGCCAGTAGATGTGGTATATTTGGGCTTTCAGAAAGCATTTAACAAAGACCTGAATGAGAGATTATTATGCAAAATTAAAATGCATAGGATCTTGTGAGGTTACTGAGAGGGATAGAACACTGGTTAGCAGAGAGAAAACAAAAAGTAGGAATTAATGGGATCATTTTCACATTGGCAGGCAGTAACTAGTGGGGTGCCTAAGGGATTGGTGCTAGGACCCCAGCTATTCACAATATATATTAATGATTTGGAAGTGGGAACAAAATGTAACATCTCAAAGTTTACAGACAATACCAAGTTAGGTGGGAGGGTAAACTGCGACAAGAATGCAGAGATGTTTCAACATGTTCTGGACAGGTTGGGTGAGTGGGCAAATCAGTGGCAGATGCAGTATAATTTGGATAAATGCAAGATTATTCACTTTGGAAACAAAAACAAGGCAGCAGATTACTACCTGTATGGCAGTAAATTGGGGGAGGAGAGTGTGCAGCTGAATCTGGGTATCCTTGTGCACCAGGCGCTGAAGATTGGTATACAGGTGCAGCAGGTGGTAAAGAAGGCAAATGGTACGTGGCCTTCACTGTGAGAGGTTTAGAGTACAGGAGCAGGGATGTGTTGTTGCAGTTATACAGGGACTTGGTAAGGCCACAGCTAGAATATAGTGTGCAGTGTTGTCTCCTTTCCTGAGGAAGGATGATCTTGCTCTTGAGGGAGAGCAGCGAAGGTTTACCAGGCTGATTCCGGGGATGGCGGGAATGACGTAGGAGGAGAGATCAACAAGGCTAGGAGTGCTTTCGCTGGAGTTCAGACGAATGAGGGGAGACCTCATAGAGACTTATAAAATTCTAACAGGACTAGACAGTGCAGATACAGGGAGGAAGTTCCCGATGGTGGATGCGTCCAGACTAGGGGTCACAGTCTGAGGATTCGGGGTGGACCATTTAGGACGGAGATGAGGAGACATTTCTTCACCCAGAGAGTGGTGAGCCTGTGGGATTCATTACCACAGGAAGGAGTTGATGCCAAACCACTGAATGTATTCAAGAGGCACCTAGATATAACACTTGGGCTGAATGGGATCAAACGTTATGCGGAGAAAGCAGGATCAGGCTACTAAGTTGGACAATCAACGAAGATCATGATGAATGCCGAATCAGGCTCGAAGAGCTGAATAGCCCCCTCCTGCTCCTATCTTCTATATTTCTATGGTTGACTCCTGACCAGGTGACCATAGCTTGCGTGTAGAGCTGGTACAGGGGAGAACCACCCTGTCTGAAAAGAGAAAACAGCAAAACATCTCTCTGTGTACCTCTCTGGTGTGTGTAAGGGCTGGAAAGTCTCCTGTATTAGCTGGCTGTCTAATATTTCTCTGCAAATCCCTATTGAACAAAGACAGTGAAGAATTGAATTCTCAATCAGTGAATGAGAAAGAGCATCAGACATCCACAATGAAGAATCAAAATCAATTGGAAGAAATAGAAAGAAAAATTGTCATTGAATCCCGTGATCCAGATTGGTGTGTATCCCTGATTGATCTCTTTCACTTTCCACCTTTCATATCCATGTCTTTGTGTGCTGGACTCTTTGTGAAGGGGGAGTTTAAGAAGGAACAGAGTTTATGTTGTAGTTATAAGTTTCCAATTTATTTTTCCTAATTGCTATTGGTCCAAGACAATTTGTTTCTAATAGATATTTTCTTTTTATGTACAGAAACCTAGTGAATGTTTTCTCTTACTGTGCGTTCATCAGTTGGGTAAATTGAGCCTGTTGATACTTTGACTAAATCTTTTCACATTTGTGATCAGTCTGGGGATTGTCGGCTTGATTTCAAGCATAGCACCCCAATGAGGTTTTTCAATAAGTCAACAATTTATTTTAATAATTTTTAAAACGTCACCTTTTAGAATGGTGACCGAAAACCTCCACCTCCCTGCAACATAACCTTTTTTTTCAGAAGTGCAAAGGGCGTCTCAGTGTGGCAGCTGAGATGTTGTGTCAGATGTTTAGTTCATCACGTACAAATCTGCATCAATTTTAGAAACATGGAACAAATACGCTTGTTAATTTTTTTTTTTACAACAGTTAGTTCCAATCTTCAACACATTTCTTTTTCACTTCAGAGGCTAATGGCTTGATGCATTTGATGAGATTCCTGTCTCATCCTTTGCTCCTCACTGTTATCCTTTCTGCGCTGGCATCCTCTCCACACAGACAGTATTGGGAACATAAATAGCATGAGGAGTTGAATTGAACGAAAGAAACCTGGTGCTTTCATGGCTCTCTTCCTCATTGGATTAGAGATGAAAATGCTAATATCATGATGGGTTCAACATTTGTGGATATTTAATGCTTTCGCATCAACTTTGCTGTGTTTGCATGAGTCATTTCAAAATGTTAGCAGCAAAATTACCATGCTTATTAGAAATAACATAATGTGCTTCAAACTATTACAGACTGATTTCAAATGTTAAATAACCATTAAAAAAAAAGAATAACTTAATGATCTCCTGTAACTAAACGCTCTTAATCTGCACATGCACCATTTTCACACATTATGCAACACATTATGTGTTGCATAAATAGGATCTGAAGTTGAATAATGTGAAGTGTTGTGCCTTCAATCCCCTCTTCCTCTTTGTGGATTAGGGGTGAACATTGGGGATAGTTAATGCCCTCACACCAACTTTGCTATCTTTGTATGAGCAATACCAAACTTTTAGCAGCAAAATTATCTTCTTTAAAAAACACTGCTAAATAATTCTTGTGTGGGATTTAAAGCTATTCTAAACTGATTTCAAATGTTAAATAACCATAAAAAACAAGAAGAATAATTTAATAATCTCCTGTAACCAAAAGCTCTTAGTCTCATCTGTTCAATCCAACTTTCTGAACCTAATATCTCCCTCATACATTTATCTAGTTTCCCCCTAAATGCACCTCTGTTGTTTCACTAAGCTAACCTTTGTGGGTGCAGGTTATAATTATTGTTTCCACTAGCCTCTTGTTTTGATTTCTTTGCTGAAATGTGGGTGTTGCCAACAAGGTCTGAATTTTGTGACTGTTCTGAATTACCCTGATGTGGAGGAGCTGGTGTTGGACTGGACTGGACAAAGTTAAAGATCACACAACACCAGGTTATAGTCAACTACCTGCTGAAGGAGCAGCACTCCAAAAGCTAGTGCTTCCAAATAAACTCGTTGGACTATAACCTGGTGTTGTGACATTTTTAACTGAATTACCTTGTACTGACTGGCTTGCTAGGTCACTTTGGAGTACAGTTGGGTTCAATGAGGTAAGGAAGCAGACTTGCTTCATATAAAGAAATTAGTGAACCAGATAGATTTTATGACGATAGTTTCATGGTCACCATTACAGAGACTAGCTTTCAGTTCTAGTTTAATTACTGTACCTAAATTCCACCAGCTTCTCCAATGCAACTTAAATCCATGTTCCCAGAACATGCTTGCCTTCGGTCGCCGGGATTTGGAGTACAATAGATGGCAAACAATGTTGCAGCTATATAAAACCCTTGTTAGGCCACATTTGGAGTATTATGTGCAGTTTTTGGTTGCCACACTACCAGAAGAACATGGAAGCTTTGGAGAGTGTGCAGAGAAGGTTCACCAGGATGTTGCCAGGCTCGAGGGCATTGGCGATGAGGAAAGGTTAAAAAGACTTGGATTGTTTTCACTGGAAAGACTGCAGCTCAGAGGAGACCAAATAGAGGTCTACAAAACGATGAGAGGCATAGATAGGGTGGATAGCCAGAGGCTTTTTCCTAGGGTTGAAGTTTCAATTACAAGTGGGCACAAGTTCAAGGTTAGAGGGAGAAAGTTTAAGGGAGATGTACGAGGGAGGCACGGCCAGAAGGGGTGGTGAAAGCAGGCGTGTTGGTGTCATTTAAGAGCTGAAAAATGTGTTGCTGGAAAAGCGCAGCAACTCAGGCAGCATCCAAGGAGCAGGAGAATCGACGTTTCGAGCATAAGCCCTTCTTTCGGTGTCATTTAAGAGGCATGTGAATGGTTAAATGAATAGGGAGGGAATAGATGGGTATGGACTAAATAAGGGCACAGGGTGTGTTTTTTAGTTTAGTTAGGGTATGATGATTAGCAAAAGGGCCTGTTCCTGTGCTGCACATCTCTTCTGTTCTTTGTTCATCAGCCTGGGACTCTTGAATGTGAGACCAGTGACATTACCAATGGGCTATTGCTTTCCCCTGTTGTTCGGTTTCTTCTGAATTTCCAATTGGATGTATCAGTGACTATATTCACGGCCTGTAATTTAGGAACCTCTGCGAATGTTTACTTTATCAAATCCTATTATAATTTTAAAGACCTCAATCAAGCCAGTCCTCAATTTGACCTTTGCTAAAGAGAAAAGCCCCTTCATCTGTCCTAACTTTCTGGGGAAGTTTTACATGCAGGTTCGTGTCTCAGATGACCAGAAATTTGGCCAAAGACATTGTTGTTTTGAAGGAGAATCTTAATCATTGAGGATTTTGTGGTTTACAATGGGAGACCTGGTTCTCCACGCTGAGCTTCTTCAGCATTGCTGTTGTCCCACAAGTGCAAGGGTTTTTACAAAAACGTTAAGGACAAAAGGGTAACGAGGGAGAGAACAGGGCCCCTCAAAGATCAGCAAGGCGGCCTTTGTGTGGAGCCTCAAAAAATGAGGGAGATACTAAATGAGTATTTTGCATCAGTATTTACTGTGGAAAAGGATATGGAAGATATAGACTGTAGGGAAATAGATGATGACATCTTGCAAAATGTCCAGATTACAGAGGAGGAAGTGCTGCATGTCTTGAAACCGGTAAAGGTGAATAAATCCCCAGGACCTGATCAGATGTACTCGAGAATTCTGTGGGAAGCTAGAGAAGTGATTACTGGGCCTCTTGTTGAGATATTTGTATCATCGATAGTCACAGGTGAGGTGCCGGAAGACTGGAGGTTGGCAAACATGGTGCCACTATTTAAGACGGATAGTAAGGACAAGCCAGGGAACTATAGACCAGTGAGCCTGACCTCGGTGGTGGGCAAGTTGTTGGAGGGAATCCTGAGGGACGGGATGTACATGTATTTGGAAAGGCAAGGACTGATTAGGGCGAGTCAACATGGCTTTGTGCTTGGGAAATCATGTCTCACAAACTTGATTGAGTTTTTTAAGAAGTAACAAAGAGGATTGATGAGGGCAGAGCGATAGATGTGATCTATATCGACTTCAGTAAGGCGTTCGACAAGGTTCCCCATGGGAGACTGATTAGCAAGGTTAGATCTCATGGAATACAGGGAGAACTAGCCATTTTGATACAGAACTGGCTCAAAGGTAGAAGACAGACGGTGGTGGTGGAGGGTTGTTTTTCAGTCTGGAGGCCTGTGACCAGTGGAGTGCCACAAAGATTGGTGCTGGGTCCTCTACTTTTTGTCATTTACATAAATGATTTGGATGTCAGCATAAGAGGTACAGTTAGTAAGTTTGCAGATGACACCAAAATTGGAGGTGTAGTGGACAGCGAAGAGGGTTACCTCAGATTACAACAGGATCTTGACCAGATGGGCCAATGGGCTGAGAAGTGGCAGATGGAGTTTAATTCAGATAAATGCGAGGTGCTGCATTTTGGGAAAGCAAATCTTAGCAGGACTTATACACTTAATGGTAAGGTCCTAGGGAATAAAGAGACCTTGGAGTGCAGGTTCCTAGCTCCTTGAAAGTGGAGTCACAGGTTGATAGGATAATGAAGAAGGCATTTGGTATACTTTCATTTATTGGTCAGAGTATTGAGTACTGGAATTAGGAGGTAATGTTACGGCTGTACAAGACATTGGTCAGGCCACTGTTGGAATATTGCGTACAATTCTGGTCTCCTTCCTATCGGAAAGATGTTGTGAAACTTGAAAGGGTTCAGAAAAGATTTACAAGGATGTTGCCAGGGTTGGAGGATTTGAGCTATAGGGAGAGGCTGAGCAGACTAGGGTTGTATTCCCTGGAGCGTCGGAGGCTGAGGGGTGAGCTTATAGAGGTTTACAAAATTATGTGGGGCATGGATAGGGTAAGTAGGTAAAGTCTTTTCCCTGGGATTGGGGAGTCCAGAACTAAAGGGTGAGAGGGAAAAGATACAAAAGAGACCTAAGGGGCAACTTTTTCACACAGAGGGTGGTTTGTGTATGGAATGAGCTGCCAGAGGATGTGGTGGAGGCTGGTACAATTGCAACATTTAAGAGGCATTTGGATGGGTATATCAACAGGAAGGGTTTGGAGGGATATGGGACAGGTACTGGCAGGTGGGACTAGATTGGGTTGGGATATCTGGTCGGCATGGACGGGTTGGACCGAAGGGTCTGTTTCCATGCTATACATCTCTATGACTCTATGACTCTATCTGGAAATTGCCGCGGATCAGGCACCATTTGTGGGGAGAGAGCAAGCTCTCTCAGAGTCATCTAGACTCAAACCGTTAGCTTGCTGTCTGTCCATGGATGCTGCTTGCCCCACTATGATCTCCAGCATTTGTTGTTTTCAGTACAGATTCCAGCATCCGCAATAATTTGCTCCTACAGATTGTGTGCTGCCTTTTACTTCAAGGTGGGGTTGAGATGGCTATTACTGTTTCGGAAGTTTTGAATGGGATCTCAGTCTAGCCCAATTCATTCAAGATGCACTAGTGCAATTGGACGTTTAGGGGCATTGTGATTATTGCACTACCACTTTGTTGCACATTAGTTTGGGTATTTTGTGTGATATCTCATTGATATTATATCCTTGAACAATTGCCCTGTACTTTTCAGGTTGTTTTCCCCCCGGTTAGAGGACTTTATCTTTGCCTCTTCCAGTAACAAAAGTGTTCCTACTGAAATTGGTACAACTTTAAGTAACTTGTAGGATGTATAAAAGATCGAGTTTAACATCTCTCTGCAATGTTCATTCTAGCCATTTGAATTGATTCTATTAATCAATAGCTTCTCTTTAAAGAGATCCGGTTGCGATCCTTGTCATTTTAGCTTTGTATTTGAGTGACAAAGTGTGCAATTTTATTGCTTGCACTATGCTGTCAAAATTAATTGTCTGCTTCCTTTTAACAAGAGCATGGAAGATAGTGGTAGGGGAGGGGGCTTTGGGAGGTGGGGAAACAGCATTGCAGGAAGGGACTGCACGACGTTTGTTTTATTTATTATGGCAAGGATATTTCTTTGGCCAATGTACATGTCAGGGGAGGGGCCTGTCTTGGGTACTCGGGCTCACTCTTGCTTCCACTGAACGTGGTGGGGTGGCAGTATTTCCAGGCTCACAGTGCTGGTATGTGTGGTTCCGTGTCTGCAAATGAGCAGCTGAGCAATGAGGCATTTCATCATTCTGATACCATGGTGTACAATAACAGGGCTCTCAGCCGTGTGCCAGGGAGCAAGTGTTGGCAGGGTCAATATTTATAGATCTGTACGCAGCGGCTAACACAAGGAGAGAGCTGCATGCTGGCTCCCAGTGCTGGATTTTTACACTCTGATCCCAGTCTTTCTTCTCACAGGTTGAAGTATTCCAGTTTTTGGATTTCACTTTTCGGAATGAGTGGATCGGTGCGTTTCCCTGAAGCACTGACAAGGTTTTAGAATAAAAGGGCAGTGTCTATTGCAGGTAAGAGTTTGGCATTTTGTCTCTCTGATCTTGTGTCATTTAATCTATCGAATACAACTTACGTTGTGGAGGGAAACTCCTTTGCTGCTTTAAGTCTTGGCCAATGTCAGATTTGTTGTGACCTTCAGTGCTCACCGAATACTAGCCACAGAATTTGTTCTGCAATTTTCTTGGGCAGCACTGCGTGCATTTATAGAATACTGTGCAGCTATAAATTGTTTTCCACTTTATTTTCATCCCCCAAATGTTTCCCATTTATCTTCTCTCTAAGACCACTTGTAGCACACGGAGTCTCTTATTGGCTGGGAGCACAAGATAGTTTAAAGGAAGGCAGAAAGTGCTGGAGAAACCCAACAGCATCTGTACTGGGAGAAACAGCTGATGTTTCAAGTCCAGTGTAACTCTTCTTCAAACCTGCAGTTTACTTGTTTTTACTTGAGCACGAGACAGCTTATCCGATTTGACTCTGCCCTAACTGCTGCTAAAGCTATCACAAATTTAGCATTTGTGACTTGAAACAAGGCAAATAGTGTTGGAAGGTATCCCTCCACTTTCTCTGTCATTGCAGAAATAACGTTTGTGATGCATACCTGTTGTCACTTTGAGGGGTCATGCACAATCTACTGTTTGTACTGCCCAGCATGTTCACCTATAAGTTGTTGAGCAACAGTGGAGAATATTATGTTGAATCTAAATATAGCTGATTATTGTGCCTTGGAGGCAGAGAAGGGAGATCAGTTATAGTAGCAGGTTAGAACAGCATAAACTAATTTCCATTTCGATTCCATTGTTTATGAGATATCAGTGTTTCAAATAGGATAGTGCAAGATGTTGGCTCTATTCCAGGGGATTTGAGGCCCTATTTGTCAAAGTGTCTGGAGTAAAGAGAAAACAGCAGTGTTTCTCACAGCGACAGCCCCAGTTGCTAAGGGTTGGGTCAATGCAACTTGACAAGACATTGTGAAAATGCTCTTAATGTTTACTTCATTTCCTTGATCTGTTCAAAGAGACCCTCTTTAAACTGAAATAATGTTGGAAAATTTACTGACACTGAGCATCTTTGCACTAGGGTTCCCACAATGTATACAGGCATGATACCATCAGTGATGTCTTCTTACACTTGTCCCTAATGTCCACAGTGACATTGAGAGAGGTTTCCAAAACCATGTGTTCTATGGTGTGTATAACTGCACCAAGGGAGGTGAACGTGGAAACTAATGGAGAGGTGGGGGGGCGGAGTATCAAAACCCTGACCAGCGGTGAACATGCTTGTGTGAATTGTGGAGAGACTTTGGTGAAGGTGTGTAGGGAGATTTGACTCTAAAGGAGCAGATTCCAGAAAGGCATGTTATTGGTGTAGCATCCACCTGTACCAGCCAGATCATCAGTGTTAAAAAAGGCAAGTGTCTTCTCTTGGGTGATCTTACATTTTTAATCTTCTGACACACTCAGTGTTGGGCTGGTGCAAGAAGGGCAGCACAGTAGCTCATTGGTTAGCAGTACTGCCTCACAGCACTAGCAACCTAGGTTCGATTCCAGCCTTGGATGACTGTCTGTGTGGAATTTGTGCATTCTCACTGTGTCTACATGGGTTTCCTCCCACAGTCCAAATATGTGCAGGTTAGGTGGATTGGCTGTGGGAAATTGCCCATGGTGTCCATGGGAAATGCAGGCTTACAGGATAGTGTTGGTCTGGGTGGGATGCTCTTCGGAGAGTTGGGATGGTTTTGATGAGCTGAATGGTCTGATTCCACACTGTAGCCATTCTATAAGTGGTCTATTTTTGAGGGTTTCAAGCTGTGATTTTAATCCAGACTCTTGATGAAGTGAATTCTAATTTTTAAGCAAACCAGATCAATGATTTGGATGTGAGACCAAATGTAATATTTCCAAGTTTGCTGATGAGGCAAAACTTGTTGAGAATACAAGTTGTTAGGGGAATGCAAAGAGTCATTCAGGGACACCTAAACAGGCTGACTGAGTGGAGAAAATCTTGACAGATGGAATAAAATGTGGAAATGTGCAAAGTTAATTACTTTGGTAGCAGAAATAGAAATACAAGATATTTCCTAAATGGTCGAAGATCAGGAAGCTTTGGTCACCTGACTGAGAGCAAAGAGATGGGACATTTCTCAGTCCCCACAAAGAACACCTGGAGCAAACCAGCCTGGAAGCTGGGGCTTTAGTTCAGGTCTGTAACCCTGCATAATGGGCAATTTCCAATGGCCATCCACCTGAACTGCACATCTTTGGACTCTGGGAGACTGAAACACCCAGAGAAAACCCACGCACTCACGGGGAGAATGTGCAAACTCAACACAGATTGTCACCTGAGACTGGAATTGAACCCAGGTCGAATCCTGGGAGGAAGACTGGGCAACTATAGAATGAGAGTAGAGGTTGTTGGGTGCAGATTTGGACTTGGCACAAAACCTGCCTCCCCACACTGTAATGTACTGCAGTTTAACTAACAAATTAAAAAATAACCCTTCTGTCCTCGTCCATTGCATTGCCCTAATATGCCCATGCCCCATCCTCTCCACTCCTTCCATCTGATGCCCTCTATACCACCTAAGCCCTCTACTCTTTTCCAAAGGCCATGCACATTCCTAAACCAATGTATGTTGGTTTAGCCATGATTCCTGGCATTTGCTATGCTAAGCTATGTACCCCTGTACCCACCACTCTGGCCCCATACCAACTTAGTGCCCACTTATGACCCAGCCTTCACCTTTGCTCCTACTTCCACTATGACATATCAGTTACTATCCACTCGAGACAAACCTCAGCAGCCATGGTGATACATTATAAAGTGAGGTGGCTATTGAGAATTTTTAAATAATCTCTCATTGCTAAAGGAAAAACATAATGCGTTGAAATTCCTTCAGGTAATCATTATGAAACCAAACATTTGTACTCTAAGTTCTTTGACAACTTTGACAGTTTTTGACCGTTCTGACAGTTCCAATGGGTGTATGCATTGTGCTCCCTGACATTGTAGAAAGGCTATAACATCTGTTTGAGATTAGCAGTTCTGGGTGTGAATGTGCTGGATACAGATCTTTCATAGCTGAATCTACCATGCTCCACGTCAGTGATAATTTCTAAATACTTTTGGAACACAGGAGCAGTATTAGGTCAATGCGACCCTCAAGCCATCCCCATTATTCAACAAGAGCATGTCTACCCTCATCCCATTTTCCCGCAGTATTGCTATATCCCTTGCTATCTTGATATCTCAGTGTTTTGAAGAATGGTACATTCTCCCTGCCAAACCTCTACCCCAAAACCCCAAGTTCTAAGATCTCTCTTCTGGAATTTGAGGTGCTACATTAGCCTCAAAGCCCCTGAGTCAAGAAGGAAAGTTCAGATGAATTCCTGTTGCAAATGACCATGCACTCATCTGTGTTTGAAAAACTTGTGAGCACTGCTGTCAGGGTCGGGATCCAGTCATCAGTCTTGAAGCTTTTTCCAGTCAAGGGAAATATAGACTTGCCACCTCCGATGATACAAAAAGGACCTCGACTTGGTCCATAAGACCATAAGATATAGGAGCAAAATTAGGCCATTCCGTCCATCAAGTCTGTTCCACCATTCAATCACAGTTGATTATGTTTCTCAACCCCCATTCTCCTGCCTTTTTGATTCTCAAACTAAACAAAAGTCGATCTGTATCTCTCTTAAAGACACTCAATGACTTGGCCTCCACAGCCTTCACGTCAATGAAGTTCACAGATTCCCCACCCACCTGCTGAAGAAATTCCTCCTCATCTCAGTTCGAAAGGGTGGTCACTTCACTCTGAGTCTGGGCCTCCAGGTCCTAGTCTCACCTACGAGTGGAAACACCGTCTCCATGTTCACTCTATTCAGGCCTCTCAGTATCCTGTAAATGCATGACAGAAGGACGGGCAAGGTTATAAGCACCACAAAACTACACCGCATCAGCAATGCACTTGTGTTTCGAACTGCCCAAGCTATTAATCAATAGCAACATTAAGAAATGCTACCATTCAACAGCTCCACTGTTAAACTGTTAGAACAGTGCAATCCTCAGGCAGAATCCTAGGGCCCCCAAAGGAGAAATGTTGTTTTTGCAGATTTTTGATCATTTGAACAACTCGCCTGTTACTTCAGGAAGCTAGAAGCACGCAGGATAGAAGCAATTACAAAGTCCTTAGAGAGCAAGGGTCTGCGCAGGAAGGCCCCATTTAAATGTTGGCTGTGATGTGACTGTTTCGGAGCTTAGTGAGTGAGGTTAACAATCCCTGCTGGAGAATGGTGAAGAAACATTTAAAATAGTGACGTAAAGGATCGAGCTAGGAATGATGGAACTGAAGAAAGGAATGCTTCACCACTAGCGCTGGTGCCTTGGCAAATGTACACCACAGGTCACAGCTACAGTAAAAACTCCAGGGTCCACAGATCAAATCGATACTGAGGCCAAACTTCAGGAATATCATAGACAGATTTAAATGCAATAAAAGGGCAATTTGACAGATTAGGAAGACAGAATCTAATAGAAGAACGTCATTAGAAGATGTAAAAACTGTGATCAGAAGTGTGGATGAATGATTTAATCAGCAATTTTGATTTGATTTATTTATTTATTGTCCATGCATTTATTACAAATACTTGATAAGTGTTGTATTTAGTTCACCACTCTCTTAAAACACAGAAAATAAACCAAAATATGGAATATAAAGCCAGAAAAAAAATCAATAAATTTCACCTTAAAGTCTTTATCTCAGTTAGGTGGTCTTTGGAACAGCTCCCACTTCTAGTGATCTTTTCCCTGGGGTGGTGGAGTCCAGAACTAGACGGCATAGGTTTAGGGTGAGAGGGGAAAGATATAAAAGGGACGTAAGGGGCAACATTTTCACGCAGAGGGCGGTGCATTTAAGGAATGCATTGCTAGAGGTGGTGGAGGCTGGTACAACTACAACATTTAAAAGGCATATGGATGGGCTTTTGAATAGGAAGGGTTTAGAGGGATATGGGCCAAGTGCTGGCAAATGGGACTAGAATAATTTAGGATATCTGGTTGGCATAGACATGTTGGACTGAAGGGTCTGTTCCTTGCTGTACATCTCTATGACTCTAGTTCAGCTCCTCCACCCCGATCCTCAAGTCCACACGGCTAAACCGATGACACTGTTGCAACCAGACTTCTCTGATTTGTTAAAGCTGCAGCCGTAGTGCCTCATTGGAAACTTGTGGAAAGGGACATAGATATAATCGAATGGAAGGAACTCGTCTCCTTGGTAGGGGGAATGGTAGAAGATCGAGGAGGCCATTCGACCCGTCAAGCCTGCTCTGCCAGTCACTTTTAATCACGACTGATCATCAATCTCAATACTCTAATCCCAACCTTCCCCCATATCCCTTGAACCCTTCAGCCACAATTGCTAAATCTATCTCCCTCTTGAAAATGTATAATATTTTGGCCTCAACCAGTTTCTGTGGGAGTGAATCCCACAGGCTGAATACTTCCTGTCTGAAGAAATTTCTCCTCATCTCCATCTCAAAAGGCTTACCCCTTACCCATAAATTATGACCACTTTCTGGACTCCACCACCATTGGGAACATCCTTCCTGCACCTAACCTGTTGAGTGTTGTTAGAATTCTAAAGCTTTCTATGAAATCCACCCTTATTCTTCTAAACTCCAGTGCATACTGATTTGATTTAATTTATTGTCACATGTACTTTCTTTTTACAAAATACACTGAGAAGTGCTGTATAATGTAGCATACAATCCCAGCCAACTCAGTCTCTCCTCATATGTCAGTCCTGCTAGCCCTGAAATCTGTCTGGTAGACCTTCACTGCACTCTCTCTATAACAAGAACGTCCCACCTCAGGTAAGGAGACCAAAACTGCACAGACAATACTCCAGGTGGGGCCTCGCTACTGCCCTGGATAATTGCGGCAAGACATTCTTGTTCCATTACTCAAATCCTCACTGACTGGCAGAATAGATTTTGAGGGGATGCAAGGAAAAATATTTTCACCCAGAGGGTGGTTGGAATCTGGAACACACTGCCTCAAAGGGCAGAGGTAGGAACCCTCATAGCATTTAAGAAATATTTACATGTGCACTTCCAACACCAAAACATGCAAGGCGATGGACCAAGTACTGGAAAATGGGATTATAATAGTTGGGTGCTTGTTTCTGACTGGCGCTGGCCTGATGGGCTGAAGGGCCTTTTTCTGTGCTGTAGATCTTTGCAACGCTCTGAGTAGCAAAGGAAAAAGAAAATCACAGGGTTACGTTGCTCAAGCAAACCTACTGTTTTGAGGAACAAATCATTTACTTCTATACACAGGACAAAAGGAGGCGATGAGAGGGTGAAATGGGAAATCAAGGGAGAGCGTTACTTTTGCACACATATCTTTTGAATTAAGTAAGAGTGGTGTTCTGGGACAGTCAGTGACCCCTTTGAGCAAGTGCTTCAATAGAAACGGTTACACTTGCTGTGCATTTACTCGATCTCAGCTTTCAATTGCCAGCAGTTGTTTGGCCGCATTGTGTTCTTGAATGTGCGAGAAAATGGATAGTTCTTCTGTGGCTCATTTACATTTTGACTCGAAGTTGTTCAACACATTGGCCTTGTGTGAACTCTGTGTTAAATTACAAGGTTTGACGTGCGAATTACCTGGAATGGAAAATGCAGAAAGACTTGACTTATAGCATGGATGGAAAGTCTCCAAGCCTCGAGGACTGAAGTCAGTGCTTTCTGCCCTTAGAATCTGAGAAGGCCCGTATGGACCCCCGATTGTGTAAACTTTGCGTAGAGTGCTCAATAGGTTTATGAACCAGTTACGTAGTGGTCAGCCACTCACTGCCCTTTAGGTTCTCAGCCTTTCCCCTGATGGAGTTAGACATTGGTGTCTGAGAGAATGATGCATACACTTGGACATCTCCGGTCACCCTGCCTTGTAGATTACCATCACATTCTGCTGCCAACAAGCATTCTAGATAACATTTGCATCACTTTTCTGGACTATAGGAAAAGTCATTCTCAAGGCTGCTAAATTCTTCATAGAGTCATAGCGATGTACAGCACAGATACAGACCCTTCACTCTAACTCATCCATGCCGACCAGGTATCCTAGATTGATCTAGTCCCGTTTGCCAGCACTTGACCCATATCCCTCTGAATCCTTCCTATTCATATACTCATCCAGATGCCTTTTAAATGTTGTAATTGTACCAGCCTCCACCACTTCCTGTAGCAGCTCATTCCATACATGCATCACCCTCTGCATGAAAAAGTTGTCCTTTAGGTCCCTTTTAAATCTTTCCCCTCTCACCCCTAAACCTATGCCCGCTAGTTCTGGACTCCCTCACCCCAAGGAAAAGACCTTGTCTATTTACCCTATCCATGCTTCTCATGATTTTATAAACCTCTATGAGGTCACCCCTCAGCCTCCGACGCTGCAGGGAAAACAGCCCCAGCTTATTCAACCTCTTCCTATAGCTCAAACCCTCCAACCCTGGAAACATCATTGGAAATCTTTTCTGAACCTTTTCAAGGTTCACAATATCCTGGGAGATTCAGGTAGAGTAGCATAATAATGATGTTTTAAACCATTTTTTTACAGAATTGTTGCTGGACAAAAGGAAATCATTCGGCTCACCAGGCCTGCACTCACTCTTCAAACAGGCATCATTACTTCATATCAATTTTATTCTTTTTTCCCACATCTTTTTACACTATTTTAATCCAAATAATCATCCAGTGTCCTTTGGAATGCTACAATTGAATCCACCTCCATCACGTTCCCAGGCAGTACAGAATCTAACAGCTCACGTGTGAAAAAGTAATTTTCTCCCATCACCCTTGCTTCTTTTACTAATCACTTTAAGTCTATGCCCTCTCATTCTTTTTTAACCTTAATGAGCAGGGACATCTTCTCCCTATCTATTTTATCCAGCTCATTCATGATTTTGAAAATCTCTATCAAATCTCCTGTCAGCTGCCTTCTCTCCCAAGAAAACACTCCCAACGTCTTCAGTCTATCCTCATGACTGAAGTCTCTTATCCCTGGAGCCACTGATGCACACGCTCCAATGTTTTCACACCTTTCCTAACTCGTGGCCACCAGCAACTGTACACAATACCCCAGCTGAGGCCTACCAAGTGTTTTGTATAAGTTCAACATCACCTCAATGAAATAAGACACAGGGCTGTGGATACTGAAAATCTGGAACAAAAGCAGAAACTGGTGGAGAACCTTAACGTTTCCAGTGCAGTAAGCATTCTTCAGAACAGATTTTGCTTCCTCTGCATAGATGCTGCCAGATCTGCTGAGTTTCTCCAATAATGCTTGTTTTTGTTCCACACCACCTCCTTGTTCCTACACCCTTTTAATAAAACTAAGGGTGCTGTGTGCTTTATTAGCTGCTCACTTCAGTCCTGCCACCTTCAATAATCTATACACATATTCATTGATATCCTGCTGATCCTGAACCCCCGTACGAATTGTACCAATTTTTATTGTCTTTCAATTTTCTTACTACCAAAGTCTTTCGCTTCACACCTTTTTGCATTGAACCTCATCTGCCACCTAACTGCCCACTCCACCAATGTATCTCAGACCTTCTGAGTTCCTCACTGTCCTCCACACAGTTTTCAGATCTTCCAAGTTTCATAACATCTGCAAACTTTGAAGTTGTCCCCTGCGCTGAAAGATGCAGCTTACTAATATATATCAGGAAAAGCAAAGATCCCATGACCAACCTCTGGGAAACTCCACTACAAACCTACCTCCATCCTGAAAAACCCACTTTGACAAGAGACATGGATTAGATATGACCCCACCAGTTGTATTTTCAGTGGGAGGGAATGTTAATACGCCATCCCCCTTCTCCCTTCCCTTCTTCCACCCAACCTACCCTCCCGACCAAAATGTGGGCCAACACTCACCACTCGATACCCTGACTTACCCCTCTCTGGGATTCATTGGGTTACTGACATCGGTTTGCCTGAGTTCCGGCAACTCCCACTTTCGAACTGTGACGCTGCTGAGTTACTGCAGCAACTCAAGAAACTGATGTGTCTATGCCTCCCTGAGGGGCACATGTTCAGCACTGCAGCGCCTCAGCCTGGCCACAGTGTGTAATGCCGGAAGGCTGGCATAGGGAAAGTAGTGCTGGCCCAACTCCTGGCCTCTGTGGACCGTCCTGCTCACCCCCTTCGCCCCGCCACAGGGCAGAGTTGGCAGGGTTTAGAGAGGCAATTTCAGAGATTGCTGTCATGCTTACCAGTGGGGGAAGTGATTTTAATCAGGGATGCACAAGAGGCTGGACCTGGAGGAAGCGGGAGGTAACAGAGTTAGGAAGGGGTCTGTGGGCAAGGGAGATCAAAGAGAGGTTTGAATGCAAGAATGGAAACTTTAAAATCAAGGCTTTTTTGATGAGCACAGAGCCGATGAATGAACAGTACTTGTCTAACATCCAGGAAGTTGCTCAAACAAACGAAAAACTACCCACAGCTGAAAATGGTCCTCTTCAGATAAATGGTCCATGGGTATTTCTGCACCAGGAGGCCAAGTGCTGTCTGTTCCAGCTGTGTGTCTGGACAAGTTGATAAGGAAACCAATCTGGGACATGGGTGTCAAAACAATGACTTTCAACAGAAGTGCAAGTAGACTCTTTCAAAAGATACTTTTGTGAATGCATGAACAAAGCACAAAATAGTTTTATCTTGATTCACACACTAAAATTTAACATTGGATAATGGGGTTGGCTACAAACCACAGGAAACAGGCTCTGATCCAGGTATTCCATGACTTCACATTCCCCTTTTCGGGAATAAAAGGGAGGGAGGTATTTGACACACGAGCGCATTAACGAAAGAGATTTCTTGATGATTCACTGCTTTGTAACTCCTCCCCTCCTCTCACAGACTGCTGGAATTTTTTTTTAATTCTGTAAATGCATCTGCAGAAAGTATTAAAACTGTTATGGACTTCTGCTACTGAGAGAGAATGAGGAAGCCTTGGCTGGGATAGCCATGACACTGACACAGCTCATCTGCTTTCCTTCCTACCAGTGCTTTCCTCGGATAAGGAAGAGGATTTGCCCCCACTTGGGGTGAGGTGGTGGCAGGAGCGAGGTTGGAGGGGTGTTGGGTAGGGGGTGAGGTTGGTGTGTATGCTGGCGGGAGGATGATCGAAAAGTGATATAAAAGTGACATAGAAAGGGGTGAGAGTGGAAACGTCTTTCCCAGTCTGGAGGAGAACTTTGTGACTGATACACGTCAGGAACCAGTGACTTCCTTTACGTAGCGCCTAGCTCAGGTTGACATCATCTGCTAAACCCCAGATACAAAAGACGTTTTCCTCAAGTCAGGCCAAAGGTGAGAAGAGACAGATTTTCGGGGTAGGACTGTACTTTTCATTTTTGCCTTGCGTATCGATCAGCAACATGTTTTATTTTCAGTTGCTCTCTGTTCAGCTGTCCCAGCTTCTTGCTATGCGGTGAACATCAGGAGCGTGTATCTTGAGCAATGAAGGGCATGTTTTCAAGCCCTCACTTCCCTCTAGTGAATCTGGAAACTCTGCTCCAGCTCATGGGTGCTTTGAGGCCAGACTTCTCACTGCAGGTTTTCAATGGCTTTTACAACTTTTTGTATGACGTATATTGTTCACTCCAACATCTGTTTCAAATGAAACCCCAGGATATTAATATTTGATGTAACTAACACATATCCCAGAGGTGCTTTCCATCAATAGCTTCTATGTTATTTTACATCGAAAGAACCTTTGTGCTTAATGATTCCATAAGTTGGCCTGCAGGATACTTATTGTTGTGAGTAGCCTTGCCTTGAAATAGTTCACTCCCCTTAAAGGGGCACTGGTTAAGGCTCCAGCAGCACTCTGCTGTCAGTTTGTGCACACACACATCCATCACCAAGGGTTCTCACTGAGACGAGAATGCCACTGTGCCAACTGAGGCCGGATTCACCTTTTATCCCCGCACTTCTTCACTCCAGGATGGTGAGTCCCCCTTGCTGCTTTCACCCACAATCAGTAGAGACTTTAACTAAAATCCAAATCAGAACAAGCCTGATCCAATCGCAGATTGCTGTTCCTGCTGACCCACGAGACGAAGGATTGAATTTTAGACTCAGCAACAAGACACAGGATTGTTTGTAGACTGTGGGGAATGTGGGGTGGTTATGGGTTGGGGAGCTGAGAGATGTCACTGCGTTGGTATTCTAACTGAGAGGTGGGGGAGGGGGTGAGCTGCCTTAATTGGCGTCGCAAATGGGATCTCTGTCCAGTTAAAGGCAATGGATGACCCTCTGGAAAGGAGAGGGTCAGGATCTGCCAGTCACAGGGAACAGCAGCTGCAGTACGCAGGAAGCAATGGATGCTTCAGGGAAATGGTACCCTTAAAGAATGCAACTTAACAATACAAACACCTCCCAGAGGTAGAGGGGTGCCTCCTTTACACAGTAGCCTTAGGCTCACCCAGGCACGTTGTGAGGGATTCCTACTTGGCTCCAGTACCTCTAAGCAGTGATTTGGCTCTCTGTCACTTCAGAGAACTGGGGGACCCTAAACTTACCAATAACCAATTTGAGGAGGTGATGGCCTAATGATTTTATCGCTGGACTGTTAATCCAGATACCCAGGTAATGTTGTGTGGACCCAGGTTCAAATCCTACCATGGCAGATGGTGGGGAATTTTAATTCAATAAATGTCTGTAATGAAGAGTCTAATGATGGCCATGAATCCGTTGTCAGAAAAAACCCACCTGCTTCACTAACGTCCTTTTCGGGAAGGAAATTGTCATCCTCACCAGGTCCGACTTACTTGTGATTCCAGATCTATACCAATGAGGTTGACTCTGAACAATTAGGGATGGGCAATAGCCCTCATCCTGTGAATGAATTTAAATAAAAAACAAGGTTCACAATGAGCCAGTTTACCTGCTGACATCATAGAGGGACTTTCAGGAACCCTGAACCCATGTCAACCAGAGATGCTGAAATGAAGATCCACCTTGGGAAGCCAGCAGAACAACCTTGTGACTTTTGAGCACTGCCTGGCTCTGTTGTTGACATCAGTGTGTTCTGAAGATATCGCACTAAGTCTCAGTAAGAGTCAACTGTTCCCCTGAGGCTACCTTCACCTCAGTAGTCAGCTCCTGACAGAGTCTTGCTTCCAGAAAGATCATTTTCTTCATGCATTGCTCACTTTGGTAAATACCAGTCTCTTTGCTCTCCCAGACCTATTGAAAGCTAATTTTCTTTTACATTAATCCCTCAGTAGTGTGGGTATCGCTGGCTGGGCCAACACTGATTACCCATCCATCTTGAAAAGGTGGTGGTGAGCTCCTCTCTTGAACCGCTTGGTGTAGTTAGACCCACTGGGAAGGAAGTTTGAGGACTTTAGACCCATCAACACTGAAGGAACAACAATATATTTCCAAGTCAGGATGGTGAGTGGCTTGGAGGGGAGCTTGCAGGGATTGGTATTCCCATGTATCTGCTGCCCTTGTCCTTCTGGATGGAAGTGGTCACGGGTTTGGAAGGTGTCATCAGTGGACCTTTGGTGAATTTCTGCATTGCTCCTTGTAGATGGTACTCATTTGTGGATGTGGTGCCAATCAAGAGGGCTGCTTTATCCTGGGTGGTGTTGTTGAAGCTGCACTGATCCAAGCAAGTGGGGAGTATTCCACCACGCTTGAGCCTTATAGATAGTAGACAGGATGTGGGGTGATGTGGGTAGTGTGGATTTCCTAGGCTCTAACCTGCTCTTGTAACCATGTTAATTATAAGGCTAGTCCAGTTCACTTTCTAGCCCCGAGGATATTGGTAGTGGGGGATTCAGCGATCACCATGCCATTGAATGTAAGGGCATGGCAGTTACACTCTCTCGTGTTAGATGCAGTCATTGCCAGGTACTTGTGTGGTGTGAAAGTTACTTGGCACTTGTCAGGCCAAGTTTAGTTATTGACCAGAGTTTATATTTGAACATGGACTGCTTCAGTATCTGAGGAGTTGTGAATGGTGCTGAACATTGTGCAATCATTGGTGAATATCCCTACTTCTGACCTTTTGATCAAGGATAGGTCATTGATGAAGTGGCTGAAGATGATTAGGCCAAGGACACTACCCTGAGGAACTCCTGCAGAAATATATGTAGCTGAGATGACTGATCCTCCATCATAAGGTCATAATCCACAGTAAATTACTGATGATTCAATATGGTGCTGGGAATTGTCATGTCATGACGTATTTGCATGTCCTGACCCATGGGATAGACCAAAGAATTGGTGAGGATTACATATACTTTAATTAACATCTAAAGTGATACAGGCACAGATGGCTGTGGAGGGCAGACCATTGAGTATATTTAAGATAGAGATAGATCAGTTTTTGATTGTCAAGGGGATCGAGAGTTACGGGGAGAAAGTGGGAGAATGGGGTTGAGAATCTTATCAGCCATGATTGAATGGTGGATCAGACTCGATGGGCTGAATGGCCTAATTTCTGCTCCTATATCTTATGGTCTTATAACACATCTCTGGCATCTTTTGGGCATCAGATTATTGTACAGGATGGGACATGGGTGAGTAAGGGTCAAGCATCTATTTATTCCTAAACAGCTTTTTGTTTTCAATGCCCATGTCCATGGTCAGAGCGAAAGAATTTGCATTCATGTATCACCTCTCACCTCAAAGTGTTTTGCAGCCAACAAGATATTTCTGAAGTGTACATCCGATTGGAATGTAAGAAGGGCAGAAACCAATTTACACACAGCAAGCTCCCACAGACAGAAATTGATGTGCTCATGGCTATAGCTATGTTGTTCAGCACTCAGTTTGATTGGGTTAGAGGCTGCTTCATCGTATCAAGCACTGTCTGTTTCACTTCATCAAATTTTACGTGTATCGTCTGTAGATTTTTTTTACATGGGACATGACAACAAAGTGTCAGTTTTAGGATGGCAAGGATCCCATTGCCTTGGAGCACAAACCATAGCACACCCCAAACCAGAATCCTCTTGTCCATCCTCAGAAGGCTGGCCACAAAGTGAGTCATCAGTTTCCTGTTCAATCTCTTGCCACTGCTCCCGGTGTTCTAGGAATCCAACATCAGACCGTGCTGGCTGCTTTTAATGGGTATATTTAAACTTTCCTTCTCAATGTTTTAAATGCTTCTGGATTTATTTTCTTATTGGTGCCTAATTAACCAGTTGGGTGAGAAATAAAAATGCAGCAGTTAAAATTATAGGGCTGTCATTCCAAAGAGACTTGGCTGAGCAGAGATATTGACAGGATATATCCCATGGCTGAAGAATCCAGACTGTTGGGGGGAAGGTGGGTGGGGGTGGGGGGTGGGTGGGGGGCGTTGGTCACTATCTTAGAATACATTTCGGGCTCCGGATGTGAATCTTTGGACTTTTGCACATTTTGATCCAGGCTGGTGTTGCTGGACAAGCCAGGTCCCAGGCTGAAACCTGGCTAGATGGCTATCTTTGTTTTTGCTTTAATGAAGTTGTCTTCCACCCAAATACAAGCCTTCAATCCTGTAGATTTGGGTTTAACAATAAAATGGAAGTTATTGTGTAAAGGAATTGAAGATAAAATAGAATAAATGAAGCTATTCATAAAAAACAGATTTACAATTTTCAAGGCCCATGATCAAAGGCCTTTAATCCCAATAATACTCCTTTATGCAGAGAGAATTTCCATCTCTTTCACATCCAACAGACTTAATTTAACTATGGATTCAATTTTACATATATAGAAACTGATGGCCTTTTCCTGAACCCTTTGTTCAACTGGGCTTAGACTTTCTCAGCTTCAAGTAACCCCTTCAGGGTTTTAACCAAACACTTCTGGTCTGAAATTTATAAAATGAACTCATTAAATTGATTTGGAGGTGCCAGTATTGGACTAGGGTGTACAAAGCTAAAAATTGTACAACACCAGGTTATAGACCAACAGGTTTATTTGACAACCACCTGATGAAGGAGCAGCACTCTGAAAGCTAGTGCTTCCAAATAAACTTGTTGGTCTATAACCCGGTGTTGTGTGATTTTTAACTCATTAAACTGAGGTAACCTCTTCCTTAATCATTCTGAAACTGCCTTTTTTTCAGGAACAGCAGTTGTACACATCCAGCAACAATCAAGCTGCCAACTGTCCAACTGACACAAAGAAGCCCTTTTATTTCCACCAAGTCATATATGTTACTCTACATCCACCCAGCCAAATCTTCTGAATATTCTATTTGAAAGCCTAATGCACTACGCTATTTCACCTACAGTTCTTTCAGTTTTTATGTTGTTTCATTTGTTGACTCATAAGTTCTCTCAGTGTAAACTGTTAGGGACCAGGCCTGACCCCCTCAAAATATTTTAAGAAGGTATATTTTTTAAAGATAGATGTGAAGCGCACGTTCCAGATGTGATGTGACTCGATGTTAAGCAAAACAATTTATTTAAACACTATAGGTAAAATACAAACTGAATAATAGATACAGTACCCATTACTAATTAACTGATCCAATAAGGTGACATCCCATAAATACACCCCTTGTCAAAAAGGCAAATTCTGGCATAGATTCTTGGGTGCAGTTCTCAAATCCAGGAGGAAACAACATCAAAATAAATTCCAGGGAAAATAGCAGCTAGGAATCATTTACTGAAGCTTTCAACTCTTCTGTGACCCCAAACAATTTCTGACTGCTACAGCTAAAACAAAACTCGAATGTCATGTCTGTGAGAGCTAGCCACACCCATTCAG
Organism: Chiloscyllium plagiosum; assembly: GCF_004010195.1. Taxonomy (NCBI): domain Eukaryota; kingdom Metazoa; phylum Chordata; class Chondrichthyes; order Orectolobiformes; family Hemiscylliidae; genus Chiloscyllium; species Chiloscyllium plagiosum. The sequence goes on from NC_057741.1 coordinate 35,863,320, forward strand.
GCTGCTTCTATTATTCCGATGTTTTTTTTAAAAAAAGCCCGAAGGCCTCAAATATTGTTTACTTAAGCCATCTTTAGTAGCCAGTTCGATCTTCAAAAAGAAAACCAGGACAAAATAACCTTTAAAGTAACAGCGTTGTCACAAAACAAAACCCCATTATCCACAAGGAAGTCTTTCTGTAATGTGGTGTTTTTAAAATAATCACCATGGCTACAGACATACCTGAAAGTTAATCATTAGACCTCGTCAGACACACAGAAACCCCATATGCCACGAGTTCAAAGTACAGAAATTCAAGAATAAATGTTATTATATATTTTTTATATGTATAAATCACACATTGCATTAACCCAGACTGTTTATTATGGATGCTTAGATGTTCAAGACAAAGGTTGCACTCCAAGATTTGGAGACTAAGAAAATATATGAATATGGGGGTGGTCTGTAAAGGTGTAGCTGAGAAAATCAGACATGATTCTGTTTTTTAAGAATTGTTTTTTTCTTGTGGGACATGTGCAGGGCCAGCATTTGTTGCCCAACTCTAATTGTCATTGAACTGAATGGCTTGCCAGGTCATGTCAGAGACCAATTAGGAGTCAAGCTCATTGCTATACATCTGGAGTCAAGTTTGTACACAAACACACAGATCCATATAAGTCTGGAATCACATGTAGGGGGTAAGGATGGAACATTTCCTGCTTTAAAGGGCTTTAGTGAACCAGGTGGATTGTTATGACTTTATAGAATCCATAAAGTATGGAAGCAGGCCCTTCGGCCCAACAAACCTCTACATTTACTCCTGACTAATGCACTTGCACATTCCTAAAAACTATGGACAATTTAGCACAGCCAATTCACCTAACTTGCACATATTTATACTGTGCTGGAGAAACCGGAACAAACCTGCACAAACGTAGAGAGAACATGCAAACTCAACACAGACAGTCACCCGAGGCTGGAATCAAATCTGAGTCCCTGGTGCTATGAGCAGTGTTAACCACTGAGCCATCATGGCACCCACTTGACAACTGAGAACAACGACTATGGTCACCATCATTGAACCTACCTTTCTGATTCAGACTTCTTTATTGAATTTACGGATTTTTTTACAGATTTTAATCCATACCCCCAGGGTTTTAGTCTGGGCCTCTGGAATACTGGTCCAGTTGTACCATCATTACTCCATTGTCTTCGTTAGTGAATGATTGGGAAAGGTTCAAAGGGCTGAACAGTCTACTCCTGCTCCTGCTTCTTAAGTCTTTATGATTGACGTTGCAGCCTAACAAAGGGATTTTTTTTCTCTGTGGGACCTATATTTCAAGCAGTCAATTATTTGCACCAGTGTACAGATTTAATACGCCACTTACAGACCAAAGAAATGATATAGAATAACTATAATCTACAAGAGCACCAATACTCAGAAGTGGATTACAACAATAACTTACATTTATGTACCACCTTTAAAGTAGAAAAATATCCCAAGGCACTTATCAGACAAAACTGGACAAGGCATTTGCAGAGCTCTGACAATATGATTAAAATAGAACCATTTCTTCAGAGTTAATTATATTATAAAGAGGTCAGGGAAAGTTTGTTTTTGTAAGCTTTTTTTCCAAGAATGTGATGAGTTATTTATATTGTATCACCAAATCTATAGGGCCATTTAAGCTGCAGAAACAGAAACCAGAATCTTCAACATAGTATAGTTTGCAGATATTCATACTGCGACAATGAAATCTCAGATTGTGCCCATGTATATTTTAAATGAAAGTACTTCAAAGTTGTGAAATATGGGGTCTTGGCATAATTATGGGAAACTTTTGAAGGGAAAAAATAAATCTGACTCTTGAGGGGACATTATTTATCTACTAATAAAGATATTTTATGGCAATGATTTGTGGACGAGCCTGTTCCAGTACAGAAAGACTGGTAGTTAAAAAAAAGCCAAATTGGCATGTGGCCCTGTAGAACAGGTACCTGGGGGCTGGTTTCTGAAGTGGTGTCGAAACTTAAAGAGTTTTGTGTTCTGTTGCATTTTAGTGGAAAAAACCAGGGTATTGGAATTGACAAGCTCCAGAAATTGCATGAAAAGTCCTTATTGTTCTGGTTCGTTTTTTTTTAGTTTGAGGAAGATTGTTGCTGAGTTTATGAACCTTTAATGGATAGAAGACAGCTTGGGAGTTAGTGGTGTTGACAGGGATTGTCTTTGCTTGAGAGGTAATGCCTAAAGACACCGTCAGTAGAGAGGTTGAGGTTAGTGCTGTGCCTGTTCCAGGTAGCTGTTTCATTTGCAAAGACTTTGTGTTATTTATTTCATGTAGGCCATTCATTCTATGGATCCCAAGGCCACTTAACTCTCTGCTTGACCCTGCAACCACATTCCCTGAACATAGTTTAGGGCAACAACTATGTGGATTTACATAGTGCCTTCAGTCGGGTACACACCTCACAGGATCATTATCTAACAGAGAGCCACATATATGGACGTTAGGATAGATGACCAAAATCCTGGTCAAAGAGAGAGATTTTAAAAAGAATCTTTAAGGATGAGAGGGTTAGAGAGTCAGATGTTCAGGGAAGAGAACACTAAGATTTGGATACATGTGAAAGATAACAGGTTGAAAAGAGAGGAAAGATTTTCAGATTGTAGTTTGGAGGAGGTGAGGGTAGCATATACTTGGCTTCCAACTGATAAAATTCAATTACAGCTTTGCTTCATACTGACATATAAACTGTGGGAGCAAGGGTCATGTGTGTACATTTGAGGTCACTGTCATTCATTATGCCTTAAAAAAAAGTTACACTGACAGTCTCATTTGTAACAAGATCTTTAGAGTTTGTGACCTTCAATTTTTGACCACTTCATCTGCTGGCTGCAATCAGTTGGGGTGAATCAGAATAAGATGTCACGTCAAGTTCCAATGGAAATGATGAGCGATGAGCACAAGTGTGAGTGGATGGACTTTGGTTAAGTTTTGGAAAATGACAGCCTTTTGGTAAGCCTTTTGGAATCTGCTAACCCCTTCCCATTTAACTCCAGAACTTCCACCCTACTTAAACTCTTATTGCTTTACAAATGGGAACCTATACCATTCAATGAAAAAAGGAATGTCAAGTATCAGAAAGAGAATGGAGACCCTTTGCCCCTTCAAATCTGCTCCACTATTCACTTAGATCATGGCTGATCATTTGTCTCAATACCACTATCCTCCTGTATCTCTACATTGAATTATATTATAAATCTATAAAAAAACTTTTTGTTTCTGTCTTTACCATGGTCAATGATTGAGCCTCCACAGCCCTCTGGGATAGAGAATTCTAAAGATTCATCACCATCTGAATGAAGAAGTTCCTCCTCATCTCAATCTTAAATGGCCTGCTCCTTATTCTGAGATTGTGGTCCTGGCTTTTGCCATACCAGCTGGGGAAGTACCTATATCCACCCAGTTGTGTCTTGCAAAACTTATATAACTTTCGACAAGGTCACCTATTGTTCAAATCTCCATGGAATACCGACCCAGTCTCCTCAATGTGTTCCCACAGGACAATCCCAACATTCATTCAAAGTGAACTTCCATTGCACTGTTTTCATGGTAAGATTATTTATTCTTCAAATTGTAAACTGCAGAAGTGGTCTCACCAGAACTTAATACAACTGCAGCAACTCGGTTTTATTCCTCTGCTCAAATCCCTTTGCAATCAGGGCCAATGCACCATTTCCTTCCTCATCACTTGCTGCATTTGCTTGTAAATCCTCAATGGCTCATGAATAAAAACACAAGATGTCCCTTGGACACCCGAAATTCCAAACCTTTCACTATTTCAGAAATTTACTCTCTGCGTTGTTGATCAAAATGAATAACTTTACACTCACCCACTGTATCTGCCCCCATTCTCACCCTCTCAAAGCCTAAAATGTGGTTGAGCAGATGGTGGGAGGGTAAAAAGAAAGCAAAAGTGGTTAACATCAGCCCTAAGCTGTAACAAGATCTCGTATTCCTCATTTCCAGCCCATATGTATGTCCTTTCCAAGATTTGTAGGAATTATTCCTTGATGGTCAGCTGATCAGCTTCAACACAGCTCTTCATCTGTTAACTTTAATGGCCTATTAACTGTGGACAGAGTGGGTGGCCGTCAAATGGGACACTTCTTTAAACATGACCCAGTATTTAAGAGTGAAAAATACCCCTTCTGGTGCTAGCATATCTTGAGTCCAAAACTAGAGGTCAAAACTATAAAATATTTTGTAAAAAATCCAAGAGAGTTTCAGGAGAAACTTCATTTTCCAGGGAGTGGTCACCAAGTGTGAGTTGGTGGGAATAACATTAACACATTTTAAAGGAAACTAGAATGGGTCAAATTCTTGGAACTCTCCCCGTAGCATCCCTAAGAGTATACCTACAACACACGCACTACACTGCTTCAAAAAGACAGCTCACCATCACCCTCTCCAGGGAAACTAGAGATGGACCAGAAGGGTTGGCTTAGCCAGTGATGCTCATGTCCAATGATTTTTTTTAAAAAGAGAACAAGAGGAAGGGATGGTTATGCTGACATTGAGATTAAATGGAATGTAAGGAGGTCCACATAGCGCATAAATTCTGGCATGGACCATTTGGGTCAAATGACCTGGTGCAATGCTATAAATTCAGTGTAATGCATCTCTTTTGGAAGATTTGAATACTTTAGTCACTTGGAGTCAATTTTTCCAAGACTCTTACTCAGCCTGTTATGTCTGAAAATGTTGCAACCAATGATTGCTGTCCAAAAATAAGAAATAAATTGTTCCTCCAACAACTGCCTCCAGTGCGCTTGGGCACGGATATTTTCAATTTTAAAAATTGAGGAAATAACAGCTGCCTCAACGTTGTTTTTATTTGTAATAAACTCCATTGTATCTATTGAAAACGGTTTGACCCAAAACCTCAGGGAGATGTTAGTACAGTGCGATGTCCCCACTAAACTGTGTGGTCCACACACACCAAATGTCACTGAATTGTTTAAACCAGAAGCCCAGGTTAATACGTTGAGGATGGGGGTTCAAATCCTACCTGCTAAAGTTAAGGCTAAATTCAATTGATCAATTCTAGAATTGCTCTAATTAATAGTGATTATGGAACCATTAAGAATGTAATTAAAAGCCCATCTGGTTCGCTCATGCATTTGCAAGAAGGAAATCTGCCATCCTTACCTGATCTGGTCTACAGCTAACTCCAAACCCATTGCAATGTGGTTGACTCTTTACTCTGAAGTGGTCTAGCAAGCCACTCTGTTCAAGGGCGATAAGGTATGGGTATCAAATGCTGATATTATCAATGACACCTGATCAAAGAATAAAAAAACCTGATACATTGTCTTCTATTTTGTATGATTCCTAATTTAACCTGTTTGATCTTACCTAAGTCAATATATGATTTTGAAATACAAGAGGAAAACAGATGGATATGTTTCACCATGATCTCAGCAGTATAGAAAATCCAACAAGTTACAGGTGTTGGTATTTGCCACCCAGATGTTTAACTAGGATGTTGTTTGAGTCTTGACTTTCATATTCTATGCTGGCTTTATGATATCCATGTACATACATTGAATTTGAGACTTGAAATGAATTTTAAAATCATTCAAATTTTAACGCATCTTAAAATGCAGCTGCATTACTGCGACATGTCTTTAGCTTTGCACAGCAGTTTTGGTTTCACACTGTCACAAAACCTGAAATGACAGCTAGGTATTTAAACCCAATTCTCCCTTTCTTTCAGAGCAACAGTAGGTTTCCCCTTGACTTCATCTTTCACTGCAACTTCAGTGGCCGTCCTCCACTTCTGCCACAGTGATACCACTACCAAACCCATCTTCTGCTCTCATCCTCTTGCAGCATTCTGAAAGGACCAATCCCCAAAACACATACCACTCTGCCCACGTCTGTTATCCAGACAAAGACAGGACATGCAACACCTGCTCATTACATCTGAGCTTCCAGGCACATGTATTTTAAATTCCTCATTCCACTCACACTCTGGCCCCTCTCTCCTTGGTCTTTAATGACACTGAAAACACATTTAAGGAGCAGCACATTATTTATTGATTAAACATCTTACAACCTCCAACCTCAACTTTGATTTTAGCAATTTCAGGTCATAATCACTGCACCAATTAAAGATTATAATCATCGCTCCCATTTTAGATTATAATCACAGTTCCCAATTTCAGATTGTAATCACGGTTCCCAATTTCAGATTGTAATCACGGTTCCCAATTTCGCATTGTAATCACTGTACCCAATTTCAGATTGTAATCACGGTTCCCAATTTCGCATTGTAATCACGGTTCCCAATTTCGCATTGTAATCACGGTTCCCAATTTCAGATTGTAATCACGGTTCCCAATTTTGCATTGTAATCACTGTACCCAATTTCAGATTGTAATCACGGTACCCAATTTCAGATTGCAATCACTGTTCCCAATTTCAGGTTGTAATCCCTGTTCTCGATTTCAGATTGTAATCATTGTTCTCAATTTCAGATTGTAATCATGGTTCCCAATTTCACATTGTAATCATTGTTCCTGATTTCAGATTATAATCACTGTACCTGATTTCAGATTGTAATCACGGTTCCCAATTTCAGAGTGTAATCTCTATACCAATTTCAAATTGTAATCATTGTATCCAGTTTACTTTTCTCAATTTCAGATTGTAATCACTGCCCCCATTTGATTTTGAAATCGCATGTACTGCGAATGCTTCTACTTTTGTCATTTTCACCTGCTACATTTTCACTGTGTTTCTTTACCTGATTAATGCCCATCCGCTGTTGCTTTGCACTATCATCCCTTTTGTCTTCCAGCATTTTACAGATAGTCTTTCTTCCCTTTTCCTTGTTCTATGTCTGTACTTGATCAAAATATGTTCCATCTCTAACTTCTTTCAGTTCTGATGAAAGGTGATCAACCTGAAATGTTAACTCTGCTTCTGTCTCCATGCATGCTGACAGACTTGCTATGTACTTCCAGCAATTATTTGTTTTCATTAAGGATTAATTTTTGCTTGATGATTGTGCAGGACAATATAGTGAGAATGAAGAGCTTGACATATAAAGCACATCTAGGCATTTACATATTCCTATTCACTCCATAGATTCAAGACTGCGTGCAAACATTGACTTAAATAGCCATATTGTAAAAGGTTTTGCCTCCATAACTTGATGTGAATCCAATGGGCGGCACGGTGGCACAGTGGTTAGCACTGCTGCCTCGCAGCGCCAGAGACCCGGGTTAGCCATATTGTAAAAGGTTTTGCCTCCATAACTTGATGTGAATCCAATGTTGCCCATACTGGATCAAGAATCTACTCCTATTTTTGGTTTACCAGGATCCCCAATTACTGCACTAGATGGCAGTCTGCACTGTATTAAGTCAAGGTGTGAAATAGTTGCACTTAGAATGGGTCTCACTCAAGGTTTCCTCAGCATTCAGATGCTTGTGAGCTTACATCCAATAAGCTAATATGAAAAGAGGCTGTTTTCTGCTCTATGGCATATTGGTGTGAATGAGGTTTGATTTTCCTGTTAATTATTCTCTGGATGTGGTGATCACTGATAAAGCTGACTTTTACTGCCAATCCCCAATTTCCTTGCAAAGGAGTGAGTGAGCGACCTTCGTCTTTGGTGGTGGAGATGTGGTTCTTTGTCATGATTTGTTAAAACTGAGTGACTTGCTCGGCTGCTTTAGAAGGAAGCTGAAAATGTGTTGCTGGAAAAGCGCAGCAGGTCAGGCAGCATCCAAGGAACAGGCGAATCGACGTTTCGGGCATAAGCCCTTCCTGAAGAATCGACGTTTCGGGCATAAGCCCTTCCTGAAGAAGGGCTTATTCCCGAAACGTCGATTCTCCTGTTCCTTGGATGCTGCCTGACCTGCTGCGCTTTTCCAGCAACACATTTTCAGCTCTGATCTCCAGCATCTGCAGTCCTCACTTTCTCCTGCTTTAGAAGGAAGTTAAGAACCAACTGTGTTGATGTAGTACAATAACCACACTAACACAGTGACTGACTCCCTTCCCCAAAGAACAAAGAAAATCCATTTCCTGATTTTTCTAATGCTGGCTTTTTATTTCCAGATTTTATTCAAATACCCAAACTACCTATGTGTGATCCAAGCCCGTTCACCAGATTGTTAATCTAGGTCTTTGAACTGATGTGTCTAAAACGGTTTAACTCAAGCTAATACAGGAGAAAGTATAGGGGTTTGCAAATAGGTATAGCTGTGGGCCATTCAGCCCTTGAGCCTGTCCCACCATTCAATGCAATTTAACTCCATATACCTGCCTTTCACCCATATCCCTTTATATTTTTGCTAAAACAAAATTAGACTTAAAATTAACAACTGATCCAGCATCACTGCTTTTGTACAAGAGAGTTCCAAACCTCTCCCACCCTCTGTGGTAGAAATGCTTCCTAACATCTCTCCTGAACGGTCTGACCCTAATCCTCAGACTATATCCTTGGTTCAAGAATCCCCAACCAGTGGATATAGTTTATCTTTATTTACTCTGTCTTTTCCTGTTAATGTCTTGAAGACTTCAAATTAGATCACCTCTGAACCTTCTACATTCTATTAAAAAAAAACAGACCTAATTTATATAATCTCTCCTGATAACCTCGCCCCAGAAGGCCAGGTATCATTCTTGTAAACCTACGTTGTTCTCCCTCCAAGGCCAATCCATCCTTCCAAAGGTGTGGATCTGCACATAGTACTCCAAGTGGGGTCTAACCAGGGTTCGTATAACTGCAGCATAACATCTACATCCTTGTGCATCAGTCTGATAGATATTGTTGCTAGCATTCCATTAGCTTCCTTGATTATTTCTGCATTTGTTCATGGCATTTTAAAGATCTATGTCCTGAACCCACAAGTCTTTTTGGACTCCCACTGGATTTTCCCTTCCCTTCACTGGCCAAAGCTAAGGTAATAAGAACAAGGGGATTACACCATGATTTCATAAAACACTAATTGGGCCACAGTTAGGGAACTGCATATTGTTCTGGTCGCTATAACACAGGATAAAGGGCAATAGAGAGGGTACAGAAAGGATTTGCAGGGATACTGCCAGGATTTTAGTGATAAGGGAAATTTGAATTAACAGGCATTGTTTTCTTTGGAACCAAGCAGGTTGAAGGGAAATTGAAATGAGGTATAAAATGACAAGGAGATTTGCAACGTCCCTGATTAGTGAGGGCCATCCTGGTCAACATTCTGATTGGTTTTGTTTCGTCTGTGCGGACTTTGCTCTGGGGCATGAAGTGAACGGCCACACGGCTCAGAGGGATGGTTGCTGCCGGCAATGGCATTCCCCTATCCCGCTTCTCCCCTTTCAGGGATGCTGGGCTGTTGTAGCACATTGAAGCTGCAGTCCCAGAAATGCACACCATCAACGGTGGCGTTGCTGAGCTACCTGGCCTTTTATTGGCTCTTCCAGGTGTGAGTGTGTGGGTGTATGCAGGGAGACAGCAGCCTCTTCATTAGCCAGTACCTCCACCCCTGGGTCTAAAAGCCAGCTGATGCAGGGATCCCTTTCTGATTCTGACCTGGTGATGACATTCCCACCGTCCCAGTAAATGAGCATGGGCTGAACGCTGGTGAACAGATTGATAACTCATGCGTTCAATCCTGATGAGGTCTGTTGAGGTATTAGCTGACTTTTGGAAATTGATTGCTGCTTCTCTTAACATCTCTTGGGAGAGGCGATAGTTCTGTAAATTCAGTCTCGGACTGGCAAAGCATACTGTCTGAAAAACTCATTGAGCGTTTTGAAATTTCGTCAGTCCACTTTGTTTTGCTTTGAAAGAAAATGAAATTGCTGTCAGCTCTCAGACAAATTGAGCTTTGCTGAGTTACTTTATTAATAACGTCCAGCTAACGTGTCGAAAGATGGCAACATCAAGGCGAGCAAAGAGGAGTTAAAGACAATACAGAGGAAGCTGTCTCAGTTTTAATTCTTCTGCCACTGATTGCCTGTATCGTTTTTGAATGCCATGGTACAATATAAGCGCTGGTTTCACGTTACAAAATGACAATTTGCTTAAATGCATTTGAAGATTGTTTTGAATGTGCTGCTGCCGTATGTGTGAGCCACACCTGGCTTTGTGGAATGTTTGGGAATTTTTTTTTCCCTTCAAAATGTCTCAGACAGGAATGGAAACAAAATTCCACCTTCCTTCCCCCCTCCACCCCCCACCTCCACCGAGTCATTAAAACTAATGACAAACATTGATAGGCTGATAAAAGAGAAAGCAAAACAATTGATGGAGATTATTGCTCGAGGAATTGAATTGAAAAGCACTGAAGATATGTCAAACTTGCATTTCGCTGTGGTTACATTTGCAGTACTATGTAGAGTTCTGGTCATCATACTCCAAAAAAGTGTGAAGGCAGAAGAAACTGGAACCCCAGGTTAATGTTCTGGGGTCAAAAACAGAAATTGCTGGAAAAATTCAGCAGGTCTTGGCAGCATCAGTGGAGACAAATCAGTGAGCCTCAGATCCTTTCTCAGTTCTGAGGAAAGATCATTCGACCTGAAATGTTAGCTCTGATTTCTTCCCACAGATATAGCCCAGACCTGCTGAGCTTTTCCAACAATTTCTGTTTTGTTTTTGATTTCCAACATTTGCAATTCTTTTGGTTTTTAATGTTCTGGTCAAATCCCATGATGGCAGATGGTGAAATTTGAATTCAATAAAAATCTGGAATTAAAAAGCTAGTTTAAATGAAACTACAGTTATTTGATGTAAGAATTGATCTGGTTCACTGATACCATAAACCCTTCTCCTTTGATGCTGCCTGACCTGCTGCGCTTTTCCAGCAACACATTTTTAAGCTCTGATCCCCAGCATCTGCAGTCCTCACTTTCTCCTAGATGATCCTGATCCAGCAGATCACCTCCAAAAGACCTTTGTTGGCCCTAATTGATTGAGGAGGAATCGATCATGTTGCTGTTAGAACATATCCTGTGAAACGCTGCATGCGCCATTTCACAAGTAACACAGTGAAGGTCTTCTGTGAACTTCTTCCAATCTGCACATTGGATGCCCCAAAGCAATGCTGCATTTCATTGGTGCAGATGGTGAGGTGGTATTGTCATGGGACAGTAATCCACGATGGTGGGATTTGATAAGATTTAGAATTAGATGTGAGTCTAATAGTTATATCTGTGAAAGAGATGGATAAATATTTATAATTAAAGGCATGATACGGTATTAAGAGAAAGTGAGAATTTGAAATTGAGGTAGAGGATCAACTACGATCATACTGAATAGCAGAGCTCCATGAGGGAATGATTAGCTGACTCTTACTCCAAGTTTCTATGTGTGGGGCTGTGCTATAATAAGACAATAGTTAAAGAATCAGGCACTCCGGTTTCACTCTCTCAAATCGAGGGCTCCCAAGAACCTTAAACTGCAGTCAATAGATATAAAGCTGGAAAAGCACAGCAGGTCAGATAGTTTCAGGGGAGCAGGAACGTTCAGCCTGCAACATTAACTTTCCTGTCCCTCAGATGCTGTCTGGGCTGCTGTGTTTTTCCAGCTTCACATCTACTGGCTGACTCCAGCATTTGCAGGTCCTTACTGTCTCCAACTTTAAACAGCATTTGCTTTTGTTGTCGTGTTTGTACTAAACACCCTCTCTACTCTTCTTGTAAACTTATTACCTGTGTTTGTGTATTTGTTTGACATTATGTTTTAATATTCTCTCTTGGGATTAGCCTGTAATAAAATACTACTTTTCACTCAAGAAATTCTGGGAATTTGCTAAATCATTCTGATTTCATTATTTACATTTTAATTGATGTGTGATAGCTGCAATAAAAGGAAAAAGGGAGATGTTGCTGACGTGGTGTTGTCACTAGGATATAGTTATCCAGGCATTCAGATGGATGATCAGGGGAAATGGGTTCAATCCCAACACAGGAGATTATGCAATTGTTTTTTGAAAGATCTTGTAATGCAGTATCCTTACCTCTCAGACAGATGTTCTGGGTTCAAATAACTTGCCTTTATTGGTCAGAGTATTCAGTACAGGAGTTGGGAGGTCATGTTGTGGCTGTACAGGACATTGGTTCGGCTACTTTTGGAACATTGCATTCAGTTTTGCTCTCCCTGCTATAGGAAGGATGTTGTGAAACTTGAAAGAGTTCAGAAAAGATTTACAAAGATTTTTCCTGGGTTGGAGGATTTGAGCTATAGGGAGAGGCTGAATAGGCTGGGGCACTTTTCCCTGGAGTGTCGGAGGCTGAGGGGAGACCTTATAGAGGTTTATAAAATCATGAGGGGCATGGATAGGGTAAATAGGCAAGGTCTTTTCCCTGGAGTGGGAGAGTCCAGAATTGGAGGGCTTAGGTTTAGGGTGAGGGGGAAAGATTTAAAAGGGACCTAAGGGGCAACTTTTTCACGCAGAGGGTACGTGTATGGAGTGAGAAGTGGTGGAGGCTGGTACAATTGCAACATTTAAGTTGCATCTGGATGGGTATATGAATAGGAAGGGTTAGGGGGATATGGGCCAAGTGCTGGCAAATGGGGCTAGATTAATTTAGGAAATCTGGTTGGCATGGATGAGTTGGACTGAAGGGTCTGTTTCTGCGCTGTACATCTCTATGACTCTATAACTCTAATTTCTGCCCCACAGAAAGTGATATATATTGTTATATATAATCAAAGGTCTTGTGGCATGGTGCTGATGTGCCTATCTCTTTGCCCAGAAGGTCCAGATCACGTTCTAGTTGCCCCAGACGTGTGTCATAACATTCCTGAACAGGTTGATTTAAATAAAAGAAATAAAATATACTTGTCACGACTGAGCTGATATTGGGATTAAGAGGGAGCCAAGTTGCCCTTCCTCATCACCTCATGATAGTGGGGATTTGTTAAGTGTCCCAATTCTGATAAAACTATCACAATTTACTTCTGGAGAAACATGTTTCCATTTAAATAAACCGCAGCACACAGACAGAAATGACACACTTTCATAACAGATTGTCACCACCCTCCGAGTGTGGGTGGTGCAGGTTTGTTTTGTGACCAGTTGGGATTGCAAACCCATTATGAAGTCGTCCACCTGGTTCCAATAGTGAGTGTATCGGTCTGGATTGCTCACGGTGGATAGCCTCACATCTCTCTTCACAGGGTCATGTATTTGTTTGAATGAAATTGTACCTATTTTCAATCATGTAGCAAGTGGGGTGAGCATTCAGGAAGTTAGGGCAGACCCCCTTACCCAGAGACCAGTGGGAATGTTGAAGTCAATATTACAAGGAGTAGATGAGGCAGGCAGCATGGATGCATTCAAGGGGACGTGGGCAAACACAGGAGGTAGAGAGGGATAGAAGGGCAGAGGGAGAGATTGAGATGAAGAGCAATGTGAAAAGCTTGTGTGGAGCATGGTTGAGTTGGAGCTGATGGCTGGAGAGGCAGTGTAGGTCAGTGTAAGAACTTCAGCAAGATAACATTTACTGCCAGTATTTTAGGAAGTGCATTAATCTATGTTATCACTTCAAGTTGTGAAGTGGAGTGCTGTTTGCCTTAGTGCTTTTCCGGGTTCTGCATTAAAAGCTTCTCCTATTTTAAACATCGGAAATGTACAAAAGAAACTTAAAGTAAATACAAAGAAGCTTTTTAACCCCTTTAAAGATAGTTTTGTTTATGAACTTAATGCACTACCAGCACAGAATGTGGAATGTATGCCAAACACACTCTTAGACTGGGGCAGAGGTTACAGAGCAGGATAATTTGTTTGAAATGTTTGAGGACACTCTGTCATCAAAATGAAACCTGTTCTGTTCAGAAATATAAACCTCTGGACAGAAATAGAAGATGCATTGAAAGAGAAATCACCAAGACCGAACTGCAGTTTCCTCCTTAAGCCTAACAATCTTGGGAATGAAAGTTTTAGCCCGTGACCAAGGAGCTTATAATTTAGGATGGTTTGAATCCTTTTGAAATAAAAGCAAAACACTCAAAACGACCTTGGCTTTGAAGTGAAGCTGGTTGAGTTGTTAGGTTTGTTACTAGCTATGTCTTGCACACTGGAGGTGTGTTTCCTGCTCACACCTCCCTTTGCACTCTCAGAGCAGGGGCTGTGAGGAGGGCAGGGTTGGTATCATTTGTTTAAACTGTTCTGACAAATAAGGTTTTCAACCTGTGACAGTCGCCATGAGCTAAGTAGTTTAGTTGCTCATCTCTGTTTCAGCAGCTGCTGTGTTTCCACACGCACAGACAGTATGGCACAGAAAGAGGGCATAACAGTCCGTCTCTGTTCAGGAACCCAGTCTGTATCGCTGGATAGGCCCAAGACAAAGCAAATGCACAAGAGAATTGGCGGCAGCGAACTATCTCAAGCAACCCTTGCCCAGTCCCACATACTAGTAAAGGTGGCAAATGCCACAATGTACCAGGAGTAGCCACCTGGAGAAATGCTATAATTGACTGAACCGCGTATCCAAAAACTTATCAAATCCCTACAGTGTGGAAAACAGGCCATTTAGCCCATCGGTCCACACCAACCCTCTGAAGAGCATCCCAGCTGCCTAGCCTATCTCTGTAATGCCAACCCACTGAACCAGAGATGAAGAGCAATGTGAGAACCTTGTGTGGAGCATGGTCTACATCTCTGGACATGATGGGCAATTCAGCATAGCCAAGCCACCTAAACCTGCACATTGTTTGGACTGTGGGAGGAAAACCGGAGCACCCTGAGGAAATCCACGCAGACACGGGGAGAATGTGCAAACCCCACATAGACAGTCACCCGAAGGTGGAATCGAACCCGGGTCCCAGGCGCCGTGAGGCAGCTGCGCTAATCACACGTTTGCCTTCAGCATTTCTGTCACAAGGTCACTTGCCAAGGAGTGAGGTTGAGAATTCCACATCACCCTGAAACCTCCCCGATTTAACACCCACAAAGTGTCATTTGTAGAGCTCCACGATGAATTGACCGTTTACATCTGGCTTCCACAGCGTGTGTTAGAAACACTCTCTTCTATAGTATTTCAGGAGCCCGTTTCAATGCCTTTCATGTTGGCATGCTGACTGTTTATATACATTCGAAGAAGGTCACGTTAAATCTTGCTTGTCAGGAACATCTCCAAGCAATAGGTAATAAACATCTCGGATAATCTACTGGCTTGGGCTAGTACAAGTTGCTAAACGGAGGGGAGGTAATAATATTGGAAAAATAATTAGCTTCAGAACTGTCTGGTCACAATGACAGTGGAGAGCACCACAAAGTCTAGCCAACGAGAAATAAATCTATGAATTAGTAACATTTTGTATCTTTCTATAGATTAATGCTACACCTAAGTACAAAACTGGAAAAAAAGAGAAAACATTATTGGGTTCACTCACTATTTATCGTGACGATTTCACCGACTTGATTAGCTAAAATCAATGGGAAAACAATAACGATCAAACATTCTTTTGAGTCTGACATATATTTTCCCTAATTAGTGCTGCATGATATCGATTTTCCTGTACATGGTTTTAAAACAGCTTCAAGGAACACATGAAATATTAAAATTGAATTACACCACAGACAGTGGCATCCTTGTAAGTTGGCAATCTTCCCTTTCCTTTGTTTGAAGGATGGTTGAAGCAACTAGTTTGTAGCTGAGTTCTGCTTAGCATCCGATTACCAAAGCCCTCAAGAACTTAAAACAGAACCACACTGCACGCAAAATGGAAGAGTTAACAGGGTTGTTTGTGATCGGTATTTTTGTTGTTCCATCACTCTGGGGAAAGAATCCAACATTTATAACGAATGATTGCTCACTCACTGTTGTAGCTTTAAAAGTACAGCTGTTGATAGCCATTATTTTGTAGGCATTGGGGATAGTTGGGATTTCAACGGACACAAAGGATCTATAAGACAGAATGGTGTAATAATCTCTCTTGCCGAGACTCCGAGAAGCAATTTGCTGCTTTTCATAACCAGATATGGTCACCAGGACACAGCAGCCCTCTTGATTGGCATCATCTCCACAAGCATCTGTTCCCTCCACTGCTGATGCTCAGTTGCAGCAGTTCGTACCATCTCTAAGATGCACTGCAGAATTCACCAAGTCTCTTTAGACAGCACCTCCCAAACCCAAAACTAATTCTGACTAGAAAGGCAAGGGTACCAAGTACATGGGAACACCACCACCTGCAAGTTCCCTTGCAAGCCACTCACTATCCGGACTTGGAAATATTTTGCTGTTTCTTCACTGTTGCTGAGTCAAAATCCTCCCTCCCTAAGGCATTGTGGTTTATCTACAGGAGACTGCAGCGGTTCAAGAAAGCAGCTCACCTTCACCTTCTCAAGGGCAGGTAGGAATGGTCAATAAATGGTCAATAAAGCCCAGTCAGCAACATCCATGTCCCACCAGAGTATTTAAAAAAGGGCATTGCTGCTTTTTGACATTTTAATTGTTTGTAGAAAGAGCTGGGGCTTCTCGGTCACGAATAAACTTACCTGTGATTAAAAGAAAATCTTGAATAGGTAATGTGGAAAACCCAGCTGACAATTTGTGTGTAGCATGGTCCCACAAACTACGATGATACACAAAGCACATTATTTGTTTCTACCTGATCTTGGTTGAGAGACTCAGAGCTTGCTTGCTGTTCTTTGAAGAATTTCTTATGATCTTTCTCGCCCCCTATCCCTTTTCTGAGAAAAGAGGGTCTCATTTTGCTGACAGCCAGCATCTCCGACAGTGCTGCACTCCCTTGGCTCGACACTGAAGTGTCAGCCTGGGTTTCTCAAATGGGGGCTTGAACTCACAGCCGACTTACTCAGAAGGGACAGCAGTACTCCGTGAGCAATAGCCACCAGTCAGTGTGAGTGAGGTGGGAAGAGATTAACATTAGCACTGAAAGACATGCATTTGTGCCAAATTTCAGCTGACACTGTTGAGAGGGAGCCAAGTCTGACTTGTCCAAATCAGTTTCATTATAAATTCTAAAAACTATGTGATTATTTGGTGAAATATTCCTAAAGGTACTGCAGAAAGTTTTATAGCTGAACTTTATCATTAGTGCAACTGGCCCATGAAGTCAGATTTTTAACAAATTCTTTCTTTGTTATTTGTTCTTTGTTTGTGTGCAAGGCAGCATGTACTAGCCCTGAGGTCATTAGGAGTCAACTCCATGCTGTGGGATTGGAATCCTGTGTAGGCCAGACTATACAGAAAGAATAGATTGCCTTTCTGCAGGACTTTATTGATTCAACATCTTTTATTGTGTTGTTTGTTTTTTTCTGTTGCAAATCAGCAGATTGCTCATGCAGTTTTATACCTTGTCATTTTGGGAATTGAACTCCGAACTGTAGAGGGTTTATGTCAGTACCAAAGCCATTAGCCCAGTGGGCCCCCAGTAAGTCACAGGCCCATCAATGTGTCACCGGAAGGTATGTTAATCTTAAACTTCAGTTCTCACTCATGCTAGGCCACACCTGGTGGCAAATGGACAACTAGCAAACAATGGGCAGTATTTTCTGTGGAACACGGGGCGATGCACTCCAATAACCTTATATCTTCAATTGCCACATTACAGTAGAGGAGTCAAACTCAGCCAAAAGTTATCTGTCAAATGTAAAAGCCAGACTGGGTCCTGTTAAGCGTCTGGTCTCTCATATACCAGGTAACACATGAGAACCAAACTTATAAAATCTTGAAATTGTGTTGTAGAACCTTTAACATTTTGTTACAAAGGGGTAAGAACGTAAGAGTGAAGAATTCTGCCTGTAATTATGTGGGATATTGGTGAAGCCATACCCTGAGTACTATGTGTAGATTTGCTTTCCTTACTTAAGATATGATATACTTATCCCAGAGGGAATGCAATAAAGGTTCATTTGATTAATTCTTGGGATGAGGGGATTTTCTGATGAGGAACAATTGCATTGTCTCAGCAGATGTTTCCTCAAGTTTTGAAGAATGAAGCATTTGTTTGAAACATTAAAACCTTAATGGGCTTGGTGGGGTCAAGGCTGAGAGAATTGCTGGGTTATTCAGAACACAGGGCAATAATCTCACAGTCAGGGGTCAGTCTCTCAGAACTGAGGGGAGGAGAACTTTCTCCAGTCAGGGAGTAGTGAATATTTGGAATTCACCTATCCAGAGGATTGTGGATGTTCAGGATAGTCAAGACTAAGATTGATAGGTTAATAATTGATGAATAGATGGATGATAGGTGGTAAGATTGATATGTACTCAGGGAATGAAAGGATTGTCAAACTTTGTGATACCAATCAGTGTTGCCTTGTCTTAGCAAACGGTGGTGTGACAAATCCTCCTTTCTACGCTGGCTCTAAGGGGCTATTTAATTATCAGTGGTAAACAATTAACCACGACTGAGTCTTAACAGGAAGGGAAAATTATCTTGACAGTAAAATGTGGTTTGTTATGTGATACCCTGGTACATTGGCTACTTGAATTCAATGACAAAGAAAATCAGGATCTAACAATGAGATGTCTTTCTCTACTGGGACCTCACAGTAGGCAACTTTCCTTCCATTTGAAGACTGTGTGCTATAGAGTCATACAGCATGGAAACAGACCCTTCAGTCCAACTAGCCCATGCTGAACATGTTCCCTAACTAAACTGGTCCCACTTGATTGTAATTGGCCCATATCCCTCCAAACCTTTCCTATTCATGAACCTATCCAAATGTCTTTTCAATGTACCCGCATCTACTGGCAGTTCATTCCACATGCAAACCTGGAATTAAGAGTCATGAGACCATTGTCGACTGTCGATAAAACCCATCTGATTCACGAATGTCCTTTAAGTAAGGAAACTGCCATCCTTTCCCAGTCTACATGTGACTCCAGACCCACAGCAATGTGGTTGACATTTAAGTGCCCACTGAACAAATTAGGAATAGACAGTAAATGCTAGCTGTTGAGCAATGCCTGTGAGCTACCAATGAATTTTTTTTAAAAAAAGAGTTCTTCTCTCTCAACATCCATTGACCAGAAACTGAACTGCACTAGCCATCGAAATACTGTACCTAGAAGAATAGGTCAAAGGCTGTGAACCTGCAGTGAATACCTCCTGATATCTGAAATCATGTATATCATCGATAAGATACAAGTCAGGAGTGTGATGGAATTGCTTTCAGTTCCCTGGATGAATGAAGTCCCAACAATACTTGAGAATTTCCAGTGGTGGAGCCCTCAGGAGTATTCCAAGATGGAGCACCCACTTAGCACTTCTGCCTGAAGATCCTTCCAAATGTTTCTGCTTTGTTGGAGCAGGTTAGAGAGACTGAGTGGCTAATCTGTGCTACTAATTTGGATGTTCATATGTTCAACTTTTGCACCAATGAAAATGGCTTTCCCATCATTGAGGATGGAGTTCTTTGTCGAGTCTGCCTCCTTCTGTGAATTGTTTGATTGTCTGCCACTATCCATGACTAATGTGGCAGGATTGCAAAGCTTAGATCTGAGCCGTTGTTTGTTGGATTGCTTAACTCTGCCTATTTTATGCACTTCCGAAATTTGACATGCAAGTAGTCCTGTGTTGTAACCTCATTAGTTTAGCCCATTGTTTTTAGGAGCTGTTCACAACAAGCCCTCACATATGTCTCAGTGGACCTGGGTTGATCCCCTGGGTTGGTGGCAATGGTAGAGTGAGTGATATGCTGAGCCATTGGGCTGCATTTTGTGGTTAAATGCAATTCTGCTGTAGTTGATGGATGTCCAGTCTTGAGTTGCTAGATATGTTCAAATTCTGACCTGTTCAACACTGTGGTAGTGCCACACAACACAATGAGTTTTGTCTCCACAAGGACACATGCATTGGTCACTGTTATTGTTAATGGCTCAGGCAGGTTCAATCAGGACCCATACGCACTTGGTATAGCATGCACAGGATATAATCACGCTTAGCTTTTGTTTTAGGGCTTGTTTGTCTTTGAAAATGACTTGAAAATGGGTTGCTGGAAAAGCGCAGCAGGTCAGGCAGCATCTAGGGAGCAGGAGAATCAACGTTTCGGGCATGAGCCCTGAAGAAGGGCTCATGCCCGAAACGTTGATTCTCCTGCTCTTCCAGCAACACATTTTCAGCTCTGATCTCCAGCATCTGCAGACCTCACTTTCTCCTTTGAAAATGACTTGTCATGATAATCCCTGAGCAAAATAAACAAATCCTCTCAGGTATATCTTCATTATGGGCAGGTCATGCCTCGATGGTGATCTTTTACAACCCGTGTACCAGTTCATCATCAGCAGTTGCCAGTTGATTCATCCTTAAGATGCAATACAGCATCAGGCTTCAAACCGCCGCTCATGTCAAATCTGTCTGGGTACAGGCATTTAGGTCAATGCCTATTCCGATTGCATCAGACATGGTCTGTACCACTGCATTGGGTGTGGTTTGAATCTAATGAATTGTGACTGTATGAAGATCTGTGCGTATGGTAGCCCGCCCATTGCTGGACTGTTGGTATCAATCTGGTAGAAGATTGCAGGATGCCAAAATTTTAGGAATCAGCTAAATTGGCACTGTGGTATGGTCCTGCCAGTGCACAGAATTGGTGATCCATTATACAGTGGATTGATTATAGTGTGGAGCACCACTTGCTGAGGTACAAATACTTCGGGGTGTTAATAGGTCAACGCTGGCTCCGAAATTAATTTTAGCTTTTGGAGTGTGCCATCATGCCTTTTCAGGGTATACAATATTTATTGGTTGTAAAAACTTTTGATCACCTTATACCATTGATGTTGTGTGTGAGGTTACCATAATGGACATTTGGTCATCTTTTAATTCATGCTTTTTGCTTCATTGACTCTGAACCTCTTGATATGTTTGTGTTTGTGCATCTTCTTACCACCCCTTGCCGCCTTCGTTGTGGTGTTATACCATCATGTTGATCACTTGTCTTTCATTCTGGGGGCTGGATTGGCCTTTGGAACTGGATTTCCTGCCCACGTGTGCCACAGAATCCCTTGGTGCCACATGCTTTGCAGACATCAAGAAAAGCTGGACAAGTTTTGGGTAAGTGCTACAAACCGCGCCTCCTGCGGATCTTACTGGTTTGGTGCACTTTGCAGACTGGAGCATACTGTTGGCTGTAACTACAGCATGTAATCATCTTTGGCCAGCCATGATGGCTTCATGCTTGTGTCCAGCCTCCAGTAGTGTGTGACCCTTCTGAGAAACATGGAGAGAAAATAAGAGTAACCCTTCAACCCTGCTCTGCTGTTCAATAGGATCATGGATGATCATCCAACTCAATCCCCAGTCCCTCTTTCTCCCTTTGATCCCTTTAGCCCTGAGAATTATATCTAATTGGTTCTTGAAAACATCCCAGGTTTTGACCTCAACTATGGCTGGGAATTCCATAGGCCCACCACTCTCTGGGTGAAGACAATTCTCCTCATTTCAGTCCTAAATGGCCTAACCCATATCCTTAGATTGTGAGCCTGGTTGTGGACACACTGGTCATGAGAACATCCTTCCTGACTTTACTTTCTTTAGTCCTATTAACATTTTATAGGTTTCTGTGAGATTTCCATCCACCCCGATTCTTCTAAACCCCAGTGAGTATAGTCCTAACAAATCCAAAATCTATTCATTTGTCAGTCCGGCCATCCCAAGAATCAGTCTGGGATTAGCCAGTGTTCTTGCACAAATTACTTTTTTTCCAAAAGGCTTTAATTTATCTGGAGATGGTGGCCAACTTGCTGAACCTGTCTGAAAGTTCCTCTTTGGAAAGGTCACACTCAGGCCCTTCGTTGTGCACTTCCTGACAAACTGCTTGGTAGATCCATGGGACTGCAGCCTGTATGATCCAGGAATTTGGAAGTTAATTCTTACCTTGACAAACCCTCACGAACCTCTGGATCGTTCTGGTTGTCCTTGGAAAGAACAGATAGGTTAACTCTGCAAAACCCCACCTTGCTAATAGCAAACAGAATTTTTAGAACACTTTTCTCAAGAATGCCTCTTGTTTGATCTGGAAAGTGGAATTGTGTATGTTGTTTGAAGAGGTGTAATTCAGTAAAGAGGTTAGTAGATACCCAGTCCATAATGAAGTTTCCACCACCAATGATTTCACCTTAAAAGTTTTGCCATCATATACTCTGTGTCCTCACTTGGTGTCAGTGTAGATTAAAACTGCTCCTTCCTCAATGAACAAAAAAGACTCTTCAGCTTTTGAAAGTAACAATCTCTTCTGTCACTGTCAGGAGCAGAGCATTCTAGCTTGCTATGCTGCATTACATTGACTTGTGTCCCAGCTCAAGTGTGCTCTTTTTATCACAAAAGCAAAAAGAAATTAGCTTTGAGACAAAAACAGAAAGTGCTGGAGAAACTCAGCAGATCTGGCAGCATCCATGCAGAGAGACACAGCCAACTCTGTTTTCTTGGTGGTTAATATCCTCTTTACAGATCTAGTCAGCTGTCTGTACTTACAGGGTAAGAAACATTCCTTCACTCCAGATTTTAAGTTGCCTAAAGCTGTTATCTATTTGGGTTTTAATTAGTTTTCCAAATATCTACCACTAAAAAAAAGTTGAGTCTTCTAAAGAAGGTCTTGCCGCTATGGTGTGTGGTTTTGCATCTAACAAATATTTTACCTAATCTAGCAATGATTACGTTATAGCCTACAAAAAAAATGTTGTGGCTATTGTGGCACAGAAGAATCTAACAAGCTTTTATTACATCTTGCTATTGTGTGTAAACATTGCATTCTTCCTGGTTGCTGGTATCTGGGTTAACATTAAGCAGAATAGCCTGCTTCCAATAGAGTGCATTGCTTCAAGTGATCTGAGGTAAGATGGAGTCTGAGACCCTTATTTCCCCAGGCCACATGCATGCTACGATGCAGTGATAATAAATGTATAGCGACGTACTCTCTGTGAGACATAAATAAACAGGGAATGGCAAGTGGTAATCAGCAGATTCCCTTGCCCATTTTGGACCTGATTCCATGACACCCCATGAGGTTCAGTGTCAATGTTGAGGACTTCCAGAGCAACCCCAT
>NC_057741.1:35886833-35896135 GCF_004010195.1 Chiloscyllium plagiosum
TTTAAACAACCCCAAAATTATGTGAAATAGCCTTTAATACAAATTAACGATTGGCTGAAATTTACACAAGGATGAGAAAGTGAGGTCTGCAGATGCTGGAGACCAGAGCCGAAAATGTGTTGCTGGAAAAGCGCAGCAGGTCAGGCAGCATCCAGGGAACAGGAGAATCGACGCCCCGGGCACAAACCCTTCTTCAGGAAATTTACACAAGCCTCCTTTCCATGCTAAGTGTACAAGCCTATCTAATTGGTAGACAACAGACCACTATTGAATCTTAATAAGAAGAGGAAGTTATCCCACACAATCAAAATGGAGCACATGGCATCACAGGAATAGTGATTGAAAAGAATTACAAAGAGTATCAAAAGCTACAGATGGTATGTCTGTCTCCATTTGGACCTTACACACAACTGATTTATTCTCCACCCAAAGACTATGTAGCTGCAATGTTAACTTTTTCAGATCCATTATGTTATACAACGGGTGAAGGATTGTTAAATAGTCATGCCAGCGTTGTAAATTTTCCACTATAGCATTGAAGAGGATGTGCTTAAAGACTCAAGACTGATGAACTTTCTTCAAGATATATCTTTTTTTTTCCATATTCTTAAATTATTCAAAATGGCATCATTTTGTGGTAGCAAGTGAAAGCTTTTCACTGTATTATATCTATTTTTACTGTAAAATACACATGGCAATTAAATTAAAATCAAAATAAGTAAAAGGCAGCACAGCAAAACATTTCCCTCTGAATATCTTGCTAGGAATCTATTAATGAAGTCAGAAGTCACATGACACCAGATTATAGTCCAACAGGTTTGTTTGAAATCACAAGCTTTCAGAACACTGTCCTTTTGTCAGGTGAAGTCTAGAAGGTGAAGTCAAGCAAAGTCATATTCCTGATGAACAGCTTATGCTCGAAATGTCAACTCTCCTGTTCCTCGGATGCTACCTGACGAACTGTGCTTTTCCAGCGCCAAATGTTTTGCCAGCACCTGCAATCCTTACGTTCTCCTGACTTCTAATTTTGTCCACCCCATTCCAAAACCGACAGCTCCCCATCATGTCTATTGATGAAGAGTGAAATCAGTAAATCTCTTGTGACCAATTCTCAACCTGCACACTACAGGAGGTGACGACAGTGTCCCAGGAGGGTCTCATTGATTGTGAAGCATTTTAAGACATCGTGAGATCCTGAAAGTCGCTACATAGATGCATCGTTCTCTCTCAAGGGCCAACAGTTATGCCCCACTCCTGCTTGTATTGTGACAGCAGCAACTCAGTTGGTAGTGCTGTCTATCCTCTTGGATGGATGTTGCTTAAGTCTCATGGCATTATACACATTAATGAAAAACATCAAAAGATATGTGGATACAGCAGGAAAACAATGTTGAAGTAGAAGAACAGTCATAATTTTATTGAAGAGGAAAATGGTTTGAAGAGTAAAATGGTTTGAAGAGCAAAATGGTTTGAAGAGCAAAATGGTTTGAAGAGTAAAATGGTTTGAAGAGTGAAGTGGCTAACTCCTACTCCCATTGCTTGGGTTGATGCAAATCAGGGGGTGTTCCCCGTTGGGCCTGCCTAATATTAATCCCTCAATCACAATTGCTAAACCAGATTATCTGTTCATTAGAACATTTGTAAGAGCTTGCTGTACGCAAATTGGCACTGTCATTCCTTTATTACAACAGCAACTCCATCTCAGCAGTACATAATTGACTCTAGAGCACTGTGCAACATCCTGTGGTCCCAAAAGGCACTATATAAATGCAAGTGTTGTTTGTTCTTGTTTGGGGAGATGGAGAGTGTGCTTTCCTCTCAACCCTCTGCCGAATGTAGAGAGAAGGTGCTCTCTCAGTCCTGATGGGGAGGTAGTTCCATTGACTCAGCGCCAATGAAGGAACAGCTGAGATGTGCCTTTTGTCTTAAAGCAGTTAATTTTGGCAAAAAAGAACAGGTTACATTTTTGTAAGTCACATTAAATCAGATTTGGGCTTCCATACTAACCTGCATGTTTTCAATTGATTCAAGTAATTCCTAAAATGTGTAAAGAATGATAGTTAAAGGTCAGCCATCTGTGCTGCCCTCTTCCCCCTCCCCGGAATAATGTGGGTTTCCTCTGGGAAGCTTGCCCAGTAATACTATGCATGAGTTGTGTCTCACAATGGGATCTAATATTGTGAATATCATTAAAATGAGTCAGATCAAGGCAGATGAAACAAACGTTTCAAATAATAAAAACCGTCAGTTGTGTTAATGTTTTATAACAAAAGCTGGCAGCTGGTCTGAACAATGAAAACCGAGAAAAAAGTATTCCAGTTATAACGATGCACTTCCAGACCTTTACTGAAGGTAATCTACGCCTCTGCTATTTTACTTGCCTCACACTGCATGATCCCATTTGTATGGACCAAGAGGCAATGCTTTATATGCAGAGGGAGGGCTATTTCCTGATTGGAATTGTTCATTGAAGAGTCTTGAGTCACTGACCACTTCCCTGCTCCCAGCTGGGGTTAGTTAGCTCAGTTGGTTGGATAGGAGAAAGTGGGGACTGCAGATGCTAGGGATTAGAGTCGAGAGTGTGGTGCTGGAAAAGCACAGCAGGTCAGGCAGCATCCAAGGAGCAGGAGAGTCGACATTTCGGAATGAGCTTGATAAACGGCTTACGCCTGGGACCTGAATTTTCCTGCTCATCGGATGCTGCCTGACCTGCTGCGCTTTTCCAGCACCACACTCTCAACTCAGTTGGCTGGATGGCTAGCTGGCGAGGTGGAGTAATGCCAATCCCCCCATTGTTCCATTCCTGTTCAGCCTGAGGTCACCATGAAGGTCCTGATTTCTCAACCTGAGTTGAGATGTGGTGGCCTACAGATTAAATTCACCATCAGTGGTCTCACCGGAATGAGGGACTGGCTCTCAGGAGCTATCAGCGCTTTATCTTGCCTCTGGATAGCCTGTCATTCTCCTGATTTTCAATCAACTCTCCATGTTTCTTACTAATGCACTGACTGTCTGATCGTTAATTGCATTGTTTCTTACGGGATCATCGCTGTGCCCATTTTGGCTCTTGCATTACAACAGTGACTGCATGTCATATGTATGTTATCGGCTGTGAAACATCCTGAAAGTTGCTATACAAATGCAAATGTTTTCTTTCTTTCTATCCATCCGTCATTCGCTGTCATCTCCTACTCCCTTTTTTGCAACATTCTGCACAAAATAAGAGAAACTAACGTTTTTTTAAAAGTGAAGAATTACCGTATATACTCGTGTAAAAGTCAATTTTTTTAGACTTTTTTAGGTTAAATTTATGGGGTTGCTATTACATGAATACTAGTTTTGAGGGGCTGAAATTCATGCTACAGTCCAAAATACCATATAATTAGCAGAAGCCCAATTGATCTCTAAATAACTAAATAAAAAAGCACAACAAATTACTGTAAACCTGTATGGGCGGCAAGGTGGCACAGTGGTTAGCACTGCTGCCTCACAGCGCCAGAGACCCAGGTTCAATTCCCACCTCGGGCAACTGTCTGTGTGGAGTTTGCACATTCTCCCTGTGGGTTTCCTCCAGGTGCTCTGGTTTCCTCCCACAGTCCAAAAGATGTGCAGGTTAGGTGAATTGACCACGCTAAATTGCCCGTGGTGTTAGGTGAAGGGGTAAATATAGGGGAATGGGTCTGGGTGGGTTGCTCTTCGGCGGGTCGGTGTGGATTTGTTGGGCCGAAGTGCCTGTTTCCATACTGTAAGTAATCTAATCTAATCTAAACCGGGCTGCACACAAAGAGAGATTGTCACCTGACTCTGACCCGTTGTGTCTTAAATGTTCACACCAAATTGTAGTGAATTGTATATCAAAACACATAATCGCAAGAAAAAAAAATCATTTCCTCATCGTAGCATTTATGTACAGTCACCTGACTCTGACCCGTTGTGTCTTAAATGTTCGCACCAAATTGTAGTGAATTGTATATCAAAACACATAATCGCAAGAAAAAAAATCATTTCCTCATCGTAGCATTTATGTACAGGAATATACCTTAACTCACAAATGTTGATCTGTTATCTGTGAAGAGCCAGGGTTGACCTTTATCTGTGAGATTTATGGAAAATTCCAGATTTTTTGGCCAAAATTAGGGAGTCAACTTTTACGTGAGATGAACTTTCACTCCAATATATTCAGTAAAATTGCACACAATAAATATTTGCCCAAGAAAATTATGAGAGTGATTCCAGGGATGAAAAAGTTTTCTCATCAGGTTAAAGCAGAGAGATTAGATTAGATTACTTACAGTGTGTAAACAGTCTCTTCGGTCCAACAAGTCCACACCGACCCGCCGAAGCACAACCCACCCATTCCCCTACCCCTACATTTACTCCTTACCTAACACTACGGGCAATTTAGCGTGGCCAATTCACCTAACCTGCACATCTTTGGACTGTGGGAGGAAACCGGAGCACCCGGAGGAAACCCACGCAGACACGGGGAGAACGTGCAAACTCCACACAGACAGTCGCCTGAGGCGGGAATTGAACCCGGGTCTCTGACGCTGTGAGGTAGCAGTGCTAACCACTGTGCCACCGTGCCGCCCACCATTGGGATTGGGATGGTTCTCAGAGTCAACAAGGCGAAGAGGAAATCTGATAGAAGTTGTGAGGGGACTGGGCAGAGTCAATAGGGAGTAACAGTTCTCACTCATAAAAGGTTCAAGAACAAAAGGGCACCCGATTTAAATTGAATTGTAAAAGAAACGAATGTGAGGTGAGAAAGACTTTTTCTACATGAGTGGTTTGAGTATGGAGTCCACTGCCTGGAACTAAGATTCAATTCAGGTATTCAGATGGTACAGGATGATTAAGGTGGCATGGTGGCTCTGTGATTGGCACTGCTGCCTCTCAGCTCCAGGGACACAGGTTTGTTCCCACCCTCGGGCGACTGTCTGTGGAGTTTGCACGTTCTCCCTGAGTCTGCATGGGTTTCTTCTGGGTGTTCTGGTTTTCTCCCACACTGGAGGAGAGACTGAGGACTGGAGATCAGAGTCGAAGAGTGTGGTGCTGGAAAAACACAACCAGTCAGGCAGCATCCGAGGAGCAAGAGAGTCTACATTTCAGGCATAAGTCCTTTGTGAAGAATAATGCCTGAAACGTTGACTCTCCTGCTCCTCGGATGCTGCCTGACCAGCTGTGCTTTTCCAGCACCACACTCTTCAACATTTCCCCCGACAGTCCAAAGATACGCTCCGGTTTCCTCCCACAGTCCAAAAATGTGCAGGTTAGGTAAATTGGCCAAGTTAAATTGCCCGTAGTGTTAGGTGAAGGGGTAAATGTAGGGGAATGGGTCTGGGTGGGTTGCGCTTCGGCGGACCGGTGTGGACTTGTTGGGCTGAAGGGCCTGTTTCCACACAGTAAGTAATCTAATCTAATCTAATCTAATCTAATATGCAGGTTAGGTGGATTGGCCTAACAGAGATAGGGAAGGATACTCTTCAGAGGGTGGTCAGGCATGTGCAGGCTGGGTGGGTTAGCCATGGGAAATGCAGGAATATGGGGAGGAGTGAGATGCTCTTTGTATGGGTCTGGGTAAGATGCTCTTTGGAAGGTCGATATGGACTTGGTGGGCTGAATGGCCTGTTTCCACAATGTAGAGATTCTATAATTATTTAACTACAATCAATGTACAGGGTTAAGCAGGAAAATGGCATGACTTGGAAAGCCAGTGCAGACATGATGACCTCAGTGGTCTCCCTCTGCACTATATTACTTGATACATTGCTCAGTTGATAACTCACTCTGGAAGCACTCTACACATCTCTGTCAACTCTCTGAAAGTTTGAGGTGCATGCCAGTCACTGATAAACCCATCACTGTTTAGGTGCAGAAATCAATAAGCAGGAAGGCATACTGAGTAATAATTAGCTGGAGATAATCAGATCAGCAATTCTGATCACACCATGCACCATCGAAGTTGGGGCAGACTGAAATTCAATTGAATAAAGTAAAAACTGCAGCTGCTCAAAATCTGAAACCAAGTACAGAAAGTACTCAGCAGGTCTGGCAGTGGAGAGAAACAGACTTAGTGTTTCAAAACCAGTGCCTCTTTATCAGAATAGACACTTCTGAAGAAAATTCACTGGACCCTGAAATGTTAACTCTACCTTCTCTCCACAGATGTTGCCAGACCTGTTGAGAAATTCGAGTAATTCTGTTGTCTGTTTTATTTCATTTCTTTAACACAGAATACATCAGGTAACACATGAATTTGATACTGAACCTGATTTGAGTTGATGTTGTCTGCATACATTTATTCCAATGGCACTGGGGGCTAAATTGGATAGTTCCCAAAAACGGATGCGAAGATCACTGTGAGTAGCTAGCTCCTGCTCATTGATTGAAATGAGGGCAGGATGCCAATTTTGTGTTGCCTGCTCTTTGGTGGGTGGCTGCACTAACTGTACACATCAATTGGAGCCCAAAATCAAAATAGCAGGACAGTCTGGCTGGTCACACCAGAGACGTGTTGTGGCCGGAGGAGGTGCTGGCAGACATTCACAAAGTGAATCTCCCCCTGGGAGAAATGACACAATGCCAGAGAAAGAGAGAGAGAGAGAGAGAGAGAGAGAGCAGGATCCACAATTATTGGAAACAGCACTGGCGGCTATGGTGAAGGATGTGAGAAGGGGTCCACAGATGACGAGGAAACCTTACAGATACATAAACCAAAGTCACTGAAAGGTAAGTAATGTCACTGAACCAGAAACCCAGAGCATCTTACCCAGACCCATACAAACCCAGAGGGGCAGGCTAATGATAAGGGGAAGAAGTTTCATGGCAGCTGGTAGTATTTTAATTCAGTAAATAAATCAATAATGCAAAACCCAGTTTTTGTTATGGTGACCATGACAACTGTTACTCGTTGTTGGAAAAGCCCATCTGGTTCATCTTTACGCAAGGAAATCTGTCATCCCTGCCTGGTCTGGCCTACTCCTGCAGAGATTCGAGGCACAGTTTGGTGGTTCATTCTTAATGCTCTCAGAAATGGCTCAGTTCAAGGGTGGATCAGGGATGGGCATCCAATGGTGGTCTTGCTCCATCTATTGGAAGAACCAAAAAAAAAGGCTTGGAGATGCTGGTGTTGGACTGAGGTGGACAAAGTTAAAAATCACACAACACCAGGTTATAGTCTAACAGGTTTAATTGGAAGCACTAGCTTTCGGAGCACAACAACCACCTGATGAAGGAGCAGCGCTCGGAAAGCTAGTGCTTCCAAATAAACCTGTTGGATTATAACCTGGTGTCGTGTGATTTTTAACAAAAAAATAAGCAAACTCTAACCGCATGAAAAGCTGTCAGAAACCTTTATGCATCTTCACCAAAGATTGTACCCTCCAACGTATCATTCTCCAAAACCAACCCTCCAGCTTTTCCCAAAGTTGGCCAGACCGTTCAAAAACGGGAACGTCAGCTCACCTTCTACCTGGTTAGCCTACAGGAGTCAACATCGAGTTGAGCAATTTCACAGCGTGAACACCTTCCTCCATGTTCATCACTCATCCCCAAATCCCAAGGTCCTATATCGTATGAGCACAGCTAACCCATTTTCAACCATTTCCACTTCTCCTGCAAACTGCATCCTGCATTTATCTCTCTCTCTTGGTGTATTATTAGCAATATCTTTGTTTACCTATCCCTTTTCTCTCTCTCATCTTTTTGTCCTCTGTTCATTAATGCTGCATCCAATCCCAACATCAACAGGAACATCAACTATTGTCACTTCTGATGAAGGGTCACTGCACTCGAAATGTTAACTCTGTTTCTCTCACTACAGATGCTGCCAGACCTGTTGAGTTTCACCAGCAATTTCTGTTTGTGTTTCAGATTGGCTGGCAGTTTAGTTTCACCTGCAGTGTGTGAGCTGGGATCCTTCTCAGTCTGGGGCTGCTTGCAAGTTTTCCCTCCGAGTGCAGGCTGGGGGTGATGTTGTGTTGATACAATCCATCCCCCCTCATCCCTCTAAAACCTCTCAGCCCCCCCATAAATTATGAGCAAATCCCAGCAGCCCTGTTATAGGCACAGAGGCAGCACTATCTAGGAGCAGTGCAAATGACAGAGACACTGAATTCATGAAGCTCATTTGTTTACATTTTATTGCAATACGGATGCATTCATTTATAAATCTGTGCCGACGTTTAAAAAATTTAGCCTTTTGTTCAAAACAGCAGCAAAGTGATGGTCAGCGATAGCAGTCATACTGAGGAGGGTGGAACTGTTGGTGAGTGAGGAATTACAGTTACTGGTAACTCATTCCAACTAGCTTTCCATGTTAATCCAACCAGATAAATTCAGTCTAATTCTCTACCTCCCTTTCTCTAAGTTCACTTATTCCCCTGTCCTCCCCTTCAAGCAACTTATCCTGCTCTACTAGCCTCTGCTCAGATGTTGTGAAACTTTAAAGAGTGCAGAAAAGATTTACAAATATGTTTCTAGGAGTGTTTGAGCTATAGGGAGAAGCTGAACAGGCTGGGGCCAGTTTTCCCTGAACTTTGAAGGCTGAGGGGGGGACCTTATAGAAGTTTATAAAATCATGTGGGATATAGATTGGTTGAATAGACAAGGACTTTTTTCCAGGGATACAAGTCCAAAACTAGAAAGCAAAGGTTTAGGGTGAGAGGGGAAAGATTTAAAATGGACCTAAGGGGCAACCTTTTCACACAGAGGGTGGTATGTGTGTGGAATGAGCTGCCAGAGGAAGTGGTGGAGGCTGGTGCAATTACAACATTTAAAAGGCATCTGGATGGATATATGAATAGGAAGGGTTTAGAGATTTATGGGCCAAGTACTGGCAAATGGACTAGATTAATTTAGGATATTTTAGACTTGGTGCTCGGAAACGAGCTGAGGCAGGTATCACATCTTGTGGTGGGAGAGCATTTTGGTGATAGTGACCACAACTGCCTCACATTCTACATAGCTATGGAAAAGGAGAGGATTCGGCAAAATGGGAGGATATTTAATTGGGGAAGTGGAAACTATGATGCAATTAGACATGAGTTAGGAAGCATGAATTGGGAGCAATTGTTCCATGGTAAAGGCACTAAAGACTGTGGAGACTGTTTAAGGAACAGTTGTTGCGAGTGATGAATAAATATGTCCCTCTGAGACAGGCAAGAAGGGGTAAGATAAAGGAACCTTGGATGACGAGAGCGGTGGAGCTTCTCGTCAAAAGGAAAAAGGTAGTTTACATAAGGTGGAGGAAGCTAGGGACAAGCTCAGCTCTAGAGGATTACAGGCAGGCGAGGAAGGAG
>NC_057741.1:35897097-35899800 GCF_004010195.1 Chiloscyllium plagiosum
GGGGGATTGAGTTTAAGAGCCGTGAGATCTTGTTGCAGCTCTCTAAAACTTTGGTTAGACCGCACTTGGAATACTGCGTCCAGTTCTGGTCGCCCTATTATAGGAAAGATGTGGATGCTTTGGAGAGGGTTCAGAGGAGGTTTACCAGGATGCTGCCTGGACTGGAGGGCTTATCTTATGAAGAGAGGTTTAGTTTTAAGCTGGTTGGAGGAAAGTATAGAGGGGATGTCAGAGGCGGGTTCTTTACACAGAGAGTTGTGAGAGCATGAAATACATTGCCAGCAGCAGTTGTGGAAGCAAGGTCGTTGGGGACATTTAAGAGACTACTGGACATCCATATGGTCACAGAAGTTTGAGGGTGCATACCTGAGGATCAGTGGTCGGCACAACATCGTGGGCTGAAGGGCCTGTTCTGTGCTGTACTGTTCTATGTTCTATGTTCTATGATATCTGGTCGGCATGGATGGGTTGGACTGAAGTGTTTGTTTCTGTGTTGTACACGGTCGGGGGCACGGTGGCACAGTGGTTAGCACTGCTACCTCACAGCGCCAGAGACCTGGGTTCAACTCCCGCCTCAGGCAACTGTCTGTGTGGAGTTTGCACATTCTCCCCGTGGCTGCGTGGGCTTTCTCCGGGTGCTCCAGTTTCCTCCCACAGTCCAAAGATGTGCAGATTAGGTGAATTGGCCATAATAAATTGCCCGTAGTGTTAAATGAATGGGGAATGGGTCTGGGTGGGTTGCTGTTCGGAGGGTCGGTGTGGACTTGTTGGGCCGAAGGGCCTGTTTCCACACTGTATTTAGACTAATCTAATCTACATCTCTGCAACACTCTCCTGATTATGCTTTGTTCTAGGGCAAAGCCATGTCTGGTTTCTATAGAAGCCTTGAAATCAAAAAAATGAAAACCATTAACACTTGCCACATCACCCCTTAGAGAATTTTATTTCACGGATTAGGATCACCTTTCCTTATAATTCCTCATCTGTTATGGAATCAAATTTTGTTTGTGGTAACTCCTGCAAATGGTCTCAGAGCACATTACTACATGAGAGGTGCTATAGAAATGCAACTTGCTTGGACTGAGACAGCAAACATAGAGCTTTCAGTTATGGGATGATATAAATTGATAATGCTCAGTGGGTGAGAATTGGAAGGAGGTGACAATCTTGGAGGTTGTCGGTAAAGATGGTCCTGTGGTTTAACAGTGATATCATTGATCAAGAACTATCTATATTTATAACATATAGCGTGAAAAGGAAATGGAGCAAATGCGCAGAGTAGTGTGTTAGTTACTACCACGTTCCCTTCTGACTCAAGAGCTTCTTTGTTCAAGTCACACGTAGTTTCAACACTCACTCAGTGCTGCACAGTCGAATGTGATATCTTTTGCATCAAATATTAAGTTGTGGTCCCATCCACCTGCTGAGGAGAAAGGTAAAAGATCCGATGGCATCATTTTAAAGAAAAGCAGCAACTTTTTTCCCCAGTGTTCTTGCTGATATTTATCCCCACAACCCACAGAGCTACACTATCTGGTCACTATTACATTACTGTTCATGGGAGCTTGCTGTGCACAAGATTACCTCCTTTGTCTCCTGTAATACAACGCTGACTGTACTTCCACATCATCGGCCGCAAAGCAGGAATGTCCAAAAGTCAAGAATAGTGCTTTATAAATGCAAGTGTTTTTCTGTTCTTGTAGAGGCATGCTTGTCAATGATCAGAACCTTCCCTCTCGTTTGTCTCCATATCAAACTACCAATGTTGATGAACTTTCAATAAGATGGCGGTGGAGTAGGGGCTTCTGAACACGGCACTCAGTCTGCTTTCCTTCCCGTTAACTTTCTACTTTTTCTCCATTTTCTTCTTTTTTCACTCGCCTCTTGGTGAAGAGCTGAGTTGTGGAGATGCCTTGATAGCAAGTGGGCCCAGCAGCACGGACTCCGAGTGGGCCCTAGCAGTATGGACCCCAAGTGGGGCCCAGCAGCACGGACTCTGAGTGGGGGCCCAGCATGGACCCCAAGTGGGGCCCAGCAGCGTGGACTCCAAGTGGGGGCCCCAGCAGCACGGACTGGAATAGGCCCAGCAGCACGGACTCAGATTGGGGGCCCAACAGCACAGACTCTGAGTGGGGGCCCCAGCACGGTCTCAGAGTGGGACCCAGCAGCACGGACTGAAGTAGGCCCAGCAGCACGGACTCTGAGTGGGAGCCCAGCAGCACAGACTCCGAGTGGGGCCCAGCAGCATGGACATGTAATGCTGGTGTCAGAGATGAGTTTGGCTTCCCGGCGGTTTCTGCATCATTGAAAGCAGTCCTGGCGCCAACTCAAGCCTGCTGTGGTGGAGATGAGCCTGGGTTCCTTGGGGCATCTGCATCCAGCACAGATTCATGGAGGGGGTGATGTTGGTGAGTTTGGGCCCAGTACGAGAGTCAGCAGCATCCGCAACAGCTGCATCAGTGAGACACATGATAGCGGCGGTGGAGTTCAGTTTAGGCCGGTGATAACGGCAGCGTCTACATTGGCAAAGTCCAGTGGGACATCACAGTGGGAAGGGTGTTGGAGGTGAGAAGGTGTTGGAGGAGGTGAGAGGGTTTTGGAGGAGGTGAGAGGTTGTTGGAAGAGGTGAGAGGTTGTTGGAGGAGGTGAGAGGTTGTTGGAGGAGGTGAGAGGGTGTTGTTGGAGGTGGGAGGGAGTTGGAGG
>NC_057741.1:35900256-35926689 GCF_004010195.1 Chiloscyllium plagiosum
TGGGAGGGTGTTGGTGGGGGTGGGAGGATGTTGGAGGAGGTGAGAGGTTGTTAGTGGGGGTGGGAGGATGTTGATGATTGGGCGACTTTCCTTCAATCAGTAGCACGGTGAAAGGGCCTCAAGTCTGGCCACCGGAGCCATGGCCCAATGGTGCACTTCATGGGGAGGACTGTCCATCTGAACACTTCTTTTTTTCTCCACTTTTCTACCTTTATATTCCATGTTTTGGTTTATTTTTCTGTGATTTAAAATGGCGCCAGAGAATGGTGACACTATACAGCATTTTCCACTGTATTTAGTAACAAGATACATATGACAATAAATAAATCAAATCAATGCGCACAGACTAGATGGCAGCGTGTGAGGTCATTCTGCTGTCACGCAAATAATAATCAGAAATTACTGAGAGAGTTTTTGAAGTTTGATTTAACTTATTACAGTCCTGTGTACCGGAGGACAGTGAAAAGCCTCTTCTTAACTTGCTTTACAGGCAGACTTTACGGTACAGGTACATCAGGGGAACAGAACAGGGTGCAGGGTGCAGTGTGATAGCTACCGAGAAGGTGCAGAGAGAGAAATCTACATGAACGTTAAAAGGTCCATTCAACAGTTTGATAACAGCACAGAGGAAGCTGTCCCTACTTGTATTCAAACTTCAATATCGTCAGCCGATGGAAGTGAGTACAAGCGGGGTGGGAAAGGTCTTTGATTCGTTGCTTTTTCCCTAAAATTTAACAAAACTTTCTGAAGTGTGGCTTCCCTTCAAGAATCCTCCCCCCACTAACCTCTTTCAGAATTGATATGGATCACAGACAGGTCAGGTGTGACATGTTCAAACTGTTTTCACGGAACAGTACACTCCAATTTGTCTCTAATTGTGAGTCAGTATTTCAGGGTTGGGTGTCTGCAGGGATCGTGCACCCTTGCTCATTCATCGCTTGCCGGTGTTAATTGGCACCTCTGTTCTGGCGCTAATGAATGGGTCAGGCCAAGGTGGTGTGTGCAGTTCCTTTCTGTTAATCCTTGCCAGCCCCATCACTGAGGCCCCCTGATTGTTTTGCATTGTGTGCGACTCGAGTGTGAGAAAGTTTGAGGCTTTTGTTAATTCACTTGTCTGTGCGAGTGTAGAATTGTTGGCAGATCCTCACCCATATCGGTATAGCTTCACCACATTCCGGTCCCCCCCCCCCGTGTGAATGACAGCAACTCAGTAGAATTCTGTTTTCTTGCCATTGTCGCAAGTTTAAACAAAGCTGTCTGTTCCCAATACCAGACTGTGTCCTCCTCTTCCAAGTGAAAGCATTAAGCTATCTAATGAAATATCACAGTACAGTATTTACACTGTGGCCATTCCTTCATGGCTTTGCATGTACAATAATGCGGACACAACTTTGCAAAGTGTTTCAGTGCATTCCATAGTTGTTTCAGAGAGGCAAAACTATCTTGCATATTGGATTGATTGAGATGCCGTTACGGTCAGTTCTTTGATAATACAATGGGTTGCTTTCTTGTGCAACCCCATGTTATAGAAAAACCGCGCTTTAGAAACAGTGCTTAAAGTGTTGGCAATTCAACCAGCACACGTTTTAAAAGTTTGCCCTTTAGAAACAGCATCCCCAATTCATCAATTGTGTTACAGTGAATTCATGTTGACAAAATACGCCTAATATCAGAATGACCTCTGTAGTTCCTGCTGTTACATTTCTGGAAAGCTCCACAAATGGCAAACTTGAAAATGTCTAATGGAGGTTAGCTCAGTTGGCTGGATAGCTGTTTTATGATGCTAGAGTGACGCCAACAGCATGCGTCCAATTCCCACACTGGCTGAGGTTACCATAAAGGACACTCCTTCTCAACCTCTGCCCTTGCCAGGGGCATGTTCACCCTCAGATTAAACTGCCTCTGGTCATCTCTCTCTAATGAGAAAGCAGCTCTATGTAGTAAATGGTGACTTTACCTTTTAAATATGTTATTACTGGGAGAAGAGTGTAATAAAATAGGAAATGTGTAAGATTTTTCAAACTGTCCTTCACTATAAGATATTGCAACAATGTGGGCCCAAATGCAACAAAGCAATTTTTGGAACGTTCTTTAAAAAGAAAGAGGTCTGGTAGAAGGTGGAGAGGGATTTCTAGAGTCATTCGGTCATACGGCACAGAAACAAACCCTTTGGTCCAACCAGTCCATGCCAACCATAACCCCAAACTAAACTAAACCTGCCTGCACTTGGCCCATCCTCCAGACATTTTTTATACATGTGCTTATTCAAATGTTTTTCAAACGTAACTGAATCAGCGTCTATCTCTTTGCCTGGGCGTTCATTCCACACATGAACCAGTCTCTGTGTAACAAAAGTTACCCTTCAGATCTTCTTAAAATCTTTCTCCTCACACTTTTAAAATATGCCCCTAGTCTTGAAATGCCCCACCCTAGGGAAAAGACACCTGCCATTCACCTTATCTATGTCCCTCATGATTTTATAAGCTTCCATAAGGTCACCCCAAAACCATCCATGTTCCAGAGGGAAGAAATCACAGCCGATTCAACCTTTCCTTATAACTCAACTTTATAACTCAGTGCTTAAAGCTCAGGCAAGGGGAGACATCGCGATCTCATTAATGATTATGATGTAACAATTAATCACTCGTGGATCACAGAATTGTCACAGCACACAAGGAGACCACTTGGACCATTGGATCTGGACCAATTCTATTAGCTAGTGCAATCTTCTGGCTTTCCCTATATCCCTGTGCACCATTTCTATCCAAAAAACCATCCACTGTCCTCTTGAAATCCTCAGTTGATTCTACCTCCACCACATTTCTAGGCAGTGCAGTCCACACCCTAACTACTCACTGTTTGAAAAAAAGTTTATCTGATTTTTTATTTGCACGTTACTTCTAATGTATGCTTTCTCTTTCTTGTGTTTCTTTATAAGTAGAAACAGCTTCACCCTACTTACTCTCTCCAACCTGCTGATGCTTTGAAAGCCTCACTCCACTCTCCTCTGAGGCTCCTGTGTAGGAGCTCCACCCCAGAGTTCTAAGGGAGATAGCTGAAGAGATAGATTAGATTAGATTAGATTACAGTGTGGAAACAGGCCCTTCGGCCCAACAAGTCCACACCGACCCGCCGAAGCGAAACCCACCCATACCCCTACATTTACCCCTTACCTAACACTACGGGCAATTTAGTATGGCCAATTCACCTAACCTGCACATCTTTGGACTGTGGGAGGAAACCGGAGCACCCGGAGGAAACCCACGCAGACACGGGGAGAACGTGCAAACTCCACACAGTCAGTCGCCTGAGTCGGGAATTGAACCCGGGTCTCTGGCGCTGCGAGGCAGCAGTGCTAACCACTGTGCCACCGTGCCGCCCAGATAGTGGAGGCGTTAGTGATGATCTTTCAGGAATTGCTCAAATCGGGGGGTGGGGGGTCACAGAGGACTGGAAAATCACTGATGTGACACCCCTGTTTAAAAAGGGAGAAAGGCAAAAGATGGAAAATTACAAACTGATTAGCCTAACCTTGACTGGGGGAAGATTGTGGAAGCCACTGTGAAGGATGAGATTTCTGACTACTTGGAAGCGTATGGCAAAATAGGGCAAAGTCAGCATGGCTTCATCAAGAGGAGGGCATGCCTGACAAATCTGCTAGAATTCTCTGAGGAAGTAACGAGTAGGTTAGACCAAGGAGAACTAATAGATGTTATCTACCTGGACTTCAGAAGGCATTTGACAAGGTCCTGCACAGGAGGGTATTGAGTAAGATAAAGGCCCCTGGTGTTAGAGGCAAGGTGCTAGCCTGGATAGAAGCTTGGCGGTCTGGCAGAAAGCAGAGAGTGTCGATAAAAGGGTCCTTCTCAGGATGGCACCGGTGATAAGTAGTGTTCCACAAGGCTCAGTGTTGGGACCTCAACTTTTTACTTCACAGATTAACAATTGAGCTGAAGGAACTGTGAGCATTCTGGCTAAGTTTGCAGATGATACAAAGATAGGTAGAGGGACAGGTAGCATTGAGGAGGTGGGGAGGCTGCAGATGGATTTAGACAGGTTAGGAGAGTGGGCACAGAAGTGGCAGATGGAGTACAATGTGGGAAAGTGTGAGGTCATGCACTTTGATAGGAAGAATAGAAGCATGGACTAACTGGGGAGAAAATTCAGAAGTCTGAAGTGCAAAAGACTTGGGAATTGTACTCCAGGATTCTCTTAAGGTAAATTTGCAGGTTGAGTCAGTAGTTAGGAAGGCAAATACAACAATAGCATTCATTTTGAGAGGACTTGAATATAAAATCAGGGATGCACTTCTGAGGCTTTATAAGGCTCTGGTCAGACCACATTTGGAGTATTGTGCACAATTTTGAGCCCCATATCTCCAGAAGGATGTACTGGCCTTGGAGCATGTTCAGAGGAGATTCACGAGAATGGACCCAGGAATGAAAAGCTTAACATATGAGGAATGTTTGAGGGCTCTGGGTTTATACCCAATGGAGTATCTAATTGAAACATACAGTATACTGAATGATCTGAAGAAGGGCTTATGCCCGAAACGTTGATTCTCCTGTTCCCTGGATGCTGCCTGACCTGCTGCGCTTTTCCAGCAACACATTTTCAGCACTGAATGGTCTGGACAGACTGGATGTTGGGAAGATGTTTCCATTTGTAGGAGAGATTAGGACCCAAGGGTACAACCTTAGAGTAAAGGGAAGACCTTTTAGAACAGAGATAAGGAGAAACCTCTTCAGCCAGAGAGTGGGGAATCTATGGAATTCATTACCACAGAAGGCTATGGAGACCAGGTCATTGAGTGGAGTTAAGGATGAGATGGATAGGTTCTTGAGTATCAAGGAGATCAAGGGTAACAGAGAGAAAGTGGGAGAATGGGGTTGAGAAACTTTTCAGCCATGATTGACTGGCAGAGCAGACTCGATGGGCTGAATGGCCTAATTTCTGCTCTGATGTCTTATGGTCTAACTTCTACCATCTATCACCATATCTGAAGGCTCTAATCCGTGGAGCTATTCCAGTAAATTGCTCCTGCATTCTCTGCAATGCGTTTGCATTTTTTCTGTAATGCGGCTATAATATTCCAGCTGAGAGCTAACAAGAGCAATGCTTAAATCTCCATGGGTTTGTTTATTTAGAATGGGTAAACCCAATTACAAATTTTGGCACACACTGTACAGCAACTAAATAATGTCTGTGCAGTGTGCTACCTGTAAACACAAGGACTAACTGACAAGGTAGAGACACAATGTTATATACACAAAACATGGAGTCCTCAACAGCAAACTCTCTTCGAGGCAAGATACTCGTATAACACCATCTCTGACAGCAAGGTTCCTCTAGGGGTAAGCATGGCTACTTTGTAAGGAGCCAGTCCAGATTTGATCCGTCATAATTTGCAGGTTTTTGCAGGGTTTGGTGCAGTGGTAATGTTCCTACCTCTGGGGCAGAAAGTCCAGAATCAACTTCTACCTCTTCTGGAGATATGCCATTACATTACATTTGTGTAATTACAATTACAATTTACATTATAGTCTCCAGCGAATGGATGCTCATCGATCTATTGATTGGCTGCTACTTGCTGTGCTCAGAAGGGAGATGTTATTTTTTGGGTAGAGGAGCAGGAAACTCCACCATCTGAAGAAAACAACCAATGCTGAGATCACAGCGGGGCAGTCGGCATCCCCTGGACAGTGAGCAACTCATGTTTCACGACCAGGAGAAAGTGAGGACTGCAGATGCTGGAGATCCAAGTTAAAACGTGTGGTGCTGGAAAAGCACAGCAGGTCAGGCAGCATCTGAGGAGCAGGAAAATCGACATTTCGAGCAGAAGCCCTTCATCAGAAATGTGGGGTGGGGGCCAAGGAGACTGAGAGATAAGTGGGAGGTGGGTAGTACTGGAGGAAGGTAACTGGGAATGCAAGAGGTAGATGAAGGTGGGGGGGGTGGTGATGGTGATAGGTCAGAGAAGAGGATGTAGTGGATAGGTGGGAAGGAAGATGGACAAGCCAAGACGGTAGTGCCGAGTTGGGGGGTTGGATCTGGGATACGGTGGTGGGAGGGGAGATGAGAAAACTAGTGAAATCAGCATTGATCCTGTATGGCTGGAGGGTCTCAAGGTGGAAGATGAGGTTTTTTTCCTCCAGGCATCGGGTAGCTAGAATTTGGCGGTGGAGGAAGCCCAGGACTTGCATGGCCTTGGTGGAGAGGGAGGGGGAATTGAAGTATTCGCCCACAGGGCAGTGGGGTTGTTTGGTGTGTGTGTGTCCCAGAGATGTTCTCTGAAATGTTACGCTAGTTGGCGTCCTGTTCTCCCTAACATAAAGGAGACCACATCGAGAGCAACGGACACAGTAGATGAGGTGTTTGAGTGTGCAGGTAAATCTCTGCCGGATGTGGAAGGATCTTTACTGCACTTGGATGGAGGTGAGGGGGGAGGTGTGGGCGCAGGTTTTATACCTCTTGTGGTGACCGGGAGTGGAGGGTGGGTTGGAGTAGGGTATGTGGACCTAACGAGGTATTCATGGAGGGAATGGTTTCTCCGAAACGCAGATGGGTTGGGGAAGGGAATATATCTTTGGTAGCGGGGTCTGACTGTAGGTGGTGGAAATGGTGGAGGATGATGCGATGAATATGGACATTGGTGGGGTGGAAGGTGATTACCGGAGGGTTCTGTCCTTGTTGCGATTGGAGGGGTGGGGTTCAAGGGCGGAGGTCGGGACGTGGAGGGGATGTGCTGGAGACATGTTTCATGATTGCTTTTCCCTGCTCAGTAACGTGTCTCAAAGCCCTTCTGCTGTCAAAACCCCCAATTGTGTCCCCGCTACCACCAGATGGTAATGGACCCCGGCTGAGATCATACAAAACTCTGCTGCCTGTGATCTGACTTGCAGCAAAAGTGCGTTTGAGGGGAAATGAATGGGCTCTTTTTGTGCCAACATTTTAGACAATAGGAAAAAATTACTGTAGGTCCTGGAGTCTGTACTGAAAATTACAAATACTGGAGGTCACAGCGGGTCAGGCTGTGTCAATGGACAGAGATCAGGCTAATGTTTTGAGTCTAGATGACTCTCATCTTTGTACTGTCAGGCCAGATTACTATTCAGAGAACATAACCAAAGTGCTACTGCCTTTTGAACTGAGGAATAGGAAGTAAATACTATCCCACTCCACTTCGAGGGAATAAAACAACAGCAATAATATGAGATTGAGTGCACTGGGCATACTGGAGGTCCAGTTTGAAATGTATGAGATGAGTTGGCCAGTCTTATCTCATTCACAGGTTTTATTGTTCCTTTCTTCCTTCTGAACTGCAAGTTTTGTGTCATCCAACTCATTTTGGTTGGTTCACGTGCTTCTATAACCAAGCCCTGCCCTCAATATAAACCAAGCTGAGAAGAATAATCCAACAAGAATCACTGACCCGAGGGAGGCAGGTTGGAGAAGGTGAGGAGTGCAGATGCTGGAGATTAGAGTCAAACAGTGTGGTGCTGGAAAAGCACGGCCGGTCAGGCAGCATCTGAGGAGCCGGAGAGTTGACATTCCGAGCACGAGCTCGTCATCAGGAATGAGGGGATGAGGGCGGGTGGGGAGGTAGTGCCAAGGGGGTTGAAAGATAAAATGGCCAAGTTGGGCACAGTTCTACCAGAGTCTGCATTCAAAACACAGTTCATCTGTTCTCTCTGTACGTGTGCTGCTGGGCATACTGAGCCTCTCTGGCATATTCTGTTCCTGTTTCAGATTTCCAGCATCGGAAGAATTTTGGGTTTTTTTTGTGTTCATGTAGAAAGGACTGGCAATAAATGTTGGCCCAGCCAGAAACATTTTGCATCCAACGAGTGAATTAAAAAAAAATCCTGGTGACGTTGATTCAGAAAGGAGAGGACCTCCACTGCCTGTGGAAATATACCTTTCGCAGTGATCAATGCTTCAGTTTACTCTGCCCGCTCAAATCCATCCGAAAGCATGCCAGATTTGCCTGGTGCTTTTAGTGTAAAGAGATGTTTCAGTTGGGTACTTCCCAGGAAGGTTATCAAACAAAATTTGAAACTGAACCACGTAAGGAACCATCAGAACAAATGATCAAGAGCTTGATCCAATAAATAGGTTCTGTGGTGCGCCTGAAGGAAGACAGAGAGGTCTGGGATGGATTTCTAGGACTTAGGGACCCAAGCAACTAAAAGCTCTGATGCCAATATCGTTACAGTTAAAATTGGCAATGAGCAAGCAGCCAGAACTGGAGAAAAGCAAAGACCTTGTTGCATTGCAGGACTGAGTGGGGGAAGGGAGGAGCGCAGAGGAGATGTAGCGGATATTAGGAATGGTTCACTCCGAGGAGGGATTTGAAAACAAGGGTGAGGATTTTGTATTCAATCTGCGTAAGGTCTTGGTTCCAAAGCTAGAGAGCCAGCAAAGGGTTACAAGGTAATAATTCAATTGAGTGGTTCTGATGATATCATTAACCACAAAGATATAGCATTAGTGTTCATAGCTGTCAGCACAAAACCAAAATTAAATTACTGCTTTACACTCACTGCCAGAGCTTCACTGTTCTTTGTAAAACATGGTGTTCAATTTATTTACAAGAATTGTCAGTTTGACTCTCATCATATGAAGGAGATACAGAGCAGAGGGATGGTGTGGTCATAACGAAAGAGGCGGAAAGGTATCACTATATGGGTATGTGGGATCTAAAGCTACTTGTGTGTTCTCAACAATAATTACATTCAAAGTTCCAGCAGCAATTGTTTGGGATGTAATCATCAAACCTGTTTGGAAGGCTGGAAGTTTAAGCTGCATTTTTCTGAGTCGTAAGTAGAAATTGTCATAAGCTTCATTGTGGAATAATAGCTACAATAAGTTTCATTTATACATTGCCCTTTTGCATTCTGCATTGTGTCATGGGTGTGTTATCAAGCAGAATTCAGCACTGAGCGAAATATTTGGGTCGCTGATCGGATGTGTGGTCCAATGATAGGTTGTAAAGGAGGAGAGTCAGAGAGACATAGAGATGTACAGCACGGAAACAGACCCTTCGGTCTAACTCATCCATGCCGACCAGATATCCCAAACTAATCTAGTCCCACTTGCGGGCATTTGGCCCATTATCGTCTGAACCCTTCCTATTCTTGTTCCTGATGACTTATAAATATTGTTATTGTATAGAAAGAATTCCAAGTTTATGGCTCAGGCAGCAGAAGGGATGGTCACCAATGACGGAATTATTCAAATTGGAAATGTACAAGACGCCAGAATGGGAAGAGTGCAGAGTGCTCAGGATATTGTAGGGCTGGAGGAGCTTATAGAGAGAAGCAAGTCAGCGGTAGGCCACTCATCCACTGTTGGCTCTGTCCCGC
Organism: Chiloscyllium plagiosum; assembly: GCF_004010195.1. Classification (NCBI taxonomy): domain Eukaryota; kingdom Metazoa; phylum Chordata; class Chondrichthyes; order Orectolobiformes; family Hemiscylliidae; genus Chiloscyllium; species Chiloscyllium plagiosum. The sequence continues at coordinate 35,909,622 of NC_057741.1, forward strand.
TCACTGTGTATTCTTGACTTACCAGGATTTCTTCCCCACATCAGACTGTTGTCTCTCTGTTGACTTCTTCACATGATTTGATTTGATTTGATTTATTGTAGTCACATGTACCTAAGTACAGTGAAAAGTTTTGTGAGCAGTAAAGGCAGATCCTGGAAGACAAGGAGATATAGATCGTAGGGTGCTTGTACAGAACGAGACGTACAGCGTTACACTGCACAGGAGGGCCACAAAGCAGGATCAGCATTCACAAGATCAGCATTATTTGAAGTTAGGGGGTCCATTCAGCAGTCTAATAATGGGGAAGAAGCTGTTCTGGAATCAGTTGGTACATGTTTATTAGATTAGATTACTTTACAGTGTGGAAACAGGCCCTTCGGCCCAACAAGTCCACACCGACCCGCCGAAGCGCAACCCACCCATACCCCTACATTTACCCCTTACCTAACACTACAGACAATTTAGCATGGCCAATTCACCTGACCTGCACATCTTTGGACTGTGGGAGGAAACCGGAGCACCCGGAGGAAACCCACGCAGACACGGGGAGAACGTGCAAACTCCACACAGTCAGTCGCCTGAGGCGGGAATTGAACCCGGGTCTCTGGCGCTGTGAGGCAGCAGTGCTAACCAGTGTGCCACCGTGCCGCCCACATTCAAGCTTCTGTAACTTCTGCCTGATGGAAAAGGTTGTAAGACAGCATTACCAGGAAGGGAGGGGTCTTTGTGGGATCTATCCTGTATCCCATTCATTGCCCTGGATTTTGTGGACAGTGGTAAAGTAGGAGCACCTAACTTGGATCTTGAAGATAGCTGGCTACGTAGACCTTGTGATCTCTGCAGTGTGGATTTCCCTTTTCCAAAAACTTAAATTAAAACAAAACGCTGCAGATGCTGGAAATCTGACATAAACACAGGAGTCCTCTGTGACACATAAGAAGGTGGTTGTAGTTGCTGGAATTCAGTCTTCTTAGCTCCAGGACATCTCTGCAGGTCATTGTTGAAGCAGCTGAAGATGTTTAGGCCTAGGACATCTCTGCAGGAGTTCCTCAGGTTAGTGTCCTAGGCCCAAACATCTTCAGCTACTTCATCAATGATCTTCCATCCATCATAAGGTCAGAAGTGGGGTTGTTCGCCAATGATTGCACAATGTTTAGTACCATTCATGATTCCTCAGATACTGAAGCAGTCCCTGTTCAAAAGCAACAAGATCTGGATAATATCTTGGGCTGACAAGTGGCAAGTACCATACATGCCACAGGAAAGCCAGGCAATGACCATCCCCAATAAAAGACAGTCTGTGTTCTATGGTTGCAAGACCCTTGATGACATGAGAGCAAAGTGGTGGAAGAAACTTATACCCACGCTGAGGTGTAAAAGATAAAAGATGAGGCAGTGGTGCAGGTCAACAGTTGCTGAAGATTCACTACTACTCAGGCTTTGTTGAAGCTTTACATGACAAATGGGCTCTAATGGTTCAGTTTCTGCATCTTTTGTGAAGACCACCCATTTTGGAGGTACCTCAGATGCTGGTCATTAGAAGATCTTATACATCTGTCTGTTGTACTCTGCCTTTGTGTATAGTAGCTGCAGAGTTATATACAAAACAAATGCACGGTCCATTGACATTCAATGCTGTGATCTTCATTGAAACCCCCACTATCAACATCCTTGGAGTTACCATTGACCAGAAACTCAACTGGACTTGCCACATAAATACAGTGGCTACAATAGCAGGGGTCAGAGGCTAGGAATACTGTGGTGAGTAATTCACTTCCTGCCTCCCCATAGCCTGTCCACTATAGAACATAGAACATTCCTCCGACTTTCGTGTCATCCGCAAACTTGCTCACCCAACCTTCTAACCCCTCTTCCAGGTCATTTATAAAAATGACAAACAGTCATTTTGTCATTTTACAAGGCTCAGGTCAGGAGTGTGATAGAATACTCCCACTTGCCCGGATGAGTGCAGCTCCAACAACACTCAAGAAGCTTGACACCATCCAGGACAAAACAGCCTACTTGATTGGCACCATATCCACCAACATTCACTCTTTTTTTTTAATTTGTTTGTGGGACTTGGGCATTGCTGGCTGGCCAGCACTGATAGCTCACCCTTGTTTGCCTTGAGAAGGTGATGGTGAGCTGTCTTCATGAATCACTGCAATTTGTGTTTTTGCCATTGTCTTTTCCAGTTCCAAGGTTGATGCCTGGTGGTCTGTCCAGTTTCATTTTTTTGTTGTGATTTTCTGGCGATTGATACAACCAAGTGGCTTGCTCGGCCATTTCAGGGGACAGTGACAGTCAACCATAATATTGTGGGTCTGGAGTCACACATAGGCCAAACCAGGTAAGACTGGTAGATGTCTTTCCCTAAAAGGCATTAGTGAACCAGATGGGCTTTTTCAACAATTGACAATGGTTTCATGGCCATCAATCGGCTCTTAATTTCAGATTTTTTTTTGTTGAATTCAAATTCCACCATCTGCCATGGTGGGATTTAAGCCCAGGTCCCCAAAACACTATCTGGATTTCTGGATTAATAGTCAAGCGATAATACCACTAAGCCACCGCCTTCCCCTTAACACTCAGGAACAGCAGCTATACTGCCCTACAAGATGCACTACAGAAATTTACCAAAGATCCTCAGACAGCACCTTCCAAACCCACAACCATTTCCATCCATAGGTACAAAGGCAGCAGATACATGGGAACACCACCACTTGCAAGCTTCTCTCCAAGCCACTCGCCACCTTGATTTGGAAATATATTACTGTTTCTTAAGTGTCTCTGGATCAGTGCCTGAAATTCCCTCCCTAAAGGTATTGTGGGTCTACCTTACAACAGGTGGACTGCAGCGGTTCATAAGACAATTCATGCCTCCACCTCCTGAAGGGTAACTAGGGACAGGAAGTAGATACTGACCCAGCCAATGACACCCACGTCTCACGAGTGAATAAAACAAAAAAATTCTGGAGAAACTCAGCAGGTCTGGCAGCATCTGTGGAGAGAAAAACAGAGTTAACATGGACTCTTCTTCAGCAAGAGACTCTTCTCTTTTAAAAAAAGAGTCATATTGGAGTCAAAATGTTAACTCTCTACAGGTACTGCCAGACCTACTGATTTAAAAAAATACAAAAGAACTGCTGATGCTATAAATCAGAAACACAAACAGAAACTGCTAGAAAAGCTCAGCATGGCTGGAAGCATCTGTGGAAAGAACTGGGGAAGGGTCACTCAACCTGAACTGTTAAATCTGATTTCTCTCCATTGATACTGCCAGACCTACTGAGTTTATATTTGTTTAAACTAAAATGCTTAATATGCTTCAGTTTTTATTTAATTTTTAAGGTTTTTTTTTAATTTTTAAAATAATGATCATGACTGGATTAGGATAGAAGTAAGAAAAAAGAAATCAAATAATTTATTTTGAAAAAAATGGATATTTTTCATGTTAATAAAGAGAGTTGACAGTCCACAAATATAAAATCAGTTTATTGGATGTTTAGCACTAATGTTGAAATTAGCACTTCTTTAAAAAGCCAGTCTTTCCTAAGTCAGGAAGGTGTAAATTTGTCAAAGCACATTTTTTTCATCGGCTTTAACAAAATAAGAGTGCAGGTTCTCAGCAATTCAATTGATCAGATTCAGGATGATGGGATGTTCCCTGAATTGTACAGCAATGCACATTCTGGAGAATCATATCACTGGCAGCAATGTCTGCTCACAAACAAAGCTTTTCACTGTAATTCGGTACACGTGACAATAAATCAAATGAAATCAATCAATCATTTATTTTTATATTATCCGTGCATATGCAGATCACCAAAGTTCCTGTTTGATTCAGTGGCGTAATGATGGCGAACACTAACAGTGTTGTTGTCATTGCTACCATGAAATCCTTTATTTGCAGTACGATCACATTTCCTATGGATCTGCAAGAACTGGTGGTTTTCATTTGGTTGAAAAACTGGGCTAGAATTAGCTCCTTTCTTGTAAAAACATGTAACATGATTTTCTTTGTGGTTTTTATATGAATATCGGTGTCCGTGCTATAATTTTAGTCACAGCATGCTTATTGTATGATGATGCCATCTGAGAACACGATTCTGTTGCTAAAATGTAAGAATTTAAATGATGTGTCAACACTGAAATAAAGAATGTTATAAATGCTCCTCCCCTGAAACAACACGTTCATTCAGTGAGGCGAGCCAATGTAAAGAAAGAGAAAGACTTGTATTTGTATAGCGCCCTGCATGATCTCAGGATGTCCCAATCTACAGCCAATGAATTATATCCGACGTTATATATTGGAAGAAACATGGCAGCCAATTTGGAAACGGCTGACCTCTACAAATAGCAATATATTAATTTTGAGAGAATCCATTTTTGTGATGTTGCTGGAGGGATAAATATTGAGTGGGATGCTGGGAAGAAATTCCTTTCTGGTTTTCCAAAATAGCATTCTTGGGAGGAGCAATCTCAGTTGAAGGATGGCACCTCACTCCCTTGTAACTGGAGGATTATGCGGGATTTCTGGATTCAAGCCCTGCTAATAATGTATGCTGTTGTGGTTCTGTTCGCCGAGCTGGAAGTTTTTGTTGCAAACGTTTCGTCCCCTGGCTAGGCGACATCATCAGTGCTTGGGAGCCTCCTGCGAAGCGCTTCTTTGATGTTTCCTCCGGTGTTTATAGTGGTCTGTCCCTGCCGCTGACAACTGACAACTGACAACCGGAAGCGGCAGGGACAGACCACTATAAACACCGGAGGAAACATCAAAGAAGCGCTTCGCAGGAGGCTCCCAAGCACTGATGATGTCGCCTAGCCAGGGGACGAAACGTTTGCAACAAAAACTTCCAGCTCGGCGAACAGAACCACAACAACGAGCACCCGAGCTACAAATCTTCGCACAAACTTTGAATAATGTATGCTCTCAGAGGCAAGAGGGTTACCAACTGAGCCACAGCTAATACCTAATCTGGGCACTTCTGCCTTGTTGCAGTATGACTGAATTATCCTGTGATTTAAGTGTAAGAGAAAATCACGAGAGTGTAAAAATGGCTCACTATCATCTGATTGACCTCATTACATGAAGTCATAATTACCCAGTAATTTCCCTTAAAGACTGGGTTTTCTATTGCGTTATGTCTTGGGGAGGGGAAACACCAGCAATATTACCTACTCCTAATGCTGAGCTATACTAGAAGGGTGCACAGTGCATAAAGACAGGCTTGGGGTCGTTCATGCCTGAACAGCTTGCTGACTCTCACTGCTAGGGCTCACACATTGATAAGGGTCACTCTGTCAAGGTACTGGAGGGTGACTGGGATCATGGAATTGAGTGCTCCTTCGAGTGGGGAGAAGAAGTTGCAAGAACATTCTGCAAAAAATAACAAATTGCTGGCAATGGATTTAAGTCTGTAAATCTAACTCACTTTGTCCGAAACAGTTTATAAAGTCATCAGACCTGCCTAATTAATGATTCATTGCATTGGCAACCCATATTTCTATTACGTTTTCTGCTGGAATGACAAACCATGAACAAATTGGAGTATTTGATTGCTTTAATCACTTGTTAGCTTGCCCCTACTACATGCTGGGGAGTCCATAATCACTGCTGTCTAATACCTAGCTGTGTGCACTATGAGGAGGTTCTGTTTCTGCACTAAGTTGCACAGTGTGCTTTGGACCAATTTATTTCACTGGATAGAAGACTAAGATGTCATGTTATGGAACAAGTATTCGTAACTTCATTTGAGATCAAAAATTGGTTGATTGCAAACCTACAGTCAGGGAAACAAGTAAAACAAGCTGTTTTGGGTACCTGCCATTTTATTATCAGTTTTTGAAATTACTTAACATGCTCAGATGCAAGAGCATTTATTGCAAGGTCAAAATTTTGAAGTCAAAATCATAACTTCAGGCGTTTATGTAAATCATTTAAGGATTCCACAGCATCTTCCCGGCAACAGCCCAAGACGAAATCAGAGTGTCCGTAACATTGGTGTTTGACCCTGGGGTAAGATTTCTGATATATATTCATGGCAGCACTAAAACCATGAATGTCACCACTGTAAAACTGCCCAAATTAACCTCATCTGCTGCTAAAACCTTCATCTCTTCCTCAGTTCCCTGTTGACTCGGCAATTCCAATACTCCCCTGGCTGATCTTTTATATCCTACCTTCCACAAAATTTAGCTCATCCCAGACTCTGCTACCCACATCCCACATCCCATACTCACATTCAGTTCCAATTACCCATCACCCCTTCAATTACCCATCACACCAACACTCACTGACCTACATTGGCCCCCAGTCAAGCAAAGCATCGATTTTAAAATTCTCATCCTTGTATTCAAATTCCTCGATGCATTCAGCTCTTCCTACCTCTATGTCCTCACCACAAGTTGTCTGCACCCCTCTAATTCTGGCTTCTTGAACATTCCCAATTTTTATCACTCTGTCATTAATAGCTGTACCTTCAACTGTCTGGAATTCCCTTCCCCAACTCCTGCACATCTCAATCTCTTTATATCCCCATTTAAGCATTCCTTAAATGTTGCCTTTTGGGGCAAATCTTTGCCCACTTGCTCTAATATTAACTATTGTGGTTTGGGGTCGAAGTTTGCATTGTATTTGATGTTTTATTAATTTGATAGTAGTATATATTTATTACCTTTCGCAAAGTAATGCATTCCAGGGCGTTGCACAGGAGAGTTACAGACAATATTTGACTTTGAGGCGCATGTGGAAATCTCGGAGACAAAACAGGAGTTTGCGGACTGTAATCAGTGCTGAGGAAGGGTCACTCAACGTTAACTCTGATTTCTCCTCACAGATGCCAACAGACCTGCTGAGCTTTTCCAGCAACTCCTGTTTATGTCTCTGATTTACAGGATCTGCAATTCTTTTGGTTTTTGTGTGAAATCTCAGGACAGGTATCTGAAAACTGAGTGAAATAGGTGGATTAGCAGGAAAGTCTTAAAGGAGAAAAATGAGGCAAGACAGTGACGCATCTTAGGGAGGGGCTTCCAGAGCTTAGTCAAGTTGGCAGCATATACAGTCACCAATGAGTGATGAAGGGAACTGTGAATGCACAAGGGCTCAGAATTGGAGGAGTTCAGAGATTTTGGTGATACAGAGGTAGGGATATATTTATGGATCTACTCTCCATCAAACTATGCCCTTTTATGCTTCTCTATTTAGCCATATTTCCCTCCAACCCTGTCCAATCATTCTTGAGGATAAAGTTAAAATCACACAACACCAGGTTATAGTCCAACAGGTTTAATTGGAAGCATACTAGCTTTTGGAGCGTGCAACCGGCTGATGAAGGAGTGACACTTCAAAAGTTAGTGCTTCCAACCAAACCTGTTGGACTATAACCTGGTGTTGTGTGATTTTTAACTGTACACCCCAGTCCAACACCAGCATCTCCAAATTCCTGAGGATAAGAAGCCTTCGAAACACACGCCTGCTTAGTCCTGCTATCTCTGGGATGTTACTCTGACTGAATGGCCGCTACATTTGCCAATGTAACAAGATCAACTGCATTTCAAAAACCACTTCTTAATGCGAAACCTTTTAAAGCACTTTTATGTAACTTAGTTTCTGTTTAATTCATTGTTCGAACACCTGGACCAAATGGCTGTGTTGGCACATTTTATTGGTGAAAATGTGGCAAAATCCCATTCCCTCAGACAGAAGGAAAATTGACCCCATTGGTTCAGGAATCCCATGGGGAGAATCTGGCCTTTGTCACTGTATGTGCGGTGTATTAATTTCCTGACATATAAAACCGCGAGGCTGTAATGCTTTCTGTTACATATCATTGTAAAATTGGATTTACTTCTTGTAATATAAAACAAAAATGACTACTTTAAGGGAGACTACTATTTCTGTAAGCTAGCATTTACTGTTCAGTGTTTGTGCAGATTACTATGCAGGTTCTTTGTGCAGCTCATTTGTGTTCTCTAGTAAGAACAAATATGCATTATTAATGTGGAGGAGGATCTCGTTAGAACTCGAGAGCGGGCTGATTCAGTTTCCTCCCTGAATGCCTCAGACAAATTCAAGGACAAACAATGGGAGTCGAATAGTTGGAAAAACCAGCTGGAGTGTGTTGGCCTGTGACAGTGAAAGTAGTCTGTTTACTGCAAGGCCACTACACTCCAAAACATGAGCGCTGCGTTGCACGTAAACAGGGGTTACGGTCGACAAAGCATCTGGGTAGTTCACTGTCAGCTGAAGGGCATTGAAGCGTTGTGAAGTTATTTTTATTAAATCTTGGATCTTGTGCCCTTTTTGTAGCTACTGGATCTCACAGCTGTTTTCTTAAAGTAAATGGATCCTTTATTTCTTTTGAATAAAGACTACTTCTGTTGGAAGGACAAGGAGCAATAAATCAGTATTTGAAGCAGAGGGAAGAGGGTCTGTTGTTTAAGCTTGTAAGATCAAAAGATCATAAGGTTTAGAGCAGGAATAGGCCATTCAGTCCCCTGAGCCTGTACTTACACACTCAATCAGATCATCTCTCATTCTCAACTCCAATGGATATGGACCAAATTTTGAAATCTTTCTTCGTAAGGGGCTCAGTGGTTAGCACTGCTGCCTCATAGCGTCAGGGACCCGGGCTTGATGCCAGCCTCGGGCAGCTGTCTGTGTGGAGTTTGCACATTCTCCCCGTGTTTGTATGGGTTTCCTCCGGGTGCTCCGATGTGCAGGTTAGATACATTGGCCATGCTAAATTGCCCTTGTCCAGGGATCTGCAGGTGAGGTGGATTAGCCATGGGAAATGCAGGGTTACAGGATTAGAATAGGGGGGTGAGTCTGTGTGGGACATTCTTCAGAGGGTCCAATAATGTACAGTAATGTACAATAACACACTAAACATGTCAATGCATGCAAAGCACAATATGAGCCATTTGAAATGCTTACCAATGATTTTGTTAAATATTTGATAGGCCAGTGACATGGTAGCATGCTAGTACTAATACTGTCCCTTTTACATCCTCTTACTGTTGTTAAACAGGCAAACTGTATAATCATAGAATAGAATCCCTGCAGTGAGGAAACAGGCCCTTTGGCCCAATAAGTCCACACTGACCCTGCAAATAGTAACCCGTTCCTCTCCATTATTTACCCCAGGCCAATGCATCTAACCTGCACACCATTGGACTGTGGGAGGAAACCAGAGCACCCGGAGGAAACCCACGCAGACAGTCGCCTGAGGCTAGTATCAAACCCGGGTCCCTGGCGCTGTGAGACAGCTGTGCTAACCACTGAGCCACCATGCTGCCAGTGAGATAATAGCATAAGCATATAAAAAATAGGAACAGGAATAGGTCCTTTCTGTATAGTCCAATATTCAACATAATTGTGGCTGATCATCTGCATCAAATCCATGTTCCCCCACTGTCCTCATTCATTCATTCTTTTAGTCCCCAAAATGTCTTTTGGCCTCCCTCATTGAGTCACCAATGAGTGGTCATCCATTGCCTTCTGGAGCAAGGGGTTAACGCAATTCTACATCCAGCCATGAGATAAAGTACGTCTTGAGGGAAAAATGCATCCATGAAAAATAAAAGCGGTGTCCTCAATAACATGGGCACATGCATCTACTTTACTGGTGGATGGAGCCTCAGTTTAAACTCTGTTCCAATAGATGGAGCCACCCAGGTGTAGAGAGGTGCGTTCATTCCAGACGGCAGCGTAAGCTTAGGGCATGGGCTTGAAAAAGATGCAAATGCAATACATCCTGATTCAGAGGCCAGAGTTCTGTCACAGAGCCAAGCTGACACTTGACTACAGCACATAGAATGTAGGCAGTGTATGATTCTGACCAGCAATGTGAAAACAACATCAGTCACAAAAACATTTGGCACACCGCATGTGCACTGTAAGGTTTAATGTTTGGGTTTAAATGACTTAGTTAACTTCTATAAAGTATTGCATAATGTTTTTCTTCAGATAAGACAAGGTAATCTATTGTAACTTAATGACAAAAAAAATGTTTCCACTTGTGTGCTTCCAAAAATCTGTCTGTGATATTTATTGCACTCAAGTACTTTTAGAAATACTTCATACAAATCCTAAATTCAGTCCATATGTCCAGTACTCCAAATGCATATTTGTGGTGTCAATACATTCGAATTTCCCTGATCAGCTTTTGGCACCAGTGCTGTTACGAGCACAATAAAGCCATTTATAATGAGGCAATTGTTCCTAATTATACAACCTTTAATTTATGGAAAAGCAGATTGAGTGTGACACTTCGCTTAAAAACTGGGATATTAAAGATGAATTTTCCCACAAACCTTCGCCCTGTGTTCCTCTGCGGCATGACTTGGAATCAAATGAGAAATAAAAGTAAAAATTTCAAAGCCCAGCACTAGCAGCAAGTTCTTTTTAACAGGTTTGATGCACTGAAAAATTTTGTTCCAATTCAATTTTTTTACAAAAAAAGAGCCTTTTGCTGAGAAATAGATCTTTTGGTTATTCTCACTGCACTATAGTTTAGGAGTCTGTAAGAACCTTACACATCATACTTCAAGCACTATTAATCACTTACAAACAACAACTCCCCCTGTCCTGTCAAACGTGAGGATATATTTTCTGACTTACTCTTTAATGGTGAAGAATATACCCATTGCGATCAATCAAGACAAAAGTGACAATTTTACCAATGGCAGCTTGCATATACATAGTATTCTTTACAAAAGAAAACATCCCAAAATGTTTACAGCAATGTTATTAAACAAAATAGGATAGGGTGAATAGCCAAGGTATTTTCCCCAGGATAGGTTTGTCCAAAGCTAGACGACATTGGTTTAAGGTGAGAAGGGAAAGATTTAAAAGGGACCTAAGGGGCAACTTTTTCTCGTTCGTTGGTGGTGCGTGTATGGAATGAACTGCCAGAGGAAGTGGTGGAGGCTGATACAATTACAACATTTAAAATACCTCTCAATGGATACATGAATAGGAAGGGTTTGGAGGGATGTGAGCCAAATGTTGGCAAGTGGGACGAGGTTAATTTAGGATATTGGGTCGGCATGGATGAGCTAGACCAATGTCTTAGTGTCTGTAAGATGAGAAGTTTTATGACAGAATTCCAGACCTTCAGAGTTTGGTTGTCAGTGGTTGGGTGATTACATTTTGGCTGTTCAAGAGACCAAATTGAAGAAACACAGAGAACTGGGAGGGTAGTGGAGCTGGAGGAAGCCCCTAAGACAGAACAGTGCAGGATTATAGATGATTTTAACAAGATGGATGAGAATTAGTAAATTGAGGTAGTGTTGGGCTGTGAGTAAAAATTAGTCAGCAAACACTCAGATGATGGGGTAATGGAGATTTCTGCATGTTGGACAGCAGAGTTGTGGAAGTGAGACTTGATGGATTGACTCTCCAAGATTGTATCACACCTCGGCTTTGGAAAGCATAGTGTGACTGCCAAGGTCAGTAGGGGTGGGAACAGAGTGTCAGCTGTTTACCTATTATTTACTACCTATGCTACTTAACTCTGTGATCTGCCTGTATTGCTCGCAAGACAAAGCTTTTCACTGTGACTCGGTAAACGTGACAATAAATTCAATTCAAAAAACCTGCAGATGCTGGAATCCAAAGTAGACAGGGAGGAGGTTGGAAGAACACAGCAAGCCAGACAGCATCAGGAGGTGGAGAAGTCAACGTTTCGGGTATAACCCTTCTTCAGGAAATTTCTGAAGAAGGTTACACGCGAAACACCAACTTCTCCATCTCCTGATGCCACCTGGCTTGCTGTGTTCTTCCAACCTCCTGCTTGTCTACTGGAGTTCAACTGAGAGGATTCTCAAAAGATTGTGCATTCCACCTTATTTCAGAGTCGAATGTGAATATCGAGGTTGATATTCCAGTGCTTAGATGGGGTAGTACACGATTGAAAGTGCTGCCTTTGAGGTTAGGCAAATCTGACCACTTGCCAGCTCTACATAATGTAAAGAACTACAGTCCTACAAAGGACAACAGCCACCTCTCCATTAGAGATGGACAATGGGTAATGTATAATTTGAGGACAACCATTTCTCAAGGACAGAGTAAAGTGAGGACACAGGTTTCTCCATGAGCTTTCACAGCCAGCATGAGGATTGAAACCGTGTTATTGTCTTCAATCTGCGCCATGCTCTAGTCATCCCCCACTAACAAAAACGCCCTGTCTAGGAAAATGCTGCAACTACACAGAGGATGGAGGAACAAGCAGGATAATGTTTCAGATGAAAATCTATCCTCAAAGTGAAAACCTATTGAAGATTTCTGCCTGAAATATTAAGTATGCATACTCTGAGAGACCTGCGGTGCATTTCCAGCATCTGTTTTTTTGTTTTGCGGTTTATAATTGAAGGTTTTTGACTGTGGGTCAGAGGACTTTGACTGTGGGTCAGAGTGTGCTGGATTGGCAGCTCACAGTACATATTACCAATAGGACTGTATATATTACCAATCAATCAGTCCATATTACCGATCGGACAGTATATATTACTGATTGGACAGTATACATTACCGATAGGACAGTACATATTACTGATAGAACGGTATATATTACCAATAGGACAGTCCATATTCCCAATTGGACAGTACAATGCACAAGTTGCCACTGTACATGGCAGTGTCACCCACCACAGTAAATCTGTGGACAGACTTTTACAGTCTTCTGGCTGTAGATTATCAGGTGGACTGGCAGTGCTCCTCTCCCAGTGATCAAATGAAGGATTATCTGACAGCGTGAGGTGGCTACAATTGCTCTGACATCTACTAAAAATTTACACATCATTGTGAGGGATAGAAAAGATCCAAGCATGCGTCAGAGAAGTCTGAAGATAAAATGGTTGCAAGGTTAAAGTGGAGGAGATCAGATGAGATCACAGAAGTGTTGTAGCACAGAAAGAACACATTCAATTCATTGTACCTGCACTGGCTCTTTAAGTGAACATCATCGCCTAGAGTCAATCTTCTGCTATTTTCTCGCCCCCTTACACATTATTTTTATCCAAATAATCATCCATGAATGCTTTGAATGAACCTGTCTCCATCACATTCCCAGGCAGTCCATTCCGTACCCTAACTACTCACCTCACCTACCCTAACTGCTCTCTTGTTCTTGTTCCTTATATGAGTGGAAACACTTTATTTACTCTCTCCAGCCTGCTCATGATTTTCAAAACCTCTATCAACTTTCCCCTTAGCCTTCTTCTCTCCAATGACACCTCTCCCAACTTCTTCAATCTGTCCACATAACTGAGGTTTCTCGTCCCTCACACCATAATCAAAAGCTTGACCAAAGGCGATTTGAAGATGACAAAAAGGTAGATGGAGAGAGGGTTTACACAGTGATTTCTAAAAAGGAGGACTTTTGCCCTTTGCTTCCCAAACCCCTTGCCTGTCCCTCCCTGGAGGCATGACTGTGGACCTCAGCACTGGGCAAAATTTAGAAGGCCTCAACGTTGCCTGTAATTTAACAGAGCTATAACCATGAGGACTGAGGGCCAGTTTCGGACAGTGCTTTGGGCCTCACCATTCTGGGGTACTCTCCACCTTTTGGAACATGGAAACATAGAAACATAAGCCTGTTCCACCAGTAATCTATTGATCTCTGTCTTGAAATTGATTGATGAACGAGCCTCCACAGCCCTGCAAGGGTAGACAATTGCAGAGATTCACCAGTCTCGAAGTGAGGAAATTCCTCCTTGAGTCAGTCCTATCTGGCTTGGCCCTTATTCTGAGACTTTGCCCCTGGTTTTAGGTCCCAAGGGGAAACTCCTTTTCTGCATCCACCCTAACTACCCATTTAGAATTTTGCAATTCAGTGCGATCCAGTGTCCTTGCTGAGGCTGCAGAATAATCATTTGCTTAGTGTTGCTAAAGATGCTTGGGAGGAGCTTGTTGCAAACCGAAAGTTCAGTGATTGTAAATGAGTTATAATGGGAAAAGTTCAATTTAATGAAATTAAGTAAAATTACTCTGATAAAAAAGTTCAAGGATGCAGATTATTTTGCTTTTGTTTCATGTGAACCAAAGTAGACCACAATTATCGCCGTGATTACGTCTTGACACCTTGCATTTATATTTAGCAAGACAGTTACAATCGACTGTTAACTATAAAAATAGAGCAATGGTAATAATTTTTACAAGTATTTAGTGGCATTTTTGGAATTGAGAGTTGGTGCAGGGAGATTATAAAAAATCTGCACAAATTCTAATGGTGCTTTCTTTGGCGAGAGTGAGACCTGCAATTGGCACAAAACTGAAGAGTCAGAAATGGAGTGTAATACACTGAGCCCTGAAAGGCCTCTTTTCACTGAGCTCCTCAAGGAGGAAAGGCTAACATCTTGCACCTCGTTGAGAGAATATAATGAGCGGAGTTTGGGGACCGTTCTAGCTTGTTTTATGTGCAGCCATTCTTCATGGAAGATTCCCACAAAGAGGCCTTTGACAGTTTTGAAGCATCATTAGAGAGGCTAAGAGGAGGAAGAGCAGGTGAGTTGAAGATTGCTTTCTTCAGAGTTTGGATGAACATTGCAAAGCGATTCCCTTAATTTCATTCCATTAAAACTGAAAAAATGTCCTGCAACCTGCCTCTTGCCTGCCTTCCAGTTGATACTTCAGGTATTTGTCCATTTGGTCCACTTTCTTGACGTTGATGTTTCAACATGAGTGCTTTCTATTCTCAAGATTAAAGTTGATGAATTTCAATACTTGGTGCAGGTTTTGTGCCGATAATGACCCTGAAACTGTCAGTGTTCACCATCGGTTTTCCTCTGATACTGACAGCAACCACAGGAAATCACACATGTGCAGCACAACTTGGAAAGTCCGAAGTTTCTGCCAATGGTATTAAGCTACGCCAGGGGAGGAGTGCTGTTGAAGTCATTCCAAAGATAATACATCCTTCCTAAGGCGTGGTACCCGAAACTGCTCAGACCTAGTCCAAGTGTGGTCTCACCAGGGTGTTGTATGGTTGAGCCACTATTTCTACTGCCTAGTATTCTAGATTCCTAGATATTAGCCATTTTGATAGTGCACCCGCAGAAAACAATTTAGTGATGTGCTCACCTTTATTCCCAAGTCACATTACTCCCTCCCCCCTCCCACAGCTTCTGTGGCTTTTTTCCCATTTCTCCCTCAGTTTAAATCTCGTTACACTAAGGAAAAATGCTTCGTTGGTTGACACTGAGGAATTATTAGGAAATTTTGCGAGATTGAAGAGAGCTTGGACAATGCAAATCAGGCCCATGCAAGTGTTCTTGCCTCATGCAGAACAAGTGCTGCTGTTTCGAGTGTAGGTGGTGGAAGACTTCATCATGTGACTGCTTCTCTGAAACCCCTCCTGGCATCAAGAGAAGGCAGAATGTTTATAGCACAGAAGCAAACCATTCATTAAAAAGGGGGCTGGGTATTTTATTTTTTCCCAGTGGGGGTAGGGGCTACTGAACAGGAAGTGTATATGGAAGGGAAGGGAAGGGTAAAATCTGGTACATGTGCTGAGATGTGATTATAAAGCCGAAGGAAGCCACCCCGCCCACTGTGTTTGTAAAAGCTGTCCAACAGCAAGTCACCCATTGCAATTTGCCACCCCTCCCTTCTCCCAATAGCATCGCAACGCTTTCACATTTCAGATACTGATTGAATTCTCATTTGAACACCTCAATTGAACCTGCCTCGACCATATTCTCAGGCAGTGCACGCCACATCTGAACGAGTCCCTGCTGAAAGAGGTTTCGCCTCCTGTTGTAATTGTTTCCTTAACCGATGACTTTAACTCAGAGGCATCTAGTTCTCAACCCTTCTGTCAATGGGGACTGTGTTAACCTGTCTACTATGTCAGACCCTTCATGGTTTTAAACACCTTTATGAAATCTGCAGCCTGTTTAATAGATGACTATCCACATAGCATATCAGGAAGCTGACAACTTTCCGCGATATAATACTGTTTTATTGTACTGGGGAAAAAATACACCAGCCCCTTTTTTAAATAAATAAACCCACCACTAAACGAATAAAGAACCAATTCAATAAATAACAAGCACATGGAGCAGGTAGGATTTGAACCCAGGTTTCCTGGCTTAGAGGTAGGGACATTACCAATGAACCACAGGGGCCCCAAGCCAGCTAAAGACTCAATAGTTTCAAATCAACCTGTTCAGAAATGTTATAACACACCTCTGAAGCAGGTCGGAGTACAACCCCGGTCTCCTGGCATAGAGACAGGTTCATTACCACTGTGCCACAAGCACCCCTCCAGGTAAAGGTGTAGTATAACAAAACATTCAAACAGTTGGGGAGAGGGTGAGAAACAAGGGAAGCAACTAAGTGAGAATAGTGTGGGGAAAGGGAAGATAAAACACCTTCAACTGACCTTTCTGTTAAAGCATCATGGGTACTGGGAAATACTGTATGATCCCGCTCTAAAGACACCCAGGAAAACACAGCTTTCTTTTTCCTTCTTTTCTAAACTTATCACCAAATTACCCAGGTAACACATTAAAACAACAAATAAGTTACAAGCACTGCCTACCCAAGGACGGTTCAACAATGAAACAGATAAAAGGAAGGTAGGGAGACAGGGAGAGGAATAAATTACACTGGAGCAGGAGGGGGGGGATAATGGTGACCACCGAAAACTAAATGCTTTGACCTCTCCCTCTGTAGTGGCATGCTGGAAACGTCCAACTCATATATAGTTCCTAATCAACCTGTCCAGTGATTCATTATACACCTCTGGGGAAGGTGAGACTTGTACCAAGGCCTTCTCGCTCAGAGGTAAGGACACCACCATTGTGCCACCAGAACCCAAAACCCAGTTTTTCATGATAAACTTCAGTGAGTGTCCCTTGCTCTGCATTAAATCTGAAAGTTTACTCTTTACCTGGGGCTCTTGTGGTCTTGTAGTTAATATTGTCTCTCCTTTTCTTCCTGTTGCCATAATGTCTCTGCATTCAACCTCATCAGTAATCCATCCACCCATTTCACACTCTATCCATCCACCCTCTCCACCCATCCCCCCACCCTCTCTCCCCATTTTCCCACCCTCTCCAC